>NC_090445.1:1413835622-1414138652 GCF_031143425.1 Pleurodeles waltl | reverse complement strand
GCGCAAACACAGAGTCCCAGCTTTCCCAGACAAAAGAGAAAGGCTATTAAAACAACCAATGTGGCTGGGACCTCTGGAAGAAGGACGTCAGCGAAATCTAGACGCCGAAACTAGAGATATTGATTTAGTTAAAAAATCCTCAGATGTCAAGCGAACCAGTGTACATGTTTTAACTACTTCTGACAGCCCCTTGTTTTCCATAATTAGGCAGCATAATCGCTTCCCTATCAGCGTGGCTTGTATTTCAATAGCATTGGACATTCGCCTAGAATATTAAATCCTTGTTTCCAATTCTTGCCCTCACTTATCCTCCCAAACACCTGACTTCTTTACATTTTATAAAACTGTTTCTTGCTGCTACGTGTTACCAGAGAATTATGATTTTGTACAGCCAAATAAAATACTAGCATATGTGCAACCTGGAACATAGATAAGAATTATGGAACTGTTTTAGTGTGTCTGCCATTGATCATTATATTGATATTATATTTTGTGAGAAGTTAAATCAGGTGGTAATAGTTTGAAAGATCAAAATAGATTTGCATACCTACTACAGGATACTTGAAGAAGGTTTTTAGTACTGCATATATTAGGCTTTGGGGGATATGACCCCAAGTAATTACAACATAAATAGATGGGAAGAAGACTGGGTTCTCCATACGCAATAGGATGTGCTATTGCATAACATAGTGAGATTTTAAAGTATTCATTCATATTATTGTTTTAAAGTGGTATCACTCTACATCTAAGAGTATTGGGCGGATTAGTGAAATACGGTGCCTTTTAAAGTATTGTGCTCTATAGCGCCAGGATATTATGGACGAAATGACGTCGGATAAAAATATTGTGTCCTAAATATCATTTGCAAAAATATCACCCCATTTAAGTTAATAATATGAAATTGACACCCAATGGGCGATGATTTTGAAAATCATATTTAGGACACAATATTTAGCTCAGGAGGCACTTTTGTCCACGATTCTCAAATATAGAGCTCTATAGTGGGCCAAGATCATTAATTGGAAGTGGATTGAGTTATACAGGCGGTGTTCTTCTCCTCGGAGTGTCTAGGAAATTTGTAGCACAAATACCGTCTAAAGCTCATTTGACCAATAACCTTGTCCCTCAGGGAATTCGAGATAAGGATTTATAGCAAATGGAGCACTTCAAGCAGCATTTGATCCCAAGAATAAGTGAAGAATCAATGTTTTTTAAAGGTAGCTTTAAACACAGTGAGAGCTATTCACAAAGGTAAACATACATGTGAGTAAATTCACAGATGTGAACATACTCTTTTACTAGGTAGTAAATTTACTACTTTGGACTGTTCATCATTTACAGCCTAAATTTACTGCAACCTGTGGCCTCAACCTCGAGAAACCAGTAATGAAGCCTAATTTAAGAGTGTGTAGTTACTACTTGGTATCTTTTTACACAAATGCATGAATCTCCCCACCAGCGGTGGAGATCTCCCGATGGTTAAGTATTAAGAAAAGTTTAAAAAAGTATTAAACTTATCAGAAAACTACTACAAATGTTTTAGATAACATTTTAGTGTAAAATAATTTAATATATTTATTTTATGGTAGAAGGAACCAGAAAATGCTGCAGCACTGTTAAATTTATTTTGAATTAAATATTTATTTAGTTTAAATTTATTAATCTTAATTAAAAGTACTTTTAAAAGATTTATTAAAAACAAACCCCAAAATTAAAATGTATATATATATATATATAGTTTTATTATTTATCAAAACTTAAATTTACATTTATGCTTAAATGTGAACAGTTGGTGAAATAAGTTAAAAGTAATTATGGATCATTTAAAATTTAATTACATTTATAAATATATGTATGAAATAAATGAGTTTATTTTAGCATTATTTTTTATGGTTTGTTATTTTGGCCCTCATTACAACCCTGGCAGTCGGTGTTAAAGCGGCGGTAATACCGCCAACTGGCCGGCGGAAAAAAAATGGGAGCACGACCATGGCAGAAACCCCCAACATAGACAGCCACTTTAACACTCCGACCGCCACGGCGGGAGAAACAAACACCTCAACGGTAACCGCCAACAGACAGGTGGAAGACAAAGTACCGCCCACTGTATTTCAAGACGCCTATCCTCAACCTTTTCCGGGGGGGAACCAACGCGATCAAAAGCACGGCGGAAACAGTACAAAGAAGGGAAAACACTCACCTCTCGACACCCAACGAAGAACCAGGACATCATGGAGCACGAGTTACAGGTCCTGCCCATGTTGGTGAATCTTCTCATCTACCAGGAGTACGAACTGCGGCGGCGATGACCAAGGTGAGTACTGCACCTACAACACAGGGGAGGGGGGGGAAAGAGAATGACACACACACGCAACACGCAATACCCCCACCCCCACCCTCGCCCACAACATCATACACACAAATACATGCAACAACATTACATATACACCCCCCACCCCCTGGAAGAACGCAAAGACAAAAGGAAATGATTGTAACCAGTGTAATCATGAAAAATCTGATAGTCAAAATTCAAAATTCAGTATATACAAATATGTACACCAACTACACAAGTCCGGATAGTGTACCAATCATTGTCCGTGGACCACTGGGCCCAAAATGCATGGGCGAAACCCACACTAGATACCTGACTGGAAACGGAGAGAACACTGCCGGGGCATTAGATCGAAAATATACAGGCACCTCAGCTGGAGTGGGAGGGGGGCACCTCAGCCAGATGAACGCACGACGCCACTGCTGCACGAGGGGGCTCCATGCCCACTGCTGTATCCTGGGGAGTGCAAAGCCACAGTCTCTCGAGTCTCTCCAGTGGGTGGTTTGCCCACTGCTTTATCCTGGGGAGTGCAAAGCCACAGTCTCTCAAGTCTCTCCAGTGGGTGGTTTACCCACTGCATTATCCTGGGGAGTGCAAAGCCACAGTCTCTCAAGTCTCTCCAGTGGGTGGTTTGCCCACTGATTTATCCTGGGGAGTGCAAAGCCACAGTCTCTCAAGTCTCTTCAGTGGGTGGTTTGTCCACTGCTGTATCCTGGGGAGTGCAAAGCCACAGTCTCTCAAGTGGATGTCATTCTCCACTGGTTCTGGAGGGGGCTTTGTGCCCAGAGTGCTTCATCCTGCCAAGGACTGAGGTAGTGGATGCATCTCTCCACTGGTTCTAGAGGGGGCATTGTGCCCAGAGTGCTTCATCCTGTCAAGGACTGAGGTAGTGGTTGTATCTCTCCACTGGTTCTGGAGGGGGCATTGTGCCCAGAGTGCTTCATCCTGCCAAGGACTGAGGTAGTGGATGTATATATCCACTGGTTCTGGAGGGGGCATTGTGCCCATAGTGCTTCATCCTGCCAAGGACTGAGGTAGTGGATGTATCTCTCCACTGGTTCTGGAGGGGGCATTGTGCCCATAGTGCTTCATCCTGCCAAGGACTGAGGTAGTGGATGTATCTCTCAACTGGTTCTGGAGGGGGCCTTGTGCCCAGAGTGCTTCATCCTGCCAAGGACTGACGTAGTTTATGTATCTCTCCACTGGTTCTGGAGGGGACCTGGTGCCCAGAGTGCTCCATGTGCAGTGTGTCCGGTACAATTCCCTCACCTGAGTGTGCCTGCCACAAGATTGGCGAGGTACAGGTAGCATGATACGCCATGGAGGCAGCAACATACCCTCACTGCTGAGGCTTCGCCTTCCACCTGCAGGTGCAAACAGTGATGGAAGTCATGCCTCATGGAAGCTGCCCAGGCTCCAGGAACTCTCCTCCAGCCTTGGACGACTGACCACTGGGGATGGTAGCCAAGTCAGCGGTGGTGCCATTGTTCGAGTACGTTGCGGGGCCGGTGGCGGTGCATGCGGCGGTGTCTGTGGTGGTAGTGCTTGCGGTGGTGTCTGTGGCGGCGGTGCATGGCTCAGCTCCTGCTGAGGGACACAGCAGGACATCTGCGGCCTCAGACGGCTGCCTACTTGGGAAGAGGCTGGGGACTGTCGCTGAGGCTGTAGACGTGCCAGTGGCAGTGCAGGTAGCGGTGCAGGTGGCGGTTGTGGTGGCGGGGCAGCAAGCAGTGTTCGCCGCCGTACAGGTTGGTGTGGTTGTGGACAGAAGGTGTGACACTGGTCCCTCAGTCGGTGCCACCATGCCCTCTCCTGACCTGCTCTTCTGCCTTTGGCCCTTCCCGACCTTTGATGGTGCCGCAGTTGTCTTGCCACTATCCCCTTTGGTTTTTGCTGAGCCCTTGGTGGCTGGTACTTTCGGCTTTTCCCTGGGATGTAGGCACTTTTTTCACCTTGGCAGGTGGCGGAATGTCCTTGCCCTCACTACGTGGCACACTGGCAGCCCTGATGGGTGGCGCACTCGATGACCCCGCAGTTGCTGGCACCACTGTGCCTGGGGATTTGGTGGCTTAGGTGCTGGGCTGGGACCTGGAAAGAATGGCCCTAGGGGAAGGACAGGGGGGAGGTGAAGGAAAGAGGTCAAGGGTTGCCAGAAAATATTTTTTAGGCACACTGGGACGGGAAGATGGAGGGGGTTTGGGAGTGGAGGAAGAGGTAGTGGTTGTAGGAGGTGTACGTCTGCTGAATTTGGGTGAAGGTGCATGGGCCAGAGGCTGTTGTGAGGTAGATGGCTGTTGGGTGGGTGTGTGCCTGCGTTTGTGTCCTTTGGGTGGAGGGCTCATAGACACACTGGGAGAGGACACAGGGAATGTGTGAATGGTAGTGGGGGTGGAGATTGCACGTGAGCGGTGTGTGGTTATGGGCGTGCTGGTGATAGAGGTAGTGGCTGAGGATGTAGTGCATGCAGGTGTGAGTGGAGACAAGACAGGGAGGGAGGAGGAGGACATGGAGGAGGGGGACACAGTGGAGGCAGTGGATGTTTGTGTGTCTGCATGGGGATGGTGCTTGAGTGAGTGCCTGTGGGATGTGTCCTGCTTATGTTTGCCTGCGCCACTCTTGTGTGTTGATGTGTGTGCATGCTGGTCTGATGGTGTGCTTGGGATAGGCTGAGGTACAGGGCATTGGGTCTTGGTGGAGGAAGATGGAGGGGGGAAGCTGGACACAGGGACAATGGCTGCCATCAGAGCTGAGGCCAGAGCCTGAAATGCTCTCTGTTGGGTCACCTGCCCAGAATGAATGCCCTCCAGGTATGCATTTGTTTGTTGCAAATGCCTCTCAACACCCTGGGTGGCATTCAAAATGGTAGATTGCCCAACAGTGATGGATCTCAGGAGGTCAATAGCCTCCTCACTGAGGGCAGCAGGGATGACTGGGGCAGGGCCTGAGGTGCCTGGAATGATGGAGATGCCCACCCTCCTGGGTGAGCGGGCACGGGACACACGCTGAGGAGCTGCTGGGAGAGCGATGCTATTGATGCGGTGAACACAGAGGTGCCCGCCACCACAAGGCAGCTCCCATCAGAGAAGGAGTCGCTGTCACTGGTGTCAGCTCCTGTCCCCGTCGTGGAGCTCCCCTCGCCCTCCGTCCCACTGGTGGCTTCAGACTCTGTTGCTTCACCCTCCAGGGCCAAGTGGGTTGCAGCTCTCTCCTGCTCCGGTGCCACTGCTCATCTGCCTGATGATGCTATTGCACACAAGAACAGGGAGACCACAAAAAGGGGGGAAAGACAGAAGAAAAACAATTTCAGTGCATGCAACACCACTACCGTTGGCGGACACAACACACATGGAGCAGCCCTCTGCACTACGCCATGCACTAACAGTTCCTAGAAATTTCACTTGACCATGGGGTACAAGGCCTAAGCCCAATTGCTGCACACCTGGAAGTCACAGGAGCCTGTCTAGGTGTAGATGACTCTTACCACTAGTGGGGTTGGGGTGCCACATAGCCTGCCTCACAAGGGACCTTGCCTACCAAGTTCGGCCTGGCCTAGAGGAACCCACTGCCCACCTCCCCACCCAGACACCTCGTTATGCGCGCAGAGTGAGCTGAATGAGAGTGTACTCACCCCCTTGTGGCTACTGTGATGCCCTCAAGTGCCCATCCAACTCCCGATACGCCACCGCCAGGATCCGGGACATCAGGGGGGTCATGGTGCGATGGACACCGCTTCCACGTTGGGAAGCCATCCCCAGCTGTGACTCCGCCGTCTTCTTGCTCCATTGGCGCAGGTCCTCCCATCTTTTACGGCAGTGGGTGCTCCATCTGTGGTAGACCCCGAGGGTCCGCACGTCCTTGGCGATGGCACGCCAAATACCCTTCTTCTGGTGGGTGCCGACCTAGAGGAATGGTACAAGGGGAATGGAAATTACTCACCCGTCCAGACCGTCATACTCATTGCCCACCAGTTCCCACCCATGCCCTGACGCACATACACTCACCGTCCGCACATGCAGGCCTCAGCCCCCCCATGTATCTTCCATCCACACCACTCAAAACAGGCATTGCTCACGGAGCATACTCACAGTGTACCCACCTGTTTGTCTGGAGGACCGTAGAGTTGCGTGTACTGGGGTAGGACCCCATCCACTAGTTGCTCCAACTCCTTTGAAGTGAATGCAGGGGCCCTTTCCCCAGACACTGTAGCCATCGTCGCTTCCAGACACAGGTCACAGCAGCACTTTCAGTGTAGGTCCTCTCATGTTGAAGGTCAGGTATCAAGTGAGTGAACAGACAGAAAATGGCGGTCACGTCCACGGCGGTGCGTACCGTCACCGCCGGCGTACATCGTCATTGGCTCCTGGGACCCATAGGGCCCAATGTTAACCAATGCAGAATTGCGCCGCGGTCATCGACCACCCGCCGCAACGGTGTACAACACCAGGGCAGTTACCTCATATCCCCTTGTCCCACCTTACAGGTCAGGCAGCTGCCATTTCAGAGGGCCACATGGGATGGATAATAACTGCGTCACACCTATCTAGGCCGGGAATACAGACAGTTACCGGCACATTGCGGATTAATAAAGTTTCTGCAAATAACACATTGTGATACCCCAGTGTTGGATGACTCTCTGCTCGCTGTTCTCCTCCATATGCACGTCTGCTGGGGCAGGTGATGAGATGGCGGCATCCTCCAGTGTACAGACCCCTGGTGGACATGTCGACAATGGAAGAGAGACACATCAAACTCACATGCAGACTTGATCGTGCAAAAATCCTGGAACTGTGTGCCCAGTTGGAGCCAGACCTGATGTCAGCTATCCACCATCCCACATGGATACCCCGTCTAGTGCAGGTCCTGTCTGTACTCCATTTCCTGGCCAGTGGGTCTTTTCAAACAACAGTGGCCATGGCATCAGGGATGTCCCAGCCAATGTTCTCTAACGTGTTGTCCAGAGTGTTGTCTGTCCTGCTGAAACATATGCACAGCTTCATCGTTTTCCCTCAGGTGGAGGATTTGCCCACAGTGAAAGGTGACTTCTATGCCCTGGGACATATCCCCAACATCATTGGTGCTATTGATGGGACACATGTGTCATTTGTCCCCCCCCCACAGGAAAGAACAGGTGTACCGGAGGAGCTACCGTTCGATGAATGTGCAGATGGTGTGTTTGGCAGACCAGTACCCATATCAATGCCAAGTATCCTGGCTCTGTGCATGACGCTTACATTTTGAGAAATAGCAGCATCCCTTATGTGATGGGGCAACTCCTGAGGCACTGTGTGTGGCTAATAGGTGAGGCCAAGATCCCAACACAGTTGACATAGGTGTCTGGGTATGGGGTTGTCCCTAAGGGTTAGTGTGCGTGTAACAGTTGTCCCTCAACATTTGCAGGTGACTCTGGTTACCCCAACCTGTCATGGCTACTGACCCCAGTGAGGAATCACAGGACAAGGGCAGAGGAACGCTATAATGAGGCACATGGGCGAACTAGGAGGATAATCGAACGCACCTTCAGCCTCCTGAAGGCCAGATTCCGGTGCCTCCATCTGGTTCCCCATACTACTAACTGAAGAAGGTGTGCCAGATAATCGTGGCCTGCTGTATGCTGCACAACCTGGCTTTGCGACGCCAGGTGTCTTTTCTGCAGGAGGATGGGCCAGATGGTGGTCTTGTGGCAGCTGTGGAGATTGTGGACAGTGAAGAAGAGGAGGCAGAAGAAGAGAATATCGACAACCAAAACAACATCATCATGCAATACTTCCAGTGAGACACAGGTAAGAAGAGGTCACTGCTTCCCACATCTCATACTATTGTTGGAGCTAGAATAAGTCTGTCATTTTCACTCAGTGTATGGACACTGACTTTTCACTTTGACCTTCCATTTCACAGATCTGGGTCCCACTTTGTGTCCTCTGCTATGTTTACTCCTGGCCTACAGCTGTGTAACATTGGTATGTGCACAAGTACATTGACATTGCTATATTTCAGAGATGTTGCAATTACACATTAGTGAAAGCACAGACTGACTCCAGATTGTTTTGTGATTGAAGTGTGTTTATTCCTGTGCAAATAAGTGGAGGGGGTTGTAAAATGGGCTGGGTGATGGTGGAGGTATGTCCATGGCAGAGTCCAGTCTATTTGTTTCACAGGTGCATTGTTCAAAGGGGCATAGGAAGTGGAGCAATAGCAGTTTAAGGATGGACAGGATGACATAGTGGGACAGAAGGATGACATTCAGGGAGGTCTTATTTCCTGGCGGGGTCTTGGCAATGTTCTCTGTCTTGTTCCTGGATCTCAGGGACCGTTTGCGGGGTGGTACTCCATCTGCAGGGGGTGGGGTGCTGGTGTCCTGTTGTTCCGTGACGGTACCTCCTGTCCAATAGCGCCGGCGGAGGTGGAGGGTTGTTCATCATCCAGGCTAGTGTCAGGGGCCCGTTGGTGTGCCACTGTCTTCCCCCTGGTGTGGAGAAGGTCTGCCAGCACCCTGGCAATGGTGACCAGGGTGTTGTTGATGGACTTCAAGTCCTCCCTGATACCCAGGTAGTGTTCCTCCGGCAGCCTCTGGGTCTCCTGAAACTTGGCCAGTACCGTGCCCATGGTCTCCTGGGAACGGTGGTAAGCTCCCATGATGTTGGAGAGTGCCTCATGGAGAGTGGGTTCCCTGGGCCTGTCCTCCCCGTCGCATAGCAGTCCTCCCAGCTTCTCTGTTATCCTGTGCCTCTGTCCCCTGAACCGTGTGCCCACTGCCACTCCCCCCAGGTCCCTGATCATCCTGTGTTAGTGGGTTTGCCTGGGTTCCCTGCAGTGGTGGACACACTGCTGATTGACGTGGCCTGGGGACAGAGGTATGGGCCCGCTGTGTGGGTGCTGTGCTGGTGTTTCCTGAGGGGGTAGGCTCTGTGGTGGTTTGTGACTGTATCAGGGGAACCGACTGTCCCGAGGTCCCTGTTGGCTGGGCTGGTCATCTTGATCCTGGCGTGCAGAGCTGCTGTCATCGCTGTGGGTCTCTTCTGTGGGGGGACTGGCTATGTCTGGCACCTCCCGTCCGGTGACGTTGGGTATGGGTCCTGTTGGGGTGTAAATGCATAGTTATTGTATCTGTGTGTGCCATCTTGTGCAATGGGTAAGTGACCCTCTACTCCTCTGCTTGCATTATTGGCTTGGTCCTTGTGTGATTGGTGATTTTGGGGCATGAATGAGTCTCTGTACTGGACATGCTTTGGTGATGGGTGTCCATGCTTTGGTGTTCCATGCAGGGCTTGGTTTTGAGATGTGTGGGTTGTGTTAGTGGGGTATCTGTGGGTTGTTGGGGTGATGGGTGTGAGGGTAAGGGTGGGGGTATGTGATGGCATGCAGGTGGGGTGTGGGGGAGAGAGTAGTAAAGATAGGTCTTACCAGAGTCCCTGCGAGGCCTCAGGATGCATAATTGCCAAGACTTGCTCCTCCCATGTTGTCAGTTGTGGGGGTCCACCACCAGTCCACTGTGCAGCAATCTGGTGTCTGGATAACAAAAAAAGTACCTTCCCGTGTAGGTCGTTCCATCTCTTCCTGATGTCATCCCGTGTTCTTGGATGGTGATCCACTGCGTTAACCCTGTCTACAATTCTGCGCCATAGCTCCATCTTCCTTGCAATGGACGTTTGCTGCACCTGTGATCCGAATAGCTGTGGCTCTACCCAGACGATTTCCTCCATCATGACCCTGAGCTCCTCCTCTGAGAACCTGGGGTGTCTTTGAGGTGCCATGATGTGGTCTGGGTGATGTTTGAGGTGGTGTCTGTTATGATGTGTGAGGGGATGTCTTGGTGTGTGTTATTTGAGGTGCATGGATGTTGTGTAAGTGATGGTGTTGTGTGTCTGTGGATGCTGGTGTTGTTTTAGGTAGTCTCTCTCTCTGGCCTTCTTTCTAAATTTTGGTTGTAAGGGTTTGTGGGTGATGTGGGTGTGTGCTTTATATTGGATTGGGTGTGTGGGTGTGGTGTGTGTATGTGTCTCAGGTGTGTGTATTTCGAATTGTCCAATGTGGGTGTGTTTTGTAAATGTGTGTTTATTTTGAGCACTGCGGTGTGTATCGCCAATGGAATACCGCGATTGAAAGACCGCTGCGTTGATTTATGGGTTGTGATACTGTGGGCGTATTCCTGTTGGCGTTACGGTGTCGGTTTTGGTATCCCCAGTTTATCACTGACCTTTGGTGTGGCGGACTTGTGTGGGTGTCTGTATTGTGGCTGATTCCGAGCTGTGGGTCGTAATACCTGTAACGGAATTCCGCCGCCGCAGCGGTATGTTGCCAGTCTTCTGCACGGCGGAAAGCGGGATTCACCACCAGGATTGTAATGATGGCCTTTATGGCCCTGCGTCTATTATATTTTATGGGAGAGAGTTGTTGTACCAGTGGTTGGTCTTGTGTGGTTGTGTGGTGCTGTACTTATACAAGGTCTGAGCTGAAGCACATTTATTAATGTTATGGGTGCTTTTTACGTGTAGTAATGTTAGAAGTGCAGTAAGTGAATACCAACTGGCTTACTCTTATGTGGGTGGGGGCATGTCTAAAAACTCCCTCGCCCTCCCTCCATCCTTACTTATTCCTCCCTAATTCCACCCATTCATTAGTGAATGTTCCCTATTTTATCTCTCTCTCTAAAACCAATGGTTACAGGGATGTTATAGTTAGGTTCACATTTTACTCCCACAAAACAATAGAAATTCAGCAGTTATAGTTATGGTTGTGGTTATCTCAAGAAACTTCAACTTATACCCTAAGGTAACTATAACCCGCTCCACCGCCATGCACAGTTATCTTATCAATAATTTTACTGCAAATGTTACATGATATTATCAATAATGTTATAAAAGGTGTCATGAGTGATGTAATATCAGGGGTAATTATCAGTGAGTGGTGAGGGCACAAGTTATAGTTACTTGACATTACCATAACAATAACTGCAGAATTTGTATGGTTTTGTGCAAGTACAATGGAAACCTAACTATAACGTCCCTGTGGCCAGGCCCTGTGGCCCAACCCCCAAAGGGCCCTCCCTGGATGATTTGGGCCCCAGGGTCCCAAGCCCCAGGGCCTGGCCAATTATTGAAATAGTGAGGGTGGCCGTGTTGCCCTCCCCTCCCTGGACTAATTTTGGCCCCGGGGACCCCATCCCCTGGGCCTGTCAAATTATTTTAAGGGAGAAGGGGACTGCGCATCTCCCCTCCAGAGGCCAATTATTGCCCAGGGGACCCCATCCCCTGGGCCTGGCAAATTATTAGGAGGGGAGGGGGTCATGTGCGCACCTGGGCCGATTTTGGTCCTGGGGACCCCATTCCTTGGAGTCCACCCCATTACTAAAAGGGGGAAGGGGCACTGCTGATTTTGGCCCCAAGGACCCCACCCCTGTGTCCTGGCCAAATATTATTAAGGCAGGCTATGTGACACCCCTCCCTGAGCTGATTTTGGTACCGGGGACCCCATCCCCAGCACCTGGCCAATTATTTAAAAGGGGAGAGGGCTGACTTCGCCCCTTTCCCAGGCCAATTTTGGTCCCAGGGACCCCATCCCCCAGGGCCCTGCCATTATTAAAGGAGGGGGTCACGCAGCTCCCCTACCCTGGCTGACTTTGGCCCTGGGGACACAATGCCCTGGGGCCTAGCTTCTTGTACTTGGGTGCTCTGGCACACTTTGTGCAATGATGGAGATTGCGGGGGAGACTGAATGGCCCTGCTGTTCCAGCTGGTTCCATGACTCCTGCAGGAGCTGGCACTGCTTCCGTATGTAGGGAGCTGCAAGAAATGCAGCTCCCTGTATGCAGGAGTAATCCTTTCATCTGTTTCCCCTCCCTGCATGACAGCGAGCAGGAAAATAGATAAAAACTCTGCTCCCAGTGAGCGGGAGCAGTTTTACCGCTCCCGTTTTCTGGGAGTGGAATTAGTGTGTGCTATCACATGGTGGGCACTGTCACAGCTCCTGTTAAGTAAAAGCAAACTGCTATCTCCAGAGGGTGGGCACCTTGAGAGACAGCATGAGCCAGCCCTGAGCGGTAGTGGTCCCCAGGGCCATTAATAGCTCCAGGTGGGGGCCGTGAGCTCCCTCCTTTAATTTCCACAGGCTGGCCCCCAGGGAAGTTGTGGTCCCCGGGGCCTGTGGGGGGGTCCAAGCGGCCCCCCTTTAAAGTTTTTAATTTAGCCCCAGGGAGGTGGTGTTCCCCAGGGCTTCAAACAACCCCAGGAGGAGGGTCCACACAGCCCTCTCCATTTTACAAATAAAGCCCCAGGGAGGTGGTGATCCCTGGTGCTCAATAGAGCTCATTGGAAGGGGGTCAGGGCAGCCTCCCCTTCAATATTTTCCAAAAACCCCATTGAGGTGGTGGTCCCCTGGGATCCATAGAAACTTAGGAGTTGAGCCCCATGCGCCCCATCCTTTTTATATAAGTGCTGCGTGTCCTGGGGCCTGGCCCATCCGGGGGCTCTGTTATATAAGGCACTGGAGACTGCGCTTGTTTTTTTTTTAAATAGTTTTTTGCAGGATTTACAGATCCTCTGTGATTTTTGGTGAAATAAAAAAAAAAATGTTTTTTTGCCTTGGCAGATCCCACCACCAAGGCTAAGGGGTTAGGGTATTCCTACCCTGCCTCCTTACCATTTCATGTTTTTTTTAATACTCGGCTGAGACCAAGTCCCAAAATGGCCACCACCACTTCCTAGTTGAAGTGTTGGCAGCAAATCTGATCTCAGCAAGAGTCTCTGGGATCCACAGAGCATCCGCATCCCTAGATATACAAATGTTGTTTTCCTTTAAATTCTCTGAAACGTTTGAATGGATTTACACTAAATATCAAAAAGCACAATCTGTGCACCAAGATCTAGTTTCCTGCCAAATTTGGTGTAATTCCGTTCAGCACTTCAGGCTGTAGTGGTGTCTAAAATCTAATTGGAAAATGCATGGGAAAACGTGTTTTGGAACTCCAACTTTTTCTAGGCCCTGATTTGACGAATCACCCCAAACTTACAAGACAGCAGCTGAAGTGAGTGGCATAACAATTTTGAAAATTTCGTGGAGATTCTTCACAGGGTGTCCATGTTATTGGCAAAATAAAAAAAAGGCTTTGCCTTTGGAAACTAGGCCATAACTATAAGTACTTAGGGCCAGATTTATACTTTTTGCCTCAAACCTGCATTAGCACAGGTTTGCGGCAAAAAGTATAGAGCCGGCTAGTGCCATTCCTAGGTGCCGGCTGGGTGCCATAATTAAGGAATGGCGCTAAGGCCCTGTTAGCGTCCTTTCAAAGGACGCAAACAGGGCCTGGGAGGCATAAGTGGAAATGGGGCTTGTGCGCCAAATTATGGCGCTACACTGTTTAGAGGCAAAAAAATTGCCTCTAAGCAGTGGAGCACCATTTTCTGGTGCACAAGCCCCATGGGCATGGCTCCTGTCCTCGTAAAGACAGGAGCCATGACCACCGCCCCAATGGCCATGTTCCCTGGGCATGGCCATTGGGACCAATGGCGTGCAGGGGGCCCGAAGTCAGGGCCCCTGAGTGACATTGGACTACAACAACAAAAATACTCACCAAGACTTACCTGCGGATGGGTCCCCCATCTGTGGGTGACCTCCTGGTTTGGGTAAGGGTGTGTGGGGGTGTCCCTGGGGACAGGGAAGGGCACCTGTGGGCAATTTCCATGGTCTCTCACCATGGAAATCTTCCTACAGGTCCCCTTATGCTTGCCCAGACCCAGGCATTAAATAATGGCGCTAAGCAGGCTTAACACCATTATTTAAGGCCCTCCTCCTCCTGTGTGTGATTTTTGCATGGGAGGATAAACAAGGCGCTAGGCCCTTAGAGGCATTTTTTGCCCGGGAACTTCTACCTTGCATGTCATTGACGCAAGGTAGGTTCCTGTAAGCAAAAAATGTCGTTAACTCCAATATTTTGTCCCTAGACATATCTAGCGCCAAAATATAAATATGGAATTAAGTTTGTGCTGGATTTGCGTCAATGAAATTGATGCAAATCCGACGCAAACAGAGTATAAATATGGGCCTTACTGTCGACTGCCAGTAGGTAATATAGATGCTTCTTGAATCTGAAGGTTTTTTCTCAATTAGAAGAGAAAATAAAAATTGGATGCATGGCCACTTTAGAGAATTATGCTAACTCATAAAATTGTGCAGTATGATAATGACGCTGCTAAAAGGATTGGTAAAATATTGCACTGGGTTGGTTTCACAGACAGTTGCTGTTGATTGCAAAGGGCACTGTGGTCATGCAATGGATTTTATTCAGACAATCCTCTCAATAGTCAATTTTGTGAACGTACAAAGAACATTAACACGTTAGAATATATAAAAACTTTTTGGGTGAATGCACAATACTCTTGCCAAGGAATAAAGAAGACTTTGATCAAGCAACAGTACTTTAGAGTTAGCGCAAAGTAAG
This sequence comes from Pleurodeles waltl, assembly GCF_031143425.1. Taxonomy (NCBI): domain Eukaryota; kingdom Metazoa; phylum Chordata; class Amphibia; order Caudata; family Salamandridae; genus Pleurodeles; species Pleurodeles waltl. Next base: position 1,414,123,887 of record NC_090445.1, on the reverse strand, counting down.
AGTGAGAGCCTTTTACAAACATAGAGCACTTTAAGGTCCTTAAACGTTGCTCTCAGTGCCAGGAGGAAATATCTAAATTGAAATTATACTTCCCATTTAATTGATGACACCCAGATACTGAGAAGGATTTATTGAAAAACGTTGTCCTATGGTTGAAATAGCAGGTGACCATATTTCTGCAACATCTTGGCTAGAAACAACACAAATACAACGTTTAATAGTGTACGCAATACTCTTTAGTAATAAATAGCACCTTTAGAACAAATACGAAATGCAGGAGGCAAGCCTTAAATATATCTATATAGCACATTAAAGTTCGTACCTTGTATCAAGGGGGTCCATAGTTAATAGAAAAATGAAGTGGAAGTCGAGTGGTACTTTACATAGAATCAAGGTCACTCTATTTAGGCAAGTATTGATTTGCAATATATCTCAACATGATTAACCCCCTTGGAATCAATATAAAGTAGGAAATAAATTGTCCGTGCAGAGGAGCCATCTCTCTACCCTCACGGAAACATTTTCTTTAATTCTTATGTGCACCATCAATCTTCACTACTCAAAACTTCTAATCACACAAAATAACTTATGGGTTTTTATAAAGAATCAATGTACATATGTCTGTGCCAAACCTTATGAATCATCGGTACCGTATGTATTAAGAAACGTGATTCCCTAATTTAGTGCATGGAGAGATGTTCGTTATTGAGTAGTCACGCGATCTTTTATTTTTTTAGCATACCAAATAGTCTGGAGGTACTTTGTATGCAGAACCTGTCTGTCGCCAGTCTGAATCATGCTGATATTGATTGCATTAATGATACTTAGGAGTACAGATTTATGGATTTATAAATACTTTAATGTGACATATTTGAAGACATCATTATTGGAATTCATAGCCTATAAATGTGATGAGAGGAAAATGTCAAAATAAAACTATTTAACCCCTTCTCTGCCAGGCCTTTTCCCCCTCCTGTGCCAGGCCTTTTTTTGGCTATTTGGGGCAGTTCGCGCTTAGGCCCTCATAACTTTTTGTCCACATAAGCTAGCCAAGCCAAATTTGCGTCCTTTTTTTCCAACATCCTAGGGATTCTAGAAGTACCCAGACTTTGTGGGTTCCCCTGAAGGAGGCCAAGAAATTAGCCAAAATACAGTGAAAATTTGTTTTTGTTTTTTTAAATGGGGAAAAGTGGCTGCAGAAGAAGGCTTGTGGTTTTTTCCCTAAAAATGGCATCAACAAAGGGTTTGCGGTGATAAAATGACGAGCTTCCTAGCTTTCAGGAACAGGCAGACTTGAATCAGAAAACCCAATTTTTCAACACAAATTTGGCATTTTACTGGGAGATACCCCATTTTTATGATTTTTGTGCTATCAGCCTCCTTCCAGTCAGTGACAGAAATGGACTTGAAACCAATGCTGGATCCCAGGAACCTAAACATTTCTGAAAAGTAGACGAAATTCTGAATTCAGCAAGGGGTAGGGGATCCTACAAGGGCTTCCTACAGAAAATTACAACTGAAAAAGAAAAATATTGAAATTGAGGTGAAAAAAGACAGCAATTTTTCTCTACGTTTTACTCTGTAATATTTTCCTGCAGTGTCAGATTTTTTAAAGCAATATACAGTTACGTCTGCTGGACTCTTCTGGTGGCAGGGATATATAGGGCTTGTAGGTTCATCAAGAACCCTAAGTACCCAGAGCCAATAAATGAGCTGCACCCTGCAGTGCGTTTTCATTCTATACCCGGTATACAGCAATTCATTTGCTGAAATATAAAGAGTGAAAAATAGCTGTCAAGAAAACCTTTGTATTTCCAAAATGGGCACAAGATAAGGTGTTGAGGAGCAATAGTTATTTGCACATCTCTGAATTCCGGGGTAACCATACTAGCATGTGAATTACAGGGCATTTCTCAAATAGACGTCTTTTTTACAAACTCTTTTATATTTGGAAGAAAAAAATGTAGAGAAAGACAAGGGGCAGTAACATTTGTTTTGCTATTCTATGTTCCCCCAAGTCTCCCGATAAAAATTATACCTCACTTGGGTGGGTAGGCCTAGCGCCCGCGACAGGAAATGCCCCAAAACACAACGAGGACACATCACATTTTTTGACCGAAAACAGAGGTGTTTTTTGCAAAGTGCCTACCTGTAGATTTTGGCCTCTAGCTCAGCCGGCACCTAGGGAAACCCACCAAAACTGTGCATTTTTTAAAACTAGAGACCTAGGGGAATCCAAGATGGGGTGACTTGTGGGGCTCTGACCAGGTCTGTTACCCAGAATCCTTTGCAAACCTCAAAATTTGGCTAAAAAAAACACGTTTTCCTCACATTTCGGTGACAAAAAGTTCTGGAATCTGAGAGGAGCCACAAATTTCTTTTTACCCAGAGTTCCCCCAGGTCTCCAGATAAAAATGATACCTCACTTGTGTGGGTAGGCCTAGCACCCACGAAAGGAAATGGCTAAAACACAACGTGGACACATCACATTTTTTCACAGAAAACAGTGCCTACCTGTGGATTTTGGCCTCAAGCTCAGCCGGCACCTGGGGAAACCTAGCAAACCAGCGCATTTTTGAAAACTAAAAACCTAGGGGAATCCAAGATGGGTTGACTTGTGGGGCTCTGACCAGATTCTGGTACCCAGAATCCTTTGCAAACCTCAAAATTTGACCAAAAAAACACTTTTTCCTCTCATTTCGGTGACAGAAAGTTCTGGAATCTGAGAGGAGCCACAAATTTCCTTCCACCCAGCGTTCCCCCAAGTCTCCCGATAAAAATGGTACCTCTCTTGTGTGGGTAGGCCTAGCGCCCACGAAAGGAAATGGCCCAAAACACAACGTGGACACATCACAGTTTTTCACAGAAAACAGAGGTGTTTTTTGCAAAGTGCCTACCTGTGGATTTTGGCCTCTAGCTCAGCCGGCCCCAGGGGGTGGCAGAAATGGCCTAAAATAAATTTGACCCCCAAACCCCTCCCCGGGAGCAATCCTTGCCTACGGGGTCGCTCCCCTTGCGTGACATTGGCGCCAAAAAAAAATCCCCGGTGCCTAGTGGTTTCTGCCCCCTTGGTGGCAGATTGACCTAAAATCGGCCGATCTGCCCCCAAGGGGGGAAGAAATGGTCTAAATACAATTTGCCCCCCAGGGGAGCGACCCTTGCCTAATGGGTCGCTCCCCATCTCTAAACAAACAAACAAACAAAAAAAAATCACAAAAAAAAAATTTGCCCTGGCGCCTAGAGGTTTCTGCCTCCCCTGGGGACAGATCGGCCTAATAATAGGCCAATCTCCCCCCTGGGGGGGGAGAAATGGCCTAAAATAAATTTGCCCCCTCAAATTTGCCCTGGCGTCTAGAGGTTTCTGCCCCCCCTGGGGGCAGATCGGCCTAATAATAGGTCGATCTGCCCCCAGGGGGACAGAAATGGCCTAAAATAAATTTGCCCCCCTCCCCCCCAACCCCCCCAGAGCGACCCTTACCTACGGGGTCGCTCCCCTTGCGTGACATTGGAGCAAAAACAAAAATCCCTGGTGCCTAGACCTAAAATCGGCCAATCTGCCCCCGAGGGGGGCAGAAATGGTCTAAATACAATTTGCCCCTCAGGGGAGCGACCCTTGCCTAATGGGTTGCTCCCCATCTCTAAAAAAAACAAACAAACAAAACAAAAAATATATATTTTTTTTTTGCCCTGGCGCCTAGAGGTTTCTGCCCCCAGGGGTGCAGAAATGGCCTAAAATAAATTTGCCCCTCACCCCCAAAACCCCCGCCGGGAGCGACCCTTGCCTACGGGGTCGCTCCCCTTGCATGACATTGGCGCAAAAAAAAATCCCCGGTGCCTAGTGGTTTCTGCCCCCTTGGGGGCAGATTGACCTAAAATCGGCCTGGGGGCAGAAATGGTCTAAATACAATTTGCCCCCAGGGGAGCGACCTTTGCCTAGTGGGTCGCTCCCCATCTAAAAAAAGAACAAACAAACAAAAAAAAAACACAAAAATAAAATTTGCCCTGGCGCCTAGAGGTTTCGCCCCCCCCGGGGACAGATCGGCCTAATAATAGGCCGATCTGCCCCCGGAGGGGCAGAAATGGCCTAAAATAAATTTGCCCCCCCACCCCCTGAAACCTCCCCCCGCGTGACATTGGTGCAAAAATAAATCCCCGGTGCCTAGTGGTTTCTGCCCCCCCTTCGGGGCAGATTGGCGTAACAAAAATCGGCCGATCTGCCCCAAAAGGGGGCAGAAATGGCCTAAATACAATTTTCCCTTCCAGGGGAGCGACCCTTGTCCAAGGGGTCGCTCCCCATCTGTAAAACAAACAAAACAAAAAAATCCCCGGTGCCTAGTGGTTTCTGCCCCCTAGGGGGCAGATCGGTTTAATCAAAATAGGCTGATCTGCCCCCCAGGGGGGCAGAAATGGCCTCAAATAAATTTGCCCCCCAGGGGAGCGACCCTTGCCTAAGGGGTCACCACCTTGCGTGAAATTCACGTAAAAAAAAATAAAACTCGCTGGTGTCTAGTGGTTTCTGTCCCCCTTGGGGGCAGATTGGCCTCATAAAAATAGGCCAATCTGCCACAAGGGGGGCAGAAATGGCCTAAATACAATTTGCCCCCCAGGGGAGCGACCCTTGCCTAATGGGTCGCTCCCCATCTCTAACCAAACAAACAAACAAAAAAAACACAAAAATAAAATTTGCCCTGGCGCCTAGAGGTTTCTGCCCCCCCCGGGGACAGATCGGCCTAATAATAGGCCAATCTGCCCCCGGGGGGGCAGAAATGGCCTAAAATAAATTTGCCCCGCTCAACTCCTCAAATTTGCCCTGGTGTCTAGAGGTTTCTGCCCCCCGGGGGGCAGAAATGGCCTAAAATAAATTTGCCCCCTCCTCCCAAACCCCCCCCTCAGAGCGACCCTTGCGTGACATTGGAGCAAAAAAAAAAATCCCTGGTGCCTAGACCTAAAATCAGCCGATCTGCCCCGGAGGGGGGCAGAAATGGTCTCAATACAATTTGCCCCCCAGGGGAGCGACCCTTGCCTAATGGGTCGCTCCCCATCTCTAAAAAAAAAAAAAAAAAAAAAACACAACTTTTTTTTGCCCTGGCGCCTAGAGGTTTCTGCCCCCGGGGGGGCAGAAATTACCTAAAATAAATTTGCCCCCCACCCCCTAAACCCCCCGCCGGGAGCGACCCTTGCCTACAGGGTCGCTCCCCTTGCATGACATTGGCGGAAAAAAAAAACCCTGGTGCCTAGTGGTTTCTGCCCCCTTGGGGGCAGATTGACCTAAAATCGGCCGATCTGCCCCCAAGGGGGGCAGAAATGGTCTAAATACAATTTGCCCCCCAGGGGAGCGACCTTTGCCTAATGGGTCGCTCCCCATCTAAAAAAAAAACCACAAAAATAAAATTTGCCCTGGCGCCTAGAGGTTTCTGCCCGCCCGGGAACAGATCGGCCTAATAATAGGCCGATCTGCCCCCGGGAGGGGCAGAAATGGCTTAAAATAAATTTGCCCCTCAACCCCCACCCCCTGAAACCTCCCCCCGCGTGACATTGGTGCAAAAATAAATCCCCGGTGCCTAGTGGTTCTCTGCCCCCCCCTTCGGGGCAGATTGGCGTAACAAAAATCGTCCGATCTGCCCCCAAAGGGGGCAGAAATGGCCTAAATACAATTTTCCCCTCCAGGGGAGCGACCTTTGTCCAAGGGGGTCGCTCCCCATCTGTAAAACAAACAAAACAAAAAAATCCCCGGTGCCTAGTGGTTTCTGCCAAAATAGGCCAATCTGCCCCAAGGGGGGAAGAAATGGCCTAAATATAATTGGCCCCCGAGTGGAGCGACCCTTGCCTAAGGGGTCGCTCCCCACCTCCAAAAAAACAGAACAAAACAAAAAGGAAAAAAAAATGATCCCTGGTGCCTACAGGTTTCTGCCCCCGGGGGGGGGCAGAAAAGGCCTTCCAAAAAATTGCCCCCCCTGGGAGCGACCCTTGCCCAAGGGGTCCCTCCCTTATGCCACTTAAAAAAAGAAAAGAAAATCCATGGTGTCTAGTGGGAGTTTCAAAAGCCGGATTGCTTCGCAATCCGGCTTTTGAAACGCTCAGGGAGACTTCAAAGGGAAGGAAATTCCTTTCCTTCCCTTTGAAGCCTCTCTGGGCCTCCCCCACGTGATCGAAATAGAAATGCTTTGCATTTCTCTTTCGATTGTGCTGGAAGCAGAGCTTCCAGCGCAATGGGAGGAGGCCCTCTGTGATGTCACAGGGGGTGGGGGGGGGTCGGGGTGGAACGTGAAGGGCTTCCCCTTCCATCCCTGCCTTTGGGGGGGTGGGTGTGGAGCACATGGGGGGAGCACTAGCGCCCCCCCCAGTTCCCGGGTGCAGGACAAGGTGATACCTTTGTTATGCAACGATCTATGTGAGACTGGTTAGAGGTAGGTATTGAAGTGACATACGGGAATTTGCAGGGGTGCTTGGATGTTAATGGCAGGTCTTTAAAGGCTTATGTTCAAATCTACAGGCACACACTGTGGTTACTGCTTCATATGGAATTCATGGATGAAGTATGACAGAAACGAGCAGAAAAGGTGCGTAGCCTTTTCACTGAAGATGACATAACTTTGCTGAGTGACATTGGCGATAAAACAAGTGGTGCTGGGGAAACGGGCAAAACTTTGATTCAACTTCTCTTCCAGTATCAAAGATTACTGCACAAGGAGATTAACAGGTGGCGGGAAGTAACCAACTTAGACAATTACATTGAAGCTAGCAGGGTCCCTTGTGGTTTATTAATTTTAAGCATGCCAACCTATCAGAACGCTCATCCGAAACTTTTAGAGGAATGGTCTCAATTGATGCTGGCAACTTGCAGAAATATCTTGAGCTCGCTGAAAAAATATGCCAAGATTTAAATTTGACCAGACCTGTGAGTCTGAAACATAAACAAAATTGTTAGATCAACATTCGGAGCAGGAAGAAATACAAACATTTGTAGTATCAATGTTCCATTATACCGGTGGCATTCCCCCCAGTGTGCATTACAATGTTCCCGCCAGGCTGACTGACGGGAACATTATATCATGGGTTCCCACCAGGCTGACCAGTGCGAACAGTGCTATCATATTGGCCTCGCCTCTTCAAGGGAACTGAAGCCAACACTGCTGCACACCAGCACCATCAGAATGCGCACTGTCAGCAGTGCAGGTAGTCAACATTCCAATGGTGTTGGGCAGGGGGGCCCTCCTGTGACCCTCAGCTCTGGCTTTCTGCCAGCCTTTCCATGGCAGGGTTCCAGCTGGCAGAAAGCTGAGTTGAAATCAGCCAGGAGTGCTGAGTTCAGCACCGCCCTGGCTGAGGAACCTGTCTGAACCATGTTCCTGACAGGGATGGTGGTCTCATGGCAGGTCCACCCGCCAGGGTTATAATGTGGCGGTTGGACTACCACAGTTGTAGTGGCCCAACCATCAATGCCAGGCTGGGGATCCTCGGATCTCCTGCCTCGTATTTAGGCCCTCTGTTTTTGTGACTGGCCGCAAGGAAGATCAGATAGATCGAAACACATCACCAAATAAACTATTGGAGCCTGACAGAATCCTGGAGTGCGGGTGTATTTTGTGTCTTCTGAACTGCTTTGTGACACAAATTACTTTGGCATGTATGAGCAGGAGTTGCACCTGCTGCCCGCACCAACCCTGTCTGGTGGAAGAAAACCAGACATGCAGCTCTCCTCCTCTGACTGATTTTGGTCTACCTGGACCACATCCGTAGGGCCCAGCCTTATATTTTAGTTTTTTGGGGAGTGGGGCCCCCAGCCCACCTGCCCCTGGGGCATGGCCTTAACATACTTTTTTTGGCAGGGTCATGCGGTCCCCCTCCTTGGGCTGATCTCAGCCCCTGGGACCTCATCCCCCGGGGCCTGGCTTTAAGATTTTTTTTCTGTGCAGGTCTCCCTGCCTGGGCTGATCTTGGTGCCAGGGACCCCATCCCCTGGGACCCAGCCATATCACCGGGTATCCCCCAGGCCGCCCAATCACCACAGTTGAAGACTACAGGAGGAGTCTGAATGCCCCCGTGGTCCAGCCGGCTCCCTGACTCCTGTGGGAGCTGGCATTGTTGTCACAGACAGGAGCTGCTAAACATGTAGTTCCCTTTCTGTAAGAGCAATCGTTTCCTCTGTTTCCCTGCCCGCATGTTTTGTCTAAGGTCCCACCAAGTCGGAGCAAACAACTAAGTCCCAGGGATGGGCACCCCGGGACATAGCAGGAGCCAGCCTTGCGGGTGGCAGTCCCCAGGGCTAGAAAAAACCCACTTGTCACAGTCACACATAGATTGAGCTCAATTATTGGCTCCACAAGTGTGGCCTTTTGGCCCCTCTCCAGCATCTAAACAGCCCGGGGAGTTGGTGGTCTCTGGGGTCAGTGGCAAACCCCCTTCATTTTTTCACATTAGCCCTGTGGGGCAGCAGGGGGGTCATGCAGCCCAGCACATATAATCCAAACAACCCCAGGGAGGTGGCAGTCCTTGGGGCTGGGAGGGGGTCCCACTAAATTTAGATTTAAGCTCCTTGGAGGTGGCAGTTCCAAGGGCATGAATAAACTCCAGAGGGGGACCACATAGGCTCCCCTCCTTTATTTTTGATGTGGGAGACTGCACTTGTTTTTCGTACATTTTTCCTGCAGCAAATTCACATCACTGAGATGAATTTACAGCAGCATTACTTTTTTTCAAAAGTGCTTTTTTGTCCTGGTGTGGGTCCCTTTTGGACCCCAGCGCCAGAGCTAAGGGGTCACAGTGTTCCTACCCTGGCCCCTTTTCTTATTTTTTATCTTTTTTTTTCAGGGACTCGTCTGAAGCTGAGTCCCAAGATGGCTGCCAACACTTCCTTGTTGAAGTGTTGGCTGCCAATCAGATCTCAGCACCAGATCAGGAGGATTCATGGAGCCTTTGCGTCCTTATATAGAAATTTGAATTTTCTTTAATATCTCAAAAGCTCCTGAACAGAATCACACCAAATTACGAAAAGGGTGCTTTCTGGGCCAAGAGCTACCTTTCTGCCAAATTTGGTGTAATTCCATCAAGCAGTTCGAGCTGTAAACTTGTTCAAAAACCCTATGGGAATTAACATAGGAAAAAACATATGGGAATCAACATGGGAAAACACGTTTTGAGATCCCCTTTTTCTAGGCGCCATGGATTCGCCAAGGATCACCCCAAAACTTTCCAGACAGCAGAGTGTCAAATATTTTGGGAACATTTCATGAAGATTCATCAACCGGTGTCAAAGTTATAAGCAAGTATAAAAACACTTTTTCTATAGAAACTAGGGCCCATATTTATACTTTTTTAGCGCTGCATTCGCAGCATTTTTTATTTACGCAAAAGTGGCGCAAACTTACAAAATACACTTATATTTTGTAAGTTTGAACCACTTTTGCATCAAAAACTGATGCAAATGCGGCGCTAAAAACGTATAAATATGGGCCTAAGTCCTAACACTAACTGCATAGTGGGGACTGCCTCAAGGTAATATATATATTTCCATAGGAAGAGCATTTCTTGTTTTGCTAATAACTTAGGTGCTGTTTGTTGAATCTTCACAAAACTTCCCATAAAAAAAGATCATCCATCTCAGTTCCTTCCAGAAAACTATTGGGGTGATCCATTAAGCTGAAGGCAAGTACAAGGGTTAGGCCCAAAGTGCTTGTTCCCCATGCAATTTCCATAGGGAAAATTAGACAAATATACAAAAAAATTGCTTTACAGAAGTACACCAGATTTTGTGGAAAGCTATACCTTTACCCAGAAATGCCTTTTGCAATTTGGTGTTATTATTTTTAGTTTAAAAAGAAGTGATGTCAAACACCATGGGACTCTGCCACGATGGCAAGATCAAAAGGTAAAAATCTGATTGGCTGTCCCCAATACCAATAGTGATGTTGGGTTGTCATTTTAAGACTTGGGGAATGGGTCCTGTGTCCTGTAAAATAAATGACAAAACCATATAAGGTGGCAGGGTAGGGATACCCTGACCACCCCCTTGCTCTGGTGGAAGGGTCCCAGAGGGACACCGCTGGCACACAAATTAAAAAAATGCTTTTCCCATGTCTCAACTCAGTGGAAGTAGTGCAGGACTCACTGTTCTCCCCATGGTGGTCCAGAGTCCAGGGGTTGCATGTTTATAACTTTTGAAAAATGTGCAGAGGGGCTCATAACCTGAGCCAACATTTGGTCCCAGGGACACCATTACATGGGGCCACAGAAAGAATAGCATTATTTCCGCATACAGAGGTGTCCGCTCCCCGAGCCAATATTCGGCCAATAGTGGACCCCTTTGGAGAGGGAGCACCTGTGATGCCCCCCTTCTTACTAAGTTAATCTGTGGACCTCATCCCCACGGCCATAGAGAAAGGAGGCTGGATGCATTGCCCTCAGAAACTCAATAAAGAATCAGAGGTTAAAGTGATGTTATAATTACTTACGGTAATACCCATTAAAAAAACAATTGAATTTCACTGAAAAAAAACAAAAGTTAAATGAGTGTTGTAACAATGGTGAACATGTCAGTTAAAATATAACATTTTAAACTAACAGAATCACTGAAATTCACCAGACATAGTTATCTTCAGTAACTATAACTCGTGCCCTAAATTAACTATATCTTGGGCCCTCCTCATGCACTGCTTGTATCCTCAATTATTACATCATTCATGACATGTTCAATGACTGCAATGATAACATCCTTGATGACACCTGAAATGACATCATTGATAACAAACTGAGAATGGTGGGGGTACAAGTTATAGTTATTCTGGGGCACATATTATAGTTACTTGAGATTTCTAACTGTTGAGTTTCAGTTGTTTTGTTCGTTTAAAACGTTGTCCCAGATTTACAAGAAAATGACAGAGTGCAACATTGTGCCAAATTTGGCAGCACCACACTCCTCATTTTCAAAATGCAGGGATGTGCCACATTGACAAGAATCTGGTGCCTCACTGTGTTTCCCCCTGCGCCAGTGCAAACTTTGCTGTCGAGCACCAATGCAGCTGCCCTTGCGCCATAGTGCAAGGATGGCTGCGTTGAGCGGGAGATTGTTTTCGTGCAGGAAGGGACACCTTCCTGCACAAAAACAATCTTCAATGGTGATTTGCTCTTTCTATGTGTGCTGCAATCCTGCGGTGGCTTTAGATTTTGGCGCTGCCACAGATTTATGAAAACTTGTATATTTGGGGCAGCATCAAAATGCAATGGGTGTTGATGTGGGACTCCCAAATCAACACCCATTGCACGCCCCTTCCACACAAAGTGCTGCATGTGAAAGGGACGTATTTAAAAGCTGGTGTTAAGTCGTAAAAAGTGGCTTATCACCACCTTGTAAATACGGTGCAGTGCATAGAGCCATTGGAGCATCAAGTGATGCTCAGGTGGCAATAGGGCCTTGTAAATCTGGCCTTTTATGTTTTAAGTGACATTTTCACCTAACTATAACATCCCTTTAAACTCAGTTTTTCTGTTACATCTCTCTCTCTCTCTATATATATATATATATACATATATATCTATGTATATATATATATATATATATGTATATACATACATAGATATGGATATATATCTATATATATATATATAGATATATCTATATATATATATGTAAAAAAGAAGCAGAGAACTCTGGGTATTTCCCAAGTTTAGGTGGACATCAGCTGCTGTATGGAGCACCCTACAACACCAGCGACACTCAATCTGCTCACCTCAAGTGTCTGTTGTTCTAGCAAACTGTTGTTAAGCATAGAATTAGCATAGTGTCATCCACGTCAAGCAAGAAAGGGACAAAGGACCTGATTACAATGGTGGTGGTCCGACTGTCACACTGCCACTACGACAGTCAAGATGTGGCAGCCAAGACTGCGATCTCTCGACCTCCATATTACGATGTTCAAGTGGGGCCAGATGGTGCACACAGTGCCGCTGCAGTCGGAATGCACCCTGCTGTAATTGCAGAATGTGCTGACAGAGGGGCCCCTGCACTGCTCATCACATGGGCATGGGCAGTGCAGTGACCCCCCCATGCCCTAGCTCTGCCTTTCTGCCAGCCCTTTCATGGCGGTGACCCTGCCATGAAAAGGCTGGCAGAAAGGCAAGTTGTGATCAACATGGCAGTGCCAACTTCGGCCCTTTGTGCTTGACCACGACTTGCACCACTGCCAACCCATCGAGATCCATGAGCCAGGCTGTGTAGCAGTCCGACCACTAGCATTATGATATGGCAGTCGGACCACCAAGAGTTCGGCGGTTGGACCGCTCCCGTGGGTAAGGCAGTCTTAGGACTGCCATACTTGTAATGATGCCCAAAGCATTTACCATTTCTACAGGAAAGTGGTTAATCATAGGATTAGCACACTGTCATCCATGCTGAGCTGTCTAATAGAAAAAGCCTTTCACCACTCCAGGCACAGTATTACAGTTTTTGATAGCCAACATGGAATGAGATAAAGAAATCCCTGATGAGTTTTGCTATCATTATTGCTTTCCGGAAAGGTTTAGCTTTGTCCAGACACAGGGTAGCACCCAGTATAAGTCAAAGCAATACCCTCTCAGGATTAGAGTGCTGCATAAATTATGCAGACAAGAAGCAAAGAATATGTATATGTAATGTATTTGTGCTTAAAACATTCTCGCCACATCCAGTTGTTATGTCAGTGCTCTGACTTGGGTGCGTGTCCCCACATTAAAGTGACACGTAGTTTTCCCTGAAACTAGGAAACAAACAGGTACTCTAGGTAGGGTGTCACATTTAAAATCCTTTATTTGGCAACAGCAATCTGATTCGTTTTGGCTCCCATGAGCTTTTATCAAAGGCTCATATGAGCCGACACATGACAGATTGCTGCTTGGGTGTGGGGTTGGCCGTAGTGCTTCATCTTTAGATAGCTCCTGTGTCGAACCCTCCAACAAAGCCCCCATCTCCAAGCCTTTCTGGGCCCCAGGAACCCTATTCTCTGAAGCCTTTTTTAAGGTTTTAAGGGGAAGGGCGTTCACCCCCCACCCAAGCAACTTCAAGCCTTTAGGACCTGATCCCCTGTGGAATAAAATATATTTGTAAAGGGTAAAGGAGTGAAAGGCCCCATTCCCCGAGCAACAAAGGGCACCGGGCACCCCAACTGCCGGGACCTCTAAGGAGAGGGGGTCACACTGCCTCCTTCCCCAAGCCAATAGTGGTCCTGAGGACCCCATGCCCGAGGGCCACTTCTTAAAAATAGTAAAGAGGGGTGCCTTGCTCCCCTCCCCAAAGCCTTAATAGGCACCGGGGACCCCATCCTCAAGCACTGAATGCAAAAATAAAAAGGGGAGAGCTTCCACATGACCCCCTCTCCCCAAGTCTTATTTGGCCTCAAGGACCCCATTCTCTTGGTCCAATTGCATAAAAAATGGGAGGGAGGCCACACGGACGCCCTCTCCAAGTCTTAATAGACCCCGTGCACCCCATCCACTGGGGACTCTATTTCTTTTAGCAGGGGACCCCAGTGCTCACATGGGACACCCACCAAATAGAAAGTTGGGGGCTGCAGGGAGAACTCAAGGGACCCAGCAGCCTCAGCCTCTGTGCATGTTGCAGGTGCTGCCAGTGCTCCCACTGGGAGGGAGCAGCAGTTATTGTTTGCTCCTTCTCGGTGGGAGAAATGTGTGCTTCCTTGCCCGCAGGGAAACAAAAGTCTACTCCTACTTGGCATAAGCATTTTTTAAGCTCCTGCTGAGTGAAAGCTGATATGCCTTCCCTGCCTGTGCTCCTGCAGGCAGGGAAGGTGTGCATTCTCCCACCCACGCTGGGGCAAACATATGTTTCCCTGCCCACGCTGATGTGGGCAAGAAAAATATTGTGTCCCTGGGGTAGGCTCCCGGGACACAGTAATTGAGATGGCTCCAGGGATGGGGCCAGGGGCTTTTAGATGCTTAGGGTGGAGGTCCATATGACCCCACGCCTTTTAAGTTCAGTTTGGCCCAGGACATGAGGTGCTTGGGGCATTTTAAGGCAGGAGGCGGAAAGCAATGTGCCCCCCTTCCCTTTTTTGCCAATTGTTCCCAAAGGGATATGGTCCTGGGGGCCTATTAAGGCTCAGGGAGAGGGGCTGCATGGCCCTCGCTTTGGCCCCAGACAATGGGTTTGGGGCCACTTGGCCCTGTCCCCTTTTGTTGTGGAATTTGACCCCAGAGTATGGGGTCTCTATGCCTAATAACCCTTGGGGAAGAGGGGGCCACAGACCCCCTTCCCTCATATTTCACATTGACCCCTGGAGAAAAAGTCCTCAAGGCCTCACAGAGACTCAAGGAAGGAGTCCACTCGTGCCCCTCCCGAAAATAAATACTTTTTGCCATCCCCAGGACCCTGGCCAACCCAGGGGTCTTTTAAGAGTAATGCCATTGTATCCTCTGTGAACTTGCAGCCACAGGCATCAGGGTACCTCTACACTGCCCCATTATTTCTTTTTACAAAATTTTGAGGTCTCAGAATTGAGTCCAAAGGTCTGAGTTCACTTTCGCCCCCTCCTTGTTAATGTGGCGGCAGCCAATTAGATTTCACTTTAAGATCTGTCAGTCCTGCAGATCTACTGTGCTGCGATTCATACACAGCTTCTGAGCACTATTTGCTCAAAAACTACTGAATGGATTTACACCAAATCACAAAAAGCACTCTTTCTGGAACCTGATATAGCTTTCTGACACATTTAGTGTACATCAGTTCAGCTTTGGGCTGCAGCTGTGTCTAAAGTTGCTAGGGACAAAATGAATAGGAAAAACATGTTTTTGCTGAAACCCCCCACCCCCTTCACCCCGACAGCCTTTTTTTTCCTCTGCCTACGCTTGTAGGATCACCCTGAATCTTTACAGGAAGGAACTGAGGTGGAAGAACATTTGTTTTGGAAACTGAAGATTTTTCAAAGGGTGACTAGGTTATAAGGAAAACAGTAAATGCATATCATACTATGCAAAAAACATGAAGGGAATTCTAATGAGCTCTGCCATATGAGTGAAAGAAAAACATGACAATGTGAAAAACGTGCGGACAGTCTTTCTCTTAACTTTTCTCAGTAACCTTGTAATAAACGTAGATGATTTGGAATCACTCTGCAAATCTTCAGAATGAAAATATAAGCAAGCATTTCATGGATTGTAAAAAGTGAGAAGCTTCATTGCTTTATGTCCTTGTAAAAGTATGCATGTCCAAAGGGTAGAAAAATAAATCACATCTAAATCAGATATATAACAGAATGCACACTGGGAATACCAACAATGCATACCCACCTCCACTAATTTTGTTATGGATTGTGCTGGTATGATTTGTCAGATATTTTTGATATGTCAGTGCAACAATGTTATCACTAGGAAAATTTTTAGCAACCCTTTGAAACTTTAGCCCAGCCTGCTCTATTCAAATGTATTGTTTGGAAGCGGGAAGAGCTTTGAAGTATTTTCACCCTGTTTACTATCTCTCACCTTAAAAAGAAATGCAGAGATGAGCTATTCTCCTCTCCTGCAGACCTTAATTCGGGTAACAGTGACATTGTCAAGTTGGAGTATTCATCCTTCAGCAGAAGATGACTGTGATTAGTCAGAAAAGGCCCACAATATCAATTCCGGGCTGTCATCTTAAATTCTAATCTAATATGAATCCATGGGATCTGGTCTCTAGCTCCCAGAATGCATGGCTTCATAATACATGATTACGACAAAAGTATACTCTAGCTTTGGTCTATTATCTCACTAGTTCTGATTCTTTTTTAAACTCAGGGACAGATTTATACTTTTAGATGCAAACCTACGTTAGCACAGATTTGCCTCAAAAAGTATAGTGTCGGTTAGCACAATTCCAAGGCGCCAGCCTGGTGCCATATTTATGGAATGGCGCTAAGGCCCTGTCAGCGACCTTGTAAAGGATGCTAACTGGGCCGGGGACGCATAGGGGGAACCAGGGTTTGTGCGCCAAAATATGGCACTACACTGTTTAGAGGCCAAAAAATTGCCTCTAGGCAGTGTTTTGCCATTTTCTGGCGCTCAAGACCCATGGACATGGCTCTTATCTTAGTAAAGACGGGAGCCATGCCCACCACCCCAATGGCCATGTCCAGGGGACAAATGTCCCCTGGTGTGGCCCTTGGGGCTAGCGCCCTGCAGGGGTCTCCAAGTCAGGGCCCCCCAGTGGTGTTTGGCAAAAAAAAAAAAATGCTCACCCGGTCTTAACTTGGAAGGGTCCCCCATACTTAGGTGACCTCCTGGTGTGGGTAGGGGTGGGGGGCTGCAGACTTCTCCATGTCAACAAGTGGCGGAAGAGTAGTGGTGCGCTTTTAAATGCGCATGTCAGTTGCCCGGCCATCTAAGGCCAGCCAAATTGACATGTGCATTTAGAAACTCTTCATCCGGCTGTATTTTACAATCGGGTGGAAACCAAGCGGAGTGCCCCACTCTCTCCCTGAGCTGTACTGTATTTCTGCCTGCTCAGGTCAATCAAGGCACTTCTTTCATGCTGTGTACCAGCATGAGGGAAGCATTAGGATTGGTTGGGGAGGGAAGAAGACGAGGGGCGGCTGGAGCGGAAATGGCAGATCACAGAGGGACAGTTAAGTTTATTATTTTTTCTTTTTACTGCCCTCCACACCCCACACTCCGCACGCTGCCCCCCCACCCCTTCCTGGCAGCAGCTGCGGCTGGGGAAGCCTGCTGCTCATTGCCTAATAAAACAAGGGACACACTCCCAAGTCCAGCCCCCTGGTATCGAGAAAAGCATGAAGTGTACTTTTTGGAACACGTGCTTACTCAGAAAGCCTAGGATACAATCCATTTTGGAATATGTAAGATGTTATTTTAGAATCATTAAGCATTTCCACCCAAAACAGGATTACTAATGGAGCAGTTTTATTGCATCCAGTGTTACCTGATGCAGAAAAACTAGGGCACAGCTCCACCTGCCAAATCCCGGTGCATATATGATCAGTAAATGGCTCTATCACGTGGAAACCTGGGTAAGCAGGTGTGCTAGTTAATAGACCCATATGTTATTCCCTTTTCCTGGCCAAAAACATATACCCTGGGGAATACTGCATGGAAAGAATAATTTTGGGTGTCGCCGTAGCATCCCTTATACCGTGAAACTCGTGACTGGCCCCTCAGCTTGAAGAATTAAAACTATGTATGAAGAAAGACATCCCCTAGAGCTGCACAATGTAATCAGAGATAGGGTCTGATTGAAATCTGACCTTTTTCATATGTAGCCTTCATATACATATTCCCAATGTTTAATTCTTATGTCGCACGTAATATATTTGTGTGGTCAGACTGTGAAAACAAAACTTAAATCTCATCTGTATCGTATTCATAACTCTTATGTAATGCAGTGTTAATAGTCACATTTGTAATCAATAATTTACCAACAATTTCAAGCAAATATGGATGTTGTTTTATATTAGAATGGAGCTTCTTATGACACTGAGCATGTTTGCTGATTTTCATGGCTCTGGCAGATCTAGAAGCCACAGGGATCAGGGCTGTACCATGCATAGTTCCTAGCAGCTTAACTTCACTTTCAAACCTGGGAAGTGCAAGAGGGATTTTGTAAGAATAATGATTTTAGTATTATACACATGAATGATATCTACACCTCAGGGACGTTTCCACCAATTCTTCAAAGGGAAGATCCTTAGAACATTAGAATTGTTTTTGCTGAGATTAACAAGTTTCTGTCACATGACTATGCTTCAATGACTTGTATTAAGAGAAAGGCTATATATATATATATATATATATATATATATTTTGGTTTTCTAATAAGACCTTTGGGCTTCACAACATGTTGTGTTTTACTTCTAACAAGATGGGCTGCTCAGAATAAAAATACAGTAAATAAATATGGTAATTCTGAGTGCAAGGATGGACCTTCGAGTGGGGACCTGTTGCGTTCCAAAATAAAGCATCCTCTTCACTGATGGCATTACCTTCATGTTTGTCTCTATTGAACATGAAGGAAATGGCCAGTTTTCATAGGTATTCTGGGCCTTTTCACACAAAGGTCTTTAACAATGTTCACCGAGTTTTAAATCTGATACTTAAAAATATTTGTAATATTTATTTTTGAGGTAGATACACTTTTCTATTTTTCCACATAGTTTCCAATGTGGAAATTCCTACCATGACTGGGCAGTCTCTCTTTGGTAAAGTATAGGGAAATGTAAAAAATGTATTGATTGCAAATATAAATAAAACTATAATGTAAATTGAATGTATATATTTAATTTAAATGAAGAGAAAATAAAACATGCTACAGCACTATCAAATTAATTTTGAATCCAAACTTTAATTCATGAAAATAATATTAATTAGATAAAAAATATTTTTCTGGTGTTTTGATTGATACAGTAACTGAGGGAAATAATTATAAAGTGATGTATTGAAAGAAATACAATTACTTTACATATTGTGTAATAAATCTATTGATACATTCTTTTTTAAATTCAAAATAGGCTATTCCATTTTTATTCAAATTTAATAATACATATGTATGATTTTTAGAGGGTTTTTTAAGATACATTTATATTAACTTATATTTCTAAGTAATTTAATTCTAACATTATTTCCTATTGGGTTCTATTTTAAGTCTTACCACATTATTATTACTTTCTATGGGAGGGTGTTGCAGTACTAGTAGTTGAGCATGTGTAGCGCTGGACTTTCTACAGTTTTTTTGTAGTATCTTTCATGTGGAGATTTACTTACTCAAAAGTGTCAACTTACTCAAAAGTGGAAATTATTTTTGTGTAGCAGCTCCATAGTGCTCAACTGATTGACATTGAAAAATGTCTATGTGGAGGTCATCATGGAGTAAAAAGAAACCTCCTCAATGTTAGAATCCACAGTTTCTCTAACTTTGAAACCTCAGGATGTTGTGCTGCTTACAGTCTGATCTATGTACTCAACCTGGATGATAAAATCTTGGCCAATTTAGCTGCAAATAGGTTATAAATGACAGTCAGCGTTTGATACACGAAGACCAGTGAGGATTCACTTTAGGGAGACATAGTAGCTAGTGAGCCTGGCCCTCTCTGCAGGGCCATCCCCAAACTTTTTGCCTTTACTCCTAATATTTTCTTAATTTTGTTTTGTGGGCCTTAGAACTCTGTGCACTTTACCACGTGGTAAAATTGGCTTACATCAATTAGCACATTTAATTTACTTATACATCTCTAGTAAAGTAACACAACACATGCCTAGTCTTGTAAATTAAATGCAATTAGTGGGCCTGCAGCATTTATTGTAGCCCTTTAAAACATGGCTCAGGATGGCCAATGTAGTTTTAAACTGCCAATGTGACCATGCAAAATAAACTTTTGCGTGACATAATTTTTTTGTTTTAATATATCTACCATCCCCAGGGTAGGCCCTAAACTACCCATAAGTCAGGGTGCAGTGTATTTAAAAAGTTGGGCAGGTACAGTTAAGTTTTATATGTCCTGGTAGGGAAAACCTTTTACATTTGTTTCTCACTACTGCAATGCCTGCCTCTCCCATAGCAGAACATCCGGTTACCTTATTACAGTTAATAAGTGATAATGTTTAATTGGGAGAAGGTGAAGATGTCAGGTTTGGTGTCTAAAATCTTGTAGTTTAAACCCCTTTTTAATGGTAAAGTTGGACTTTAAGTCACAATTCTGAAAAGACCACTTTTAGAGAGTTGGCATTTTCTTCTTCTAACCATTTGGTGTCTGCAGCCTGTGTCTTGAGTCACATGACTGTGTTTAGCATGGCAGCTGACCATTGTTTATTCATCCCTGGCAGTGAGACCAAGAGGGACTAGGTGTTGCCAGGATGGGCACCATGCCAGGATGTGTTGGATGGAGATATTCCATGCTCCACTTACATTTCAAAGGAGCTGCCTTGGCACACTCACAAAGAATTTCACACTAGCCTATTGTCAACCTAGGCCTTTTGGGACCTGGGCTGGGATAAAGGAAATTCCAGAACCATCTTTAGAGAGAAAACTCTGGAAGTTTCTTCCACTCCAAAGCTGACACTAGTTAAACACATAGGACACTGAGACCAACTCTTCACTTCGCTCATGGATCGTTAGAGGACCCACCAAAGGGCTGCCTTGTATTTCAGGGGACTGCCCTGCTGCTTGAGGCATACACTGTACTTCAGAGGACTGCCCTGCTGCTACCTGAGTACTACCCTATTGTGTGAACCTGACTTGTTCAGCCAGTGGACTACTCTGCTGCCGGAGGCCTACCTCGGTGATTGATCCCAGGGCTACCATAGTGACTCCAAGTGTTAGTTCTCCGGCTACTGTTCTGAACTATAGGCGCATAAAAAGGTCCAACAATTTTGAACACCCATCTGGACCCTGCCTGAAGTGAGTCCTGTCCTCCAAGTGGGGCCCACCCAGTCCTGGACTATTGGAAGTGATGCTAAAGCTGCCCAAATAGTCAAAAACAAAAAATGTGGGTCTTAGAAGATTTTCCATCAAAAAGTGCTATGAGAATTGACAAGAGACCAGGATATTCCTGCTCGACGATCTGCTTAAGGTGCATCATAGGTCGCCCCACTTTGCGGTATCTCCCACTATGTTCTTCTCCCCAGCAGCAAATCTTGCTCAGCAGTTCTACTTCATCAGAGCATCTGGCCTTCTGGGGCCCTTGTCAACTACAGCCTGCACTTCGTCCTCATGGAGAGTTTCAACTTCCACAAAAGAGACTAAACTGAACATATAAATCTTCGCTGTCACTTTGTCTAACAGCTCCTTAGTAACTATGCCTCCTCCTCATTGGACACCGCCAGCAGCCTTGCCCTGCTGAACTTTACCTTCTCAGACATTTTTCTTCAAAAATTCTACAAAGTACACAGGTAAGCAGAGACCGAAGCCACTCTACCTCATGTATCCTAACTGCATTCTAATTCAGTCAACTATAACTTTTGACTTTGCCTGGTCTCACACAACTAGATCTCTGTGGTTGGCACTTTGATCTTTTAGGAGCTAGTTTTCACTAAAAATTCATAACTCTGGTGCACTGATAAGAATGTTGTCATTCTGGTGTCAAATTATTTATTACATTTTTCTCTATTTTTCGAAATTGGTGTGGGTTTTTTCTTGTGTTGTGTTTTCAGTTTATTCCTGTTTGAGTGTGCATAAACACTTGACAAATTGCCTCTAAGTTAAGCCTATCCAGTTTTGTGCCACACTACTAGAGGTCAACCACAAGATAATTTAGTGACTTTTGTGTTTCACTCTGACAAGGACTATGGTTTCTGCTTGCGAACAACTCTCACCTCCCTCAACGAAACACACAATTTCCTACATTATCTACAATGCAAAAGAAGCCTTACACCTTATATATGTCAGTGGCAGAGGAAGCAGAAACACAGTTCTGATCTCCCCTGTATGCCAAGAAAGCATTTGATAGGGTGGATTGGAACTTCATAGATGACACCGTAATAAAGTTTAGCTTGGGGGACTTTATTTAGGGGTTAATAATGGTAGGATACCTTGACTGGAAGGCTAATGTCAGGGTCAAAGAATGACTCACTAAGTAGCTGCACAGTCAAAGAGACCCTAGAAAAGGTTATTCTAGAACCCTTGTCACAAAGAATTAGATCTAACATGACAATAAGGGACTCTGACGGGCGAGGGAGAGTTCAAACTCACCAAGTTTATTAATGATATACCAGTCTCCTTAGCAAAGCACATCACCTCATTGGTGATGACACTCGGGCCCATAGTCTTACTTCCCTTCTTCTGATGAACCTTTTTTGGGGTACTTGAGGGGTAAAAGACAGTCAGAATCCACCTTCTGAATTGGTCTAACTTATTTGGTCATAGGAGACAGATGATAAGTCCAAAGATTTATTACAAGTTGAAAGCCAGGCTGATAAAAATGAATCTCAGAAACTTGCTATATAAGTACAGAATCACCAAAGGTGAAGTGAAACGTTGAATGTGATTAAATCGTACAAGCATACGGCATACAAGAATTTCCGATGAAGCAATACAAGAGATGAGAAACAAAGTCGGATGATCAGCATATATCTTGTTAATCTAAATACCCTACCCTAAGCTCAAGGGACCTCCTTATTAATTCTCAGGAAATATAGGAAAGTTTCAGCGATGCAGAACCTGAGTAGAAGTTCTGATAGAGAGTAGGGACATGGCATAGTGCCACACAAAGGAGTAAAGAGAGAAGAGAGGTCTGCACCCTCCAAATCTCAAGGGAATCTTATCTGACTAGGTACATACCAAATAAATCTACTGAACCTTTGAGAAGTCTTCATCATCAAAACCATTAGTTTTCCTTCTTACTTGCAGAGTTAAAGTTGGCAACTCCCATCAAACCTCACATCCCACAAATTGGACATCAGGATGACCCTGAGACTCTCTTGGTGGTTGGTACACAAATAGGAGTCCTTTCTTCTCAGTTTGTTTGTTAGCACTCCTTTATCCTTGCCAAAGTATCCTCTCATTCCTCACTATCTCAAAAAAGAAAAAGGATATTGGAATGCAAGCAGAGGTTCACATTGAAGGTTAAACATGAGGAATCAAATGTTTCAGGTATTTGGTTATGCTAACATAATATAGTATTAATGCACATTCAAAATACATTATTTTAAGTGTATCTTGCAAATGATAAACGGAAACAAGAATTATAAATGAAGTGTGGTTATATAGAGTTACACCATAGCACCATAATGAGAATGCACAACTATATATATGGATGTGTATTACAATTCAACATGTTAGAATCAAACATTAGAACACATATAAATGAACTACTAATTTTCTACTATGAATGCATATTCAGTAATATGATTTAGATGTTCCACTTTACATTAGTGACACTAAAGCACACGACATATGTATTGTCAATTACATGACTATGGGTCATATGTACGAACACATTTTCCCAGAGACACAGAATGGGTAAAACCCTTTGATACATCTGGCCCCCAAGTCACTTCCATAATACATGAAGGTGCAAGAAAAATTATGCATTACCAAAGCCCCGCCTGATGACAAATTAAGTCATCAAATTCATAATAAAATCCTTTAATGATACTGACTAGGCCCTTGTAGTTTTCAACAATTTCCATCTAGACTCTTCCAGATGCTTTATGTCATCAAACAATATACACTGATGTGACCCCCCTGGTTTGCCACACGTGTCCACATCATGTATCTGTATCAAACTCAAATATGTGCATCACAAATGCCCTTTGAAATGTGACTGGATATCATGACCGCAGAAATTATCTTTGGCGGGGGTGAACTCTGCCCCACAGTAAAATGTCATCTGTGCCCTGCAACATACTACAATGGTGTTGAGTAGTAGGACCTACGTGACAAGACAGGATAAGCATGTTTGTGAGCTCAAAACTAAAATTTGAAAGGGTGACACAGTTTATGAAGCCCAATACTGCATATCATGCCTCTAAAATGGTGGCTGCCTAACCTACTCCACTGGACATTAGGAACCACCCATGACTTCTGGCGAAAGTCATCATGGTGGTAGGCAGTTTTAACCACAGCAGACACAGCCTTAGGCTAACGTTGCCAGTGGCGGGCGCGGGCAAATGGCTGTGTCCGCCAGCGGTGACGACCGCGTATGTGCGGAAGCGACCATCATGTTTTCCAGATTCACTCATTTGACTCCTGACACTGCTGCAGCAAGACCTTCACTACAGAGCTGCTGTGTACCACCTCTGGGAGCAATCATGCCACGTATAGCAGGTGATAGGTCCCCTTCCGTCTCTCCAGAGGAGCTGGAGAGGCTAGTGGACAAGGTCCTACACCTATATGAACAGCTTTATGGTGCACCAGAGGAGCATTTATTTCTCATGTGCACAGTTTTCTCTGTACTTCACCATCCTTTCCCTCCTCACAGGTTAGAATGTGTCCATGTGTGCCAGGTTAAATATGTACCTTTAGGTGCAGTCTGTATGTCATCCATTGGAGGGTCAATATGCAGGTATTGGTGGTCAGTACCATGTGTTGAGTTCATTCACATTCTGGTATGTGTAAGTGTGTTTTGTGTTCCTGAATCCTCATTGTGTTGGATGCATATAACTAGGTGATGTGACATTACAGTCATCCACTGACTTCTCTCTCCTCATGATTTTTGTATAAGTCAAACAACAAGTATATGCCTCACAACATGAGCTGAGTATGCATGTTGTATGTGTCAGTTGTGAGTAATATGAGCTATGTGTATGCTGCCACAGAGGTTTCTTCAAACACCTCCCCTTGCTAGACTATTGTTTGGAAGGCATATAGTCACTCTCTCTCTCATTCTGGTTGACACACACACCACATGCCAACTAGCTGTTGGCTACATGGTGTACTGTCATGCAGGGAAGTGCTGGGAATATAGGCCCTCATTACAACCCTGGCGGTCGGTGATAAAGTGGCGGTAATACCACTAACAGGCTGGTGGTAATTACAGCCAAATTATGACCATGGCAGTGATAACTCAGAAAGACAGCCACTTTACCACACCGATCGCCAGGGCAAAAACAACAGCCACCACGGCGGTAGCCGCCTACAGCCAGGCGGAAGCCAATGTCCCACCCACCATATTAAGACCCTGCAATCCACCACCTTTTCCGGAGAGGTACCAACAACATCAAAAGCCTGGCAGAAACACTGCACAGAAGTGAAAGGACTCACCATTGGAGACACAGGGAACAACCATGCCACCATGGAGCCCGAGCTGCATGTCATCCCAATGCTCTTCCACGTGCTGCTTCACCACGAACACCCAGGACGGCAAAGACGACAACAGTGAGTAGAACCGCCTAGCACACAAGGGAGGGATGGAGGAAAAAGAGAGTAACACGCAACACACTCACGCCCAACACCATACACACAATCAGCTGCATTACCAAAACATTTGTACCCCGTACCTCGGATGAAAAAAGCAAGGACAACATGATTTTACCAAAGTGAGTGTAATAACATCAACATAGTAGAAATAAGAAATATGCAATGTAACTGGTATATACAAATGTACAGTTCAAGGGACACTGCCAAGTACTCAGTGTGCGTGGGCCACAGGGCCAAAGGCCAAGGCCCCACTTGTCACCTGCACCAACACGGAGAGAACACTGCAGGGGCATCAGTTGGGAAATGGGCAGGCACCTCAGGGGGACAGGGAACGGGGGGCACCTCAGGGGGACAGGGAAGGGGGGGGCACCTCAGCCGGCAGATGGAACAAGATGACTGGTTCTGGAGGGGGCAACATGCCCTGTCCTTGGTCATGGGGAGTGCAAAGACACAGTCTCTCAGGTGGGTGACTTGCCCCCATGCTCTGGAGGGGCAACATGCCCTGTGCTCTTGATCCTGGGGAGTGCAAGGCCACAGTCTCTCAAGTGGGTGATTTTCCCACATGCTCTGGAGGGGACAACATGCCCTGTGCTTTGTCCTGGGAAGTGCAAGTCCACGGTCTCTGAGGTGGGTGACTTGCCCACATGCTCTGGAGGGAGCAACATACCCTGTGCTCTTGATCCTGGGGAGTGCACAGCCACAGTCTCTCAAGTGGGTGATTTGCCCACATGCTCTGGAGGAGGCATCATGCCCTGTGCTGTTGATCCAGGGGAGGCTGGGGTTGGTAGGTGTCTTACCCACTGGTTCTGGAGGGGGCATCTTGCCCTGAGCTCTTGATCCTGGGGAGGCTGGGGTTGGTGGGTGTCTTACCCACTGGTTCTGGAGGGGGCATTGTGCCCTGTGCTCTTGATCCTGGGGAGCCTGGGGTTGGTGGGTATCTTACCCACTGGTTCTGAAGGGGGCATTGTGCCCTGTGCTCTTGATCCTGGGGAGTGCAAGGTCACAATCTCTCGGGTGGGTGTCATACCCACTGGATTTGCCGGGGGCAGGCCGCACAGCAGCCCATGGAGGCAGGACTACATACCGTCCGCTGGCGGTGATGGCTGCTCAGTGGTGGTAGTGGTGCTGCTGCAGCCGCTGGTGGGGGGAAGCTCCTGCCCATCCCCTGCAGCCTCAGATGGCTGCCCACTGGTGGTGGTGGTGCTGCTGGTGGTGGGGGTAAGATCCTACCCATCCCCTGCAGCCCTGGATGGCTGCCCACTGGTGGTGGTGGTGCTGCTGCTGGTGGTGGTAGGGGGAAGCTCCTGCCCATCCCCTGCAGCCTTGTACGGCTGCCCAATGGTGGTTGTGGTAGTGCTGCTGCTGCTGGTGTGGGGGGGAAGCTCCTGCCCATCCCCTGCAGCCTCAGACGGCTGCCCTCTGGTGGTGGTGGTGCTGCTGCTGATGGTGGTGCAGGGAACTCCTGCCCATCCCCTGCAGCCTCTGATGGCTGCACAACCATGGTTGGTGGTGGGGCCTCTGTCAGCCCCTGGCTCCTTGCCCTTCCTGGCAGCAGCTAGGGATGGCTCCCTGCCCTTCCTGGCAGCAGCTGGTGCTGGCTCCTTGCCCTTCATGGCAGCAGCTGGGGTTGGCTCCTTAACCTTTTGGGCAGCAGCTGGGGCTGGCTCCTTGCCCTTCCGGGCAACAGCTGGGGCTGGCACCCTTTCCTTGAGGCTGCCTTTTGCAGGCTCTTTCACCCTCAGCACAGGTGCCCTGGATCCATTCCCACCATGAGTGGGTGTGGAGACTACTGGGCCCGTGGACTGGGTGGCTGAGGTGCTTGCCTGGGTTTTAACCACCCTGGCCAGATGTGATTGACGGGGGAGGGATAGGGAAGAGGACATTGGGGAGGAAGAGGGAGAAGGTTTGGGAGTGGAGGATGAGGGAGTGGTTGTAGGAGGTATCTGTCTGCTGATTTTGTGTTGATTTTGGGTGCAGGTGCATGGCCTGGATGCTGTTGTGAGGTGGATGGCTGTTGGGTGTCTGAGTGCTTGCGTTTGTGTACTTTAGGAAGGGGGGAAAGACACAGTGGGAGAGGGCACAGGGGACGTGTGCATGGCTGTTATGGAGGTGTCTGCCAGTGAGGTGTGTGTTCTGCTAGGTGTGGTGGTGATGTTGGTAGTGAATGAGGATGTAGTGCATGCAGGTGTGAGTGTAGACGCAACTGGCAGGGAGATGGAGGAGGAGGGGGGAGACAGTGGAAATTGTGGATGTTGGTATGTCTGCATCTGGATGGTTTTTGTGTGAGTGCCTGTGGGATGATGTGTGGTGTTTGTATTTGCCTGTGCCACTCTTGTGTGTTGTCTTGTGTGCATGCTCGTCTGCCTGTGTGCTTGGGATAGGTTGGGGTTGAGGGGAATGGAATTGGGAAGAGGAAGTTGGATGGTGGAGGGTGGAAACAGGGACAAAGGCTGCCATCAGGTAGGAGGCCAGAGCCTGGATCGATCTCTGTTGGGCCGCCAAGACAGTGTGAATAACCTACAGAAATGCATTTGTTTGTTGCATTTGGGCTGCAGGCCCCTGGATGGCATTCACAATGGTAGACTGCCCTACAGATATGGACCTCAGGGGGTCAGTAGCCTCCTCACTCAGGGAAGTAGGGCTAACTGGGGCAGGGCCTGAGGTGCCTGGGGAGAAGGAGATGCCCACCCTCCTGGGTGAGTGGAAATTGTGGATGTTGGTATGTCTGCATCTGGATGGTTTTTGTGTGAGTGCCTGTGGGATGATGTGTGGTGCTTGTATTTGCCTGTGCCACTCTTGTGTGTTGTCTTGTGTGCATGCTCGTCTGCCTGTGTGCTTGGGATAGGTTGGGGTTGAGGGGAATGGAATTGGGAAGAGGAAGTTGGATGGTGGAGGGTGGAAACAGGGACAAAGGCTGCCATCAGGTAGGAGGCCAGAGCCTGGATCGATCTCTGTTGGGCCGCCAAGACAGTGTGAATGACCTACAGAAATGCATTTGTTTGTTGCATTTGGGCTGCAGGCCCCTGGATGGCATTCACAATGGTAGACTGCCCTACAGATATGGACCTCAGGGGGTCAGTAGCCTCCTCACTCAGGGAAGTAGGGCTAACTGGGGCAGGGCCTGAGGTGCCTGGGGCGAAGGAGATGCCCACCCTCCTGGGTGAGTGGGAACGGGCAACTCGCTGAGGGACTGCTGGGAGGGTGGTGCTTGTAAGGGGTGGCGAGTGTACCTGTAGATGGGGTGGTCACAGAGGTGTCTGCCACCACCAAGGAGCTTCTATCGGAGGATGTATCAGAGTCCAAACTGTCCCCTCCAGTCTCCGCTGTGGTGCCCCCTTCGCCCTCTGTCCCACTGTTGCCCTCACCGTCGGTGGACTCTGCCTCCTGGGTCCTGTGGGATGCATCTCCCTCCGTCGGCGGGGCCTCTGCTCCTCCGCCAGATGATGCTAATCCACATAAGGATAGGGTGACAAAACAAAAAGGGGGGGAAGAGACAAAGGATTCACCTGGTCAATGGCTGCACCAACACCACCGTTGGCATACACACCACTCTCACACACAGGGAACAGCCCTACTCACAATGCATTGCACTACAAGTTATTTTGCTAGCCACCAAGGCATGGAGAGGGGAACACACCGCCAAATGCAGCGCACCTGGGACCTACGCAGCCCTAACCAGTTGTGGATGCCTACGTGCTAGGTAGCATGATTATCCCTTCAGGACCATTGCCAGCAGGGGACCTACTCTGTAATGTCAGGCCTGGGCTAGGGACACCCACTGACACACATCCCCCACCCGGATTCCACCCTACCACGCATAAGTTGTAATGATGGGCACTGTACTCACCCCCTTGTGGCTGCTGGGATGCCCTGAAGCACCCATCCAGCTCAGGATAGGCTACCGCCAGTATGCAGGCCATCAGGGGGGTCAGGGTTCGATGGGTACCCCTTCCTCGTTCGGAGGCCAACCTCAGCTCGGCCTCCATCGTCTTCTGTGCCCAGCGTCTCAGGTCCTCCCACCGTTTCCGACAGTGGGTGCTCTGTCTGCTGTAGACAGACAGGGTCCGCACGTCCTTGGCGATGACACGCCATATACCCTTCTTTTGATGGGCGCTGACCTGCAGAGATAATACACACAGGAAAATAGTATCAGTCAGACAGTCCTGCCTGTTACACTCATGGCCCACCATACCTCTTCACATCACCATTTGCACACACATGGCCCAGCACACAACCAGTACTCTGCCCAGAGGACATCCAACCACCCTCGCTTGCACAAGGCCTTCGCACACACCACTCCATGCATTCATGTCACATGCATAGTGCTTTCCCCAGTCACACATGCCATGGTAGGTTCCAGACACAGGTCACAGCAGCACATGCAGTGTAGGTCCTCTCCTGTTGAAGGTCAGGTAGCAAGTGAGGAATCAGATAGAAAATGGCGGTCACGTCTACAGCGGTGCATACCATCACCGCCGGCGTACATCGCCATTGGCCGCTGTACCCCATAGGGCCCAATGTCAACCAATGAGGAGTTGCACCACGGTTCACAACCGCCTCCAGTAACGGAGCACAACGTCAGCGGAATTACCTCATTTCCATCTGTCCCTCCATACAGGACAGGCGGATGCCATTTTAGGGGTGGCAGGCCCTGGATAATAACTGCGTCACAGTTGAAATTTGGACATACCGGACAAATCCCACTTACCCAATACAAATTGACATCATGCATTGTACTGTTGTGGCTCCAATGTTCAGTTTGTGACCGGCTCCTCACTCTTTTGGCCCATAGATTGCTACCGCTGTGGATGAATAGGAGATGGAGACATACCCCTGGTGGACTTGGCAACAATGGAGGACAGGCACATCATCTTCACCTATCGACTTGACAGGGCAACAGTCACAGATCTGTGTGCCCAATTGGAGCATGATCTGATAGCTGATATCACTAGGATCCCCCCTCTTGTGCAAGTTCTATCAGTGCTCCATTTCCTGGCAACTGGATCTTTCCAAGTGACAGTGGGCTTGGCAGCAGGAATGTCACAGCCAATGTTCTCAATAGTGCTGACTAGAGTGTTGTCTGCCCTGATTAAACACATGTGCAACTACATTGTTTTTCCCCATGTGAAGGATCTGGCCACAGTGAAAGATGACTTCTATGCAATGGGACACATCCCCAACATAACTGGGGCGATTGATGGAACTCATATTGCATTTGTACCCCATCACAATGAACAGATGTACCGCAATCGTAAGAGTTTTCACTCCATGAATGTACAGATGGTGTGCTTGGCAGACGAGTACATCTCCCATGTCAATGCTAAGTATCCTGGGTCTGTGCATGATGCCTTTATCTTGAGGAATAGCAGCATCCCAAATGTGATGGCCCAACTACAGAGGCACAGCGTGTGGCTAATAGGTGAGCCCTGGTTCCCACCCAGTAGGTGTTGGTGTATGGCCATAGGGGATAGAGTGTGGCTAAATGTTGTCCCTCAATATTTGCAGGTGACTCCCGTTACCCCTTTCTATCGTGGCTGCTGACCCCTGTGAGGAATGCCAGGACAAGGGCAGAAGAACATTACAATGAGGCACATGGGTGAACAAGACGGATAATCGAAAGAACCTTTGGCCTCCTGAAGGCCAGGTTCCGGTGCCTCCATCTGACAGGTGGATCCCTGTGCTACTCACCCAAGAAGGTCTGCATGCTGCATGTTGCACAACCTTGCCTTGAGATGCCATATGCCTTTCCTACAGGAGGAGAAGGCTAGAGATGGCATTGTGGCAGCAGTGGACCCTGTGGACAGAGATGATGGGAGGCAGAGGATGAGGACAACAGAACTGCAGTGATACGACAATACTTCCAATAACACACAGGTAAGACAGTGTTACTTCACATTTCTTTGTCAATTATTTGTGTATATTTGGCACTGCCATGTTGTCATTTCCCACTTCTATGCCCACTTACTGTACCCTTTGGCAATTCATTTTACAGATGTTGGCGCCCCACTATCGCTCCTGGTGTGATCACTGCAGCCAAATACAGATCTTTCCTATGTGCACAATTACTGTACAGTTGAATTGCAATGTTAGAACCTGGTTAGAGGAAAACATACTTAAAAAATGTAACATACTCCATACTTGTTTTTTGTTTCCAAGGGTGTTTATTATAGTGCTAAGAAGAGGGGCAAGTGCATGGGGTGATGATGGAGGAAAGTCAAGGGTGTAGTTCCAGTCTATTTGTAGCACAGGTGGATTGTCCATGGGGACATGGGAAAGGGAACAATGGAAGTTCAAGATGGACCGGGTGACAGAGTTGGACACAAGAGTGACAATCAGGAAGTCTCATTTCCTGGCGGGGGTCTTGGCAATAGTCTCTGGCTTCTGCCTGGATCATAGGTAATATTTGCGGGTGGTTCTCCTTCTGCAGAGGGAGGGATGCTGGTGGCCTGTTGGTCCTGTGGCAGGGCTTCCTGTCCACTAGCGGCAGTGGAGGTGGAAGGCAGTTCAGATGTCTGGCTAGTGGCAGGGGCCTCTGTAGTGAGACTGCCTCCCTCATTATGTTGGCCATGTCTGCCAGCATCCCTGCTATGGAGACGAGGGTGGTGTTGATGGCCTGCAAGTCCTCCCTGATTCCCTGGTACTGTCCCTCCTGCAGCCGCCTGTTCTCCTGCACCTTGTCCAGAATCTGGCCCATTGTGTCCTGGGAATGTTGGTATGCTCCCAGGATCTCGATGAGTGCCTCCTCGAGTGCCAGTTCCCTGGGCCTGTCCTCCCACTGGTGTGCAGCACTCCTCCAAGTTTCCCTTTTGTCCTGTGCCTCTGTCCCCTGAATGGTGTTCTCACTGCCACTGACCCCAAGTCCCTAATTGTCTTGGGTATAAGGTGTGCCCAGGGGTCCCTGTAGCGGTAGACACACTGCTGATTGACATGTCCTAGGGACAGAGGTATGGGTACGCTGGGTGGGTGCTGTGGTGGTGTTTCCAGATGGGGAGGCTCTGTGGTAGTGTGTGACTGTGCCTGGGTAACCGACTGTCCAGAGGTCCCTGATGGGCCAGGTTGGTTATCCAGATCCAGGCAACCAGAGTTGCTGTCATCACTTTAGGCCTCTTTAGTTAGGGGACTGGATAGTGCTGGCACCTCTTGTCCGGTAACATTGGCTGTGATACCTGTGGGGATGTAAATGAAGTGTTATTGTTTCTGTGTGTGACATATTGTTCATCGGTGGGTTGCCCTCTTAGGTTGCATTTGCCCTGGCAGCTTTCACTTGTGTAAGTTGGTATTTGTAGATGATTCTCTCTAGTGTGCATGATTTAGTGATGAGTGTCCATGCAGGGCTATGAGTGGTGTCCACGCATTGGTATGGCATGCAGGGCTTGGCATTGGGATGAGTGTGATGTGATGGTGGGGTGTGTGCGAGGTAGGGGAGTGATGGGAGTGAGGGTGAGGGTGGGGGTATGTGATGGCATGCAGGTAGGGGGTAGTAGTAATGTCGCATAGGCTCTCATTATTCTAATGAGACTACTGGATTTTGAGCAGCAGAATCACCTGCAGTGTGGGAGACTAAGGGGGTCATTCCTACCCTGGGGGTCATGGACCGCCAGGGCAGGGGACGGAGGAAGCACCGCCAACAGGCTGGCGGTGCTTCAGGGGCCATTCTGACCGCGGCGGTAAAGCCGCGGTCAGAAAAGGGAAACCAGCGGTTTCCCGCCGGTTTTCCCCTGCCCCAGGGAGTCCTCCACGGCGGCGCTGGATTCCGACCCCCTTCCCGCCATCCTGTTTCTGGCAGTTTTCACCGCCAGAAACAGGATGGCGGGAACGGGTGTCGTAGGGCCCCTGGGGGCCCCTGCCCCATTGAGATTTTCAGTGTCTGCAAAGCAGACACTGAAAATCGCGACGGGTACAACTGCACCCGTCGCACACCAGCAACTCCGTCGGCTCCATTCGGCTTGGGAACAGAGTGCTGGCCTAGGCAAAACAGCTAGATAAACAGAAAATAAAACAAGACCGTAAAAGTTGCTATTGTAACTATAAGAAAATAAAGCAGAATAAAATATATCTCGCTTAGAGTGCACTACGGCTAGACCTAGTGTGTTAAAATAACGTGCATGGAGCTATAGCTAAAATGGCTACACAACAGTAGTGTAGAGTTGACTTACCAGAGTCCAGTCCTCCTCCTATTCCGGCTAGGCCCTCAGGGTGCATGATTGCCAAGACTTGCTCCTCCCACGTTGATAGTTGTGGGTGAGGAGATGGGGGTCCACTGTCAGTCCTCTGTACAGTGAGTTGGTGTCTTGCTGCAATGGAACGTACCTTCCCCCGTAGGTCGTTCCTGATGTCGTCCCTGGTTCTCGGGTGCTGTCCCAAAGTGTTGACCATGTCCACCATGCTCCGCCATAGCTCCATCTTCCTAGCTATCTGCTGCACCTGTGCTCCAAATAGCTGAGGCTCTACCCTGATGATTTCCTCCACCATGACCCTTAGCTCCTCCTCTGAGAATCGGGGGTGTCTTTGTGGTGCCATGGTTGTTGTGTAAGGTGTGTAGGTGAGTGTGTGTAGGGTAAGGTGTGGGGGTGTGTGATGTGGGGTGCGTCTGTGGTGTATAGGTGTGAGTGGTGTGTGGCTCTGGTTGTGTGAGTGCTCTTGTTGTCTCTCTTTGGTGGCAATTATTTGTAGTCATAAAGGGTTGTGGGTAATTTGAGTGTGTGTTTTATAGTGGTGTGGGTGTGTGGATGTGGTGTATGTATGGGTGTCAGGTGTGTATGATTTAAATTGTCCAATGTAGTGTTGTTTTGTATGTGTGTGTATTTTGAGCGTGGGGGTATGTACCGCCAATGGTTTACCACGGTTGAATGTCTGCCATGGTGATTCGTGGGTCATAATGTGATGGGCGTTGTTCTGTTGGTGTAACGGTGTGGGCTTGGATACCACCAGTTTATCACTGACCTTTGGTGTGGCGGGCTTGTGTCTGTGGCTGAATAGTGACAGATTGGTGTGTGTTTGTCATAATATAGTGAACGGATATCCGCTGCTGCGGCGGTATGTTGGCGGCTGTCAGCATGGCGGTAAGTGGGATTTACCGCCAATGTCATACTGAGGGCCATAGTGTCATGTAGGTTCTGTCTGCTCAGCCTGCAGAGACCAGGGTCTGTCATATGTATCTCCCAGTATGGGTCCTAGTCTAGGCTGGGGTGGAGTCACTGTGGCTATGCAACTGTGGCACTGTGACCACTCCCTGTACCCCAGCAGTTCCTTTCATGTATCCCAATAGGAGGCTTAGGTGTAATATCCTGCTCAGAATGCCTCATTCCTTTGATCAGATTAGGAATGGGTATAAAGATGAGTTACTGATCTATCACACATGTCCACTTAGCATAATTGTCAACAAATCAAATACATAATCCTTGTTTACAGTGTGAATGCAATAGTTAATAATCATTCTGGCACATTAGTTAATCAGTGTATGTTTGTAATGGAAGAGTGCAATAAAGCATGTATGTGCGTGTGTCTCTGACTCATGACAGATCCCTTATTCGCTCAGCCCTGTTTTCACCTTCCCACAGGTCATATTTGTCCTGCGTAGGATTATTGTTTAACTGACATTCACACAGTGCAGACAGTGTGTTGATTCCTGGGAGGCCATGATATGTGACTCAGTAGCTTGTTCACATAGCAGAAACTGTACGATGCATGCCTTAGTTTGTTGGATGCCATCTCTAAAGGATGGACACATATGTCAAAAAGCATGTTCTGGGGTACAGGTACATAACACAGAGCCCCACCCACTGAAGTTGATGAGTCTGATTTGTCAGGCTACATGTCCAACCCTGGCAGGGTAGACTCTTTCTTTACCCACCATGCTAGTCCCTTCATTGTTACCTGTGTGTGATGTTTGAGTTTGTACTCTGGCAGTAGCCTGTAGGGCCTGTATGCAGCAAGTCATTCTCACAGAGTGTGAATGAGTTGGTCTATTCATGCTTAAGGAGTTCGCCCTTCAGAAGCCACAGAGGTGTGATGTGTCTCATAGTGACTCACATCTTAGTCAGATTGCTACAGCATGTCCCACATGATATTAGTAAGCTTGCTTAGTCATTGTAGGGCCTGAGCAGGGTAGTGGGTTGGTCTGCTGATTAGGAAATGTATGTCTGTAGTAATGTCGCTGTACTTATTGGCTTGTATGTGCCACACTTGGGAGTAGAGACAAATAGGAAATTTCTAGCTTGATGTTACCGACATGTATGTGACTCAACCATTTGTGATGAGACTTGTGAACATGATCTCTTGATGAGTCTTTTGCATCCATGCAGGTCAATACCCATCAAAAGAAGAGCCATCACCAAGAAGGTGCATACCCTGGGGGTCCACAGCTAGCGGAGTGCCCAATGCAGAAAATGTTGGGAGGACCTGAGAAGCTGGGCCCGGAAGATCACAGAGGCCCAGATGAGGCTGTCCTCCCAATGTGGGTGGGGTTCCCATCAGACCATGACCCCCCTAATAGCCCGCATCCTGGCGGTGGCCTATCTGGAGCTTGATGGGCATTTGAGGGCAGAACAGCAGCCACAAGTGGGCAAGTACAGGGCATATCCAATTGATTGAGAGAGGTTCTGACAGCCCCCAACAATTAAGGATGTGTCACACAGTAGATGAGTAATGGTTTATGCTGACATGTCATGTGTTGTGTACTGATGTGCCTTGCCTATTGTCCCATGGACCTAGAACACAAGTGGGTGGAATCCACAAACCACTTGCTTTGGAGGGACGACAGTTTGTTGTTGTATTGGATGTAATTTCTATGCAGCAAACAACTACTCCTAAATGTCCCAGGCCAAAGTTAAGTAGGTGATGGGCACTGCCCTCTGCCATGTGTCTGGGCCAATGTTTATATAGGCATCTGCCACCCAGGAGCTGTATGTCTTTAGTGTATGATGGGTACTGGTGCCTGATTGCGGTCTGTAATGTGAAGATGTCCAATATACATGTGACAGGGATTACATTGGTCTTTGGACGCAGCTATGGATCACTGCTTTTTCTTGGTAAGTGGGGAATGTCCATTGACATGATTTATGTTCCATAACAGTTGACAACATTCCTTGTGCCTGTATGTCAGCATGTGCCCCTTTCTCTTTATAAAACATTTGTGAGCTACAGTTGCATGCATAGTGTACCTATTTTGAAGGAATGATGTATGTATTCCCTCACATATATGTGCATTCCAACCTGTGTGTGGAATAGGACATTTACAATGGGGGTACCTTTTATGTTGTGCCACAGACAGTAGTGTGTCACTATTGTTTATTGGCTGACAAATACACTGAGCCATAATAGTATGTCATTTTTTCATGTACAACTGAAATAGCAATGAGGGGCATGACAGGTAGGTCTAGAGTTTAGAGCCATGATGTAAAAAGCTATGCTCTTGATGTGGCATCATGTGGAAAAGTGCACTGCACACGTGTAATGGGTAAGGTATGAGCCCTGACTATTGGCATGCATCATGGAGTGACTTGCAGTTATGTAGAAATCAAATGTATTTGGGGACAGACATCATACCTAGCCAGACATCTGGGTTTGCATGAACAAAATGTGGTGAGTAATGTAGCTTCTAACTGGGCAAAATGTTGAGGGCCTTCAACAAGTACTTGCAAATACGAGGGCCTCTCCAACGTTTGAGGGATTTATGGCTTCTGCTGATGCACCCAGAGTATCTCATAGTAAGGCATGCCAGACATGAGTGGCAATTACCATGGGGCTTGCTAGTTCATAGTGTTGTGAATTTTGGGAACATCTCTCCCTGACATATTGCACATGATGTCTACAGAGTCCATTTCCATGCCAAATGTGTGGTCTATCTGAGCAACATTAATACTACCTCCATGACTCTATTGAGACAAATTGCACTTGGTGAAGTGTACATTGTTGAAATGTTTCCATAGTGACATGGGTATTCATATGTCACCTTCTCCAGGATATTGAACTATTGTCATGAACATGGCATGCTTTTGCAACATCAGTCCTCATTGTTGAGTCATCATGTATGTGACAAAGTGATGTATGCATGACCTTGTGTGGGGTCTGTGGAAATGCATTTTGCATTGGCCTAATATTGTATGCCAACAGATGACTGTGGTCTGCTCCATGGGCCAAAGCTTTGAGAATGATGGTGTCTCCTAATGGTTGAATGGTCATTGTAACTACACAACTTCAGCCATGAAATTGTAGTTGTGTGAGATCCTGATTATCCTGTGGGCAACTTTTGACAGTTCAGTTGGAATGCATGCATATGGTATGGCACATGTATGGCCCACTTAGGTAGAGTTTGTTAGTGGGACCTACTTGACATCATAGTACTGTATGCTATTCAGAGCTGTTGTTCAAGTGTGATCATGGACATGTGATGACCCTATTTTTCTTTGTATTTGCAGCATCAGTACCTGCAAGTAAAGGAAATGAGGCACAGCTGACTGGGGAAGCACCTGGCCAGGGCACCCTCTGACACAGAGGGACCCAGTGGCCCAGAGGGCGAGGGGAGTGCCAGGGGGAGACCGCAACATCATCATCAGATTCCTCTTTCAGTGGACACTCTCTAGTGATGGTGGACCCATCAGGGCATCCCCCTGTCTGCCATCCCCTGTTATATTAGCACCCTCCCTGTGTCTCCCCACCAAGTTGGCTGAGCCAGCTCACCCAAGAGAGTGGGCATCTCCTTTGCTGCAGGCACCTTTGCCCCAGCCCCTGTTACTCCTGCTGCCTTCAGTGATGAGGCTATTGACCTCCTGAGAAGTATCTCTGTGGGTCAGACAGCCATTGTGAATGCCATCCCGGGATTGGCAAGTCAGCTACAACAGATCAATGCATTCCTGAAAGGCATTCATTGTGCAATGCCTGGCCTATAGAGATCTTTCCAGGATCTGGACTCCACACTGAGGGCAGCCAGTCACCCCCCACCTTCCGTCCCCCCTCTACCTCCCTCTTATGAACCCAAATCCCCCCTTCCCCTACCTAGCCAAGCCACACAGACAGGTCCGTATGCATCCCCATCAACACACAAGTAGAGTACACACACACACAAGCACCACAATACACAACGGCATGCGAGTCAACATTTTCAGGCACAACAGTCACAACTTCCCTACACACCACCACCATCCCCAGTATCACACACACAACCAGCATATCCACAGGCACCACACCAACATTCAGTGACACATACACCACACCCATCATACCCGCAGACACCACCTCAGCATACCCCCAGACATCTACCACAAGCACCATACCCACAGACACCACAACTACAGACACACGGACATCCACTACATAAAGCATACCCACTGTCACCTCCCCAGAAGCCACACAAACATCAACCACTCCATCCCCTAGCCTCCACCTCCCAGCCCCCCAAGACACACAAACACACTCACTCACCCACCCAACAGACACACACCACACACAAGCACACCTCCCAGAAGCATGCACCCACAACATTCACACTAACACACAGACAACCACTCCCTTGACCTCCATATCCCAACCCCCTTCTGCTGACCATCCCCATGTCCCTAAGAAGGTTCCTGTTCGACCTGGATCTTTCCCCTGTTAGTTCCACCCCCGTCCCAAGCCCAAGATGGCCCCACCCACCTCCCAGGCCTCCCCTGCTCCCTGCAAGCACCCATACCTCTCCTCCCACCAACAAGAAGCCCACCCCTCCCAAAAAGAAGACTACCCCTCCCAATCTCAAGCCCAAACCTCCTTTCCCAAATCTGCTCCCCCCTTCCACCTGGACACTCCCTTAGGTGCCCCCTTGACACCCCTTCCTGTGGAACTTTCCTGGCAGTTGAGAGTCAAGTTCTGGCACAACACTGTGCTATTATTGGACTTGTTAGGAACTGGCCAAATCCTTGAACTTTACAAAATTTCAAGTTAATAAACCCAAAGAGTTGTTTTTTTGTGGGGTATACATGTGTCCTGCAATTCCTTTTCTACATTTATGTTGTTCTTGAGTGACGTGTGTTGTCTTCAGACAGTTGTGTGTGTTTCAGCCTGTTTGCTGATCCATTTGCTGTTGTTTGCAGTACCTGACTTTGCATGCAGTGCTGGTGTCCCTCAAGATAAGGGTTTGTGTTGAGTGTATGGATTTGTGGGTGTAAATGCATTGGTTCTATCATGGCATTGTGTACTGTTTGGTATGGTAAGTATTTCATCTTGTGTTGCCCAATGTGAGCATGTATGGTGTTAGACTTGTTCCCCTGATATGGCTTAAAGATTCATCTAATGTGTGTCAGCCAGAGTTTTGTTTGTACAGACATGGAATGTGTTCAGTTGTGCTACCTTTGATTGCATTTGACTGTGCATGTGTCCATTTAGCTGAGTGTACCTTGCAGCTACTTCATGTGGGGGTATGTCCCATGCAGTTGAAGTTGTATGTGCTTTATTGTCTTGCACTTCCACATTATGTAGATGGGCATTTGAGTCTAGTACTGTTTGTCCCTGTGACACATGTAGGGCGATTTCCTGTGCACATGTTGTTTGAGGGGTGTGTGCAA
Source organism: Pleurodeles waltl (assembly GCF_031143425.1). Lineage (NCBI taxonomy): Eukaryota > Metazoa > Chordata > Amphibia > Caudata > Salamandridae > Pleurodeles > Pleurodeles waltl. Next base: position 1,414,084,518 of record NC_090445.1, on the reverse strand, counting down.
AGTGATATTTGTCCCAACATACCCTGTGCTCTTGATCCTGGGGAGTGCACAGCCACAGTCTCTCAAGTGGGTGATTTGCCCACATGCTCTGGAGGAGGCATCATGCCCTGTGCTGTTGATCCAGGGGAGGCTGGGGTTGGTAGGTGTCTTACCCACTGGTTCTGGAGGGGGCATCTTGCCCTGAGCTCTTGATCCTGGGGAGGCTGGGGTTGGTGGGTGTCTTACCCACTGGTTCTGGAGGGGGCATTGTGCCCTGTGCTCTTGATCCTGGGGAGCCTGGGGTTGGTGGGTATCTTACCCACTGGTTCTGAAGGGGGCATTGTGCCCTGTGCTCTTGATCCTGGGGAGTGCAAGGTCACAATCTCTCGGGTGGGTGTCATACCCACTGGATTTGCCGGGGGCAGGCCGCACAGCAGCCCATGGAGGCAGGACTACATACCGTCCGCTGGCGGTGATGGCTGCTCAGTGGTGGTAGTGGTGCTGCTGCTGCCGCCGCTGGTGGGGGGAAGCTCCTGCCCATCCCCTGCAGCCTCAGATGGCTGCCCACTGGTGGTGGTGGTGCTGCTGGTGGTGGGGGTAAGATCCTACCCATCCCCTGCAGCCCTGGATGGCTGCCCACTGGTGGTGGTGGTGCTGCTGCTGGTGGTGGTAGGGGGAAGCTCCTGCCCATCCCCTGCAGCCTTGTACGGCTGCCCAATGGTGGTTGTGGTAGTGCTGCTGCTGCTGGTGTGGGGGGGAAGCTCCTGCCCATCCCCTGCAGCCTCAGACGGCTGCCCTCTGGTGGTGGTGGTGCTGCTGCTGATGGTGGTGCAGGGAACTCCTGCCCATCCCCTGCAGCCTCTGATGGCTGCACAACCATGGTTGGTGGTGGGGCCTCTGTCAGCCCCTGGCTCCTTGCCCTTCCTGGCAGCAGCTAGGGATGGCTCCCTGCCCTTCCTGGCAGCAGCTGGTGCTGGCTCCTTGCCCTTCATGGCAGCAGCTGGGGTTGGCTCCTTAACCTTTTGGGCAGCAGCTGGGGCTGGCTCCTTGCCCTTCCGGGCAACAGCTGGGGCTGGCACCCTTTCCTTGAGGCTGCCTTTTGCAGGCTCTTTCACCCTCAGCACAGGTGCCCTGGATCCATTCCCACCATGAGTGGGTGTGGAGACTACTGGGCCCGTGGACTGGGTGGCTGAGGTGCTTGCCTGGGTTTTAACCACCCTGGCCAGATGTGATTGACGGGGGAGGGATAGGGAAGAGGACATTGGGGAGGAAGAGGGAGAAGGTTTGGGAGTGGAGGATGAGGGAGTGGTTGTAGGAGGTATCTGTCTGCTGATTTTGTGTTGATTTTGGGTGCAGGTGCATGGCCTGGATGCTGTTGTGAGGTGGATGGCTGTTGGGTGTCTGAGTGCTTGCGTTTGTGTACTTTAGGAAGGGGGGAAAGACACAGTGGGAGAGGGCACAGGGGACGTGTGCATGGCTGTTATGGAGGTGTCTGCCAGTGAGGTGTGTGTTCTGCTAGGTGTGGTGGTGATGTTGGTAGTGAATGAGGATGTAGTGCATGCAGGTGTGAGTGTAGACGCAACTGGCAGGGAGATGGAGGAGGAGGGGGGAGACAGTGGAAATTGTGGATGTTGGTATGTCTGCATCTGGATGGTTTTTGTGTGAGTGCCTGTGGGATGATGTGTGGTGTTTGTATTTGCCTGTGCCACTCTTGTGTGTTGTCTTGTGTGCATGCTCGTCTGCCTGTGTGCTTGGGATAGGTTGGGGTTGAGGGGAATGGAATTGGGAAGAGGAAGTTGGATGGTGGAGGGTGGAAACAGGGACAAAGGCTGCCATCAGGTAGGAGGCCAGAGCCTGGATCGATCTCTGTTGGGCCGCCAAGACAGTGTGAATGACCTACAGAAATGCATTTGTTTGTTGCATTTGGGCTGCAGGCCCCTGGATGGCATTCACAATGGTAGACTGCCCTACAGATATGGACCTCAGGGGGTCAGTAGCCTCCTCACTCAGGGAAGTAGGGCTAACTGGGGCAGGGCCTGAGGTGCCTGGGGAGAAGGAGATGCCCACCCTCCTGGGTGAGTGGAAATTGTGGATGTTGGTATGTCTGCATCTGGATGGTTTTTGTGTGAGTGCCTGTGGGATGATGTGTGGTGCTTGTATTTGCCTGTGCCACTCTTGTGTGTTGTCTTGTGTGCATGCTCGTCTGCCTGTGTGCTTGGGATAGGTTGGGGTTGAGGGGAATGGAATTGGGAAGAGGAAGTTGGATGGTGGAGGGTGGAAACAGGGACAAAGGCTGCCATCAGGTAGGAGGCCAGAGCCTGGATCGATCTCTGTTGGGCCGTCAAGACAGTGTGAATGACCTACAGAAATGCATTTGTTTGTTGCATTTGGGCTGCAGGCCCCTGGATGGCATTCACAATGGTAGACTGCCCTACAGATATGGACCTCAGGGGGTCAGTAGCCTCCTCACTCAGGGAAGTAGGGCTAACTGGGGCAGGGCCTGAGGTGCCTGGGGCGAAGGAGATGCCCACCCTCCTGGGTGAGTGGGAACGGGCAACTCGCTGAGGGACTGCTGGGAGGGTGGTGCTTGTAAGGGGTGGCGAGTGTACCTGTAGATGGGGTGGTCACAGAGGTGTCTGCCACCACCAAGGAGCTTCTATCGGAGGATGTATCAGAGTCCAAACTGTCCCCTCCAGTCTCCGCTGTGGTGCCCCCTTCGCCCTCTGTCCCACTGTTGCCCTCACCGTCGGTGGACTCTGCCTCCTGGGTCCTGTGGGATGCATCTCCCTCCGTCGGCGGGGCCTCTGCTCCTCCGCCAGATGATGCTAATCCACATAAGGATAGGGTGACAAAACAAAAAGGGGGGGAAGAGACAAAGGATTCACCTGGTCAATGGCTGCACCAACACCACCGTTGGCATACACACCACTCTCACACACAGGGAACAGCCCTACTCACAATGCATTGCACTACAAGTTATTTTGCTAGCCACCAAGGCATGGAGAGGAGAACACACCGCCAAATGCAGCGCACCTGGGACCTACGCAGCCCTAACCAGTTGTGGATGCCTACGTGCTAGGTAGCATGATTATCCCTTCAGGACCATTGCCAGCAGGGGACCTACTCTGTAATGTCAGGCCTGGGCTAGGGACACCCACTGACACACATCCCCCACCCGGATTCCACCCTACCACGCATAAGTTGTAATGATGGGCACTGTACTCACCCCCTTGTGGCTGCTGGGATGCCCTGAAGCACCCATCCAGCTCAGGATAGGCTACCGCCAGTATGCAGGCCATCAGGGGGGTCAGGGTTCGATGGGTACCCCTTCCTCGTTCGGAGGCCAACCTCAGCTCGGCCTCCATCGTCTTCTGTGCCCAGCGTCTCAGGTCCTCCCACCGTTTCCGACAGTGGGTGCTCTGTCTGCTGTAGACAGACAGGGTCCGCACGTCCTTGGCGATGACACGCCATATACCCTTCTTTTGATGGGCGCTGACCTGCAGAGATAATACACACAGGAAAATAGTATCAGTCAGACAGTCCTGCCTGTTACACTCATGGCCCACCATACCTCTTCACATCACCATTTGCACACACATGGCCCAGCACACAACCAGTACTCTGCCCAGAGGACATCCAACCACCCTCGCTTGCACAAGGCCTTCGCACACACCACTCCATGCATTCATGTCACATGCATAGTGCTTTCCCCAGTCACACATGCCATGGTAGGTTCCAGACACAGGTCACAGCAGCACATGCAGTGTAGGTCCTCTCCTGTTGAAGGTCAGGTAGCAAGTGAGGAATCAGATAGAAAATGGCGGTCACGTCTACAGCGGTGCATACCATCACCGCCGGCGTACATCGCCATTGGCCGCTGTACCCCATAGGGCCCAATGTCAACCAATGAGGAGTTGCACCACGGTTCACAACCGCCTCCAGTAACGGAGCACAACGTCAGCGGAATTACCTCATTTCCATCTGTCCCTCCATACAGGACAGGCGGATGCCATTTTAGGGGTGGCAGGCCCTGGATAATAACTGCGTCACAGTTGAAATTTGGACATACCGGACAAATCCCACTTACCCAATACAAATTGACATCATGCATTGTACTGTTGTGGCTCCAATGTTCAGTTTGTGACCGGCTCCTCACTCTTTTGGCCCATAGATTGCTACCGCTGTGGATGAATAGGAGATGGAGACATACCCCTGGTGGACTTGGCAACAATGGAGGACAGGCACATCATCTTCACCTATCGACTTGACAGGGCAACAGTCACAGATCTGTGTGCCCAATTGGAGCATGATCTGATAGCTGATATCACTAGGATCCCCCCTCTTGTGCAAGTTCTATCAGTGCTCCATTTCCTGGCAACTGGATCTTTCCAAGTGACAGTGGGCTTGGCAGCAGGAATGTCACAGCCAATGTTCTCAATAGTGCTGACTAGAGTGTTGTCTGCCCTGATTAAACACATGTGCAACTACATTGTTTTTCCCCATGTGAAGGATCTGGCCACAGTGAAAGATGACTTCTATGCAATGGGACACATCCCCAACATAACTGGGGCGATTGATGGAACTCATATTGCATTTGTACCCCATCACAATGAACAGATGTACCGCAATCGTAAGAGTTTTCACTCCATGAATGTACAGATGGTGTGCTTGGCAGACGAGTACATCTCCCATGTCAATGCTAAGTATCCTGGGTCTGTGCATGATGCCTTTATCTTGAGGAATAGCAGCATCCCAAATGTGATGGCCCAACTACAGAGGCACAGCGTGTGGCTAATAGGTGAGCCCTGGTTCCCACCCAGTAGGTGTTGGTGTATGGCCATAGGGGATAGAGTGTGGCTAAATGTTGTCCCTCAATATTTGCAGGTGACTCCCGTTACCCCTTTCTATCGTGGCTGCTGACCCCTGTGAGGAATGCCAGGACAAGGGCAGAAGAACATTACAATGAGGCACATGGGTGAACAAGACGGATAATCGAAAGAACCTTTGGCCTCCTGAAGGCCAGGTTCCGGTGCCTCCATCTGACAGGTGGATCCCTGTGCTACTCACCCAAGAAGGTCTGCATGCTGCATGTTGCACAACCTTGCCTTGAGATGCCATATGCCTTTCCTACAGGAGGAGAAGGCTAGAGATGGCATTGTGGCAGCAGTGGACCCTGTGGACAGAGATGATGGGAGGCAGAGGATGAGGACAACAGAACTGCAGTGATACGACAATACTTCCAATAACACACAGGTAAGACAGTGTTACTTCACATTTCTTTGTCAATTATTTGTGTATATTTGGCACTGCCATGTTGTCATTTCCCACTTCTATGCCCACTTACTGTACCCTTTGGCAATTCATTTTACAGATGTTGGCGCCCCACTATCGCTCCTGGTGTGATCACTGCAGCCAAATACAGATCTTTCCTATGTGCACAATTACTGTACAGTTGAATTGCAATGTTAGAACCTGGTTAGAGGAAAACATACTTAAAAAATGTAACATACTCCATACTTGTTTTTTGTTTCCAAGGGTGTTTATTATAGTGCTAAGAAGAGGGGCAAGTGCATGGGGTGATGATGGAGGAAAGTCAAGGGTGTAGTTCCAGTCTATTTGTAGCACAGGTGGATTGTCCATGGGGACATGGGAAAGGGAACAATGGAAGTTCAAGACGGACCGGGTGACAGAGTTGGACACAAGAGTGACAATCAGGAAGTCTCATTTCCTGGCGGGGGTCTTGGCAATAGTCTCTGGCTTCTGCCTGGATCATAGGTAATATTTGCAGGTGGTTCTCCTTCTGCAGAGGGAGGGATGCTGGTGGCCTGTTGGTCCTGTGGCAGGGCTTCCTGTCCACTAGCGGCAGTGGAGGTGGAAGGCAGTTCAGATGTCTGGCTAGTGGCAGGGGCCTCTGTAGTGAGACTGCCTCCCTCATTATGTTGGCCATGTCTGCCAGCATCCCTGCTATGGAGACGAGGGTGGTGTTGATGGCCTGCAAGTCCTCCCTGATTCCCTGGTACTGTCCCTCCTGCAGCCGCCTGTTCTCCTGCACCTTGTCCAGAATCTGGCCCATTGTGTCCTGGGAATGTTGGTATGCTCCCAGGATCTCGATGAGTGCCTCCTCGAGTGCCAGTTCCCTGGGCCTGTCCTCCCACTGGTGTGCAGCACTCCTCCAAGTTTCCCTTTTGTCCTGTGCCTCTGTCCCCTGAATGGTGTTCTCACTGCCACTGACCCCAAGTCCCTAATTGTCTTGGGTATAAGGTGTGCCCAGGGGTCCCTGTAGCGGTAGACACACTGCTGATTGACATGTCCTAGGGACAGAGGTATGGGTATGCTGGGTGGGTGCTGTGGTGGTGTTTCCAGATGGGGAGGCTCTGTGGTAGTGTGTGACTGTGCCTGGGTAACCGACTGTCCAGAGGTCCCTGATGGGCCAGGTTGGTTATCCAGATCCAGGCAACCAGAGTTGCTGTCATCACTTTAGGCCTCTTTAGTTAGGGGACTGGATAGTGCTGGCACCTCTTGTCCGGTAACATTGGCTGTGATACCTGTGGGGATGTAAATGAAGTGTTATTGTTTCTGTGTGTGACATATTGTTCATCGGTGGGTTGCCCTCTTAGGTTGCATTTGCCCTGGCAGCTTTCACTTGTGTAAGTTGGTATTTGTAGATGATTCTCTCTAGTGTGCATGATTTAGTGATGAGTGTCCATGCAGGGCTATGAGTGGTGTCCACGCATTGGTATGGCATGCAGGGCTTGGCATTGGGATGAGTGTGATGTGATGGTGGGGTGTGTGCGAGGTAGGGGAGTGATGGGAGTGAGGGTGAGGGTGGGGGTATGTGATGGCATGCAGGTAGGGGGTAGTAGTAATGTCGCATAGGCTCTCATTATTCTAATGAGACTACTGGATTTTGAGCAGCAGAATCACCTGCAGTGTGGGAGACTAAGGGGGTCATTCCTACCCTGGGGGTCATGGACCGCCAGGGCAGGGGACGGAGGAAGCACCGCCAACAGGCTGGCGGTGCTTCAGGGGCCATTCTGACCGCGGCGGTAAAGCCGCGGTCAGAAAAGGGAAACCAGCGGTTTCCCGCCGGTTTTCCCCTGCCCCAGGGAGTCCTCCACGGCGGCGCTGGATTCCGACCCCCTTCCCGCCATCCTGTTTCTGGCAGTTTTCACCGCCAGAAACAGGATGGCGGGAACGGGTGTCGTAGGGCCCCTGGGGGCCCCTGCCCCATTGAGATTTTCAGTGTCTGCAAAGCAGACACTGAAAATCGCGACGGGTACAACTGCACCCGTCGCACACCAGCAACTCCGTCGGCTCCATTCGGAGCCGGCTTCATCGTTGCTGGGGCTTTCCCGCTGGGCTGGCGGGCGGCCTTTTGGCAGTCGCCCGCCAGCCCAGCGGGAAAGTCAAAATGACCGCCGCGGTCTTTTGACTGCGGTACGGTCTTCTGGCGGTTCTCGCCAGGCGGGCGGCTTCCGCCGCCCGCGGGGGTCAGAATGACCCCCTAAGTCTAACCCACTGCAGGTGACACCTGTCACTCCAATCCGGGTTTTGCTCTGGCTAACTAGTAGTGCCTCATCTCTACCCATGGGCAGGGTTGACTGGGCAGCCAAGTGCATGACATAATTGGTTTCTCAGGGAAGTCGTGGTCACTCAGGTCTCATCCGTTTCTCTCAGTTACATTAGTCTCATATATACAATGACAAACAGAGGCAGTATATGTTCCAATAATGTATTTAATGAAGCAACTGCATCTTAGATAGCAAAGCGTGAGCTGCAATAACCAGGACGACACAGCATGACAGTATTAAAATTGTGACAAGGAGAGTGAAGCATAAGAATAAAGCTACCATATTGTCACTACAGTCTGTAGACTAACTCCTACCTAGGCTATGATAAAGCACAGTGTGTTAAGCTCTAATTCTGCCCTTCAGGTTCCCCTGGGAAGACATCATCCCCCATACCTGAGCAAAGGCCTGCAGTCTGTGAAACAGCAGTAGCAAAGCATTCAGCAATCAGCATACAGACGTGATTCTCTGGCTGGAATCTTTCTCTAACGTGTAAGGGACAGAGAAGTGTTTTTATAATAAAACAGCTGATGTTCTGAGAAAATGTCCCTATGTAAGGTAGTGTGTTTTCTACGAATGTCGGCGACTAAACTTATACCACGTTCACCCGGCAATGTACCTTGCTGTAGCCTTGGAAGAAGCACAGCGTGAGCAAGAATGTCTTGCTTGGGAACAGAGTGCTGGCCTAGGCAAAACAGCTAGATAAACAGAAAATAAAACAAGACCGTAAAAGTTGCTATTGTAACTATAAGAAAATAAAGCAGAATAAAATATATCTCGCTTAGAGTGCACTACGGCTAGACCTAGTGTGTTAAAATAACGTGCATGGAGCTATAGCTAAAATGGCTACACAACAGTAGTGTAGAGTTGACTTACCAGAGTCCAGTCCTCCTCCTATTCCGGCTAGGCCCTCAGGGTGCATGATTGCCAAGACTTGCTCCTCCCACGTTGATAGTTGTGGGTGAGGAGATGGGGGTCCACTGTCAGTCCTCTGTACAGTGAGTTGGTGTCTTGCTGCAATGGAACGTACCTTCCCCCGTAGGTCGTTCCTGATGTCGTCCCTGGTTCTCGGGTGCTGTCCCAAAGTGTTGACCATGTCCACCATGCTCCGCCATAGCTCCATCTTCCTAGCTATCTGCTGCACCTGTGCTCCAAATAGCTGAGGCTCTACCCTGATGATTTCCTCCACCATGACCCTTAGCTCCTCCTCTGAGAATCGGGGGTGTCTTTGTGGTGCCATGGTTGTTGTGTAAGGTGTGTAGGTGAGTGTGTGTAGGGTAAGGTGTGGGGGTGTGTGATGTGGGGTGCGTCTGTGGTGTATAGGTGTGAGTGGTGTGTGGCTCTGGTTGTGTGAGTGCTCTTGTTGTCTCTCTTTGGTGGCAATTATTTGTAGTCATAAAGGGTTGTGGGTAATTTGAGTGTGTGTTTTATAGTGGTGTGGGTGTGTGGATGTGGTGTATGTATGGGTGTCAGGTGTGTATGATTTAAATTGTCCAATGTAGTGTTGTTTTGTATGTGTGTGTATTTTGAGCGTGGGGGTATGTACCGCCAATGGTTTACCACGGTTGAATGTCTGCCATGGTGATTCGTGGGTCATAATGTGATGGGCGTTGTTCTGTTGGTGTAACGGTGTGGGCTTGGATACCACCAGTTTATCACTGACCTTTGGTGTGGCGGGCTTGTGTCTGTGGCTGAATAGTGACAGATTGGTGTGTGTTTGTCATAATATAGTGAACGGATATCCGCTGCTGCGGCGGTATGTTGGCGGCTGTCAGCATGGCGGTAAGTGGGATTTACCGCCAATGTCATACTGAGGGCCATAGTGTCATGTAGGTTCTGTCTGCTCAGCCTGCAGAGACCAGGGTCTGTCATATGTATCTCCCAGTATGGGTCCTAGTCTAGGCTGGGGTGGAGTCACTGTGGCTATGCAACTGTGGCACTGTGACCACTCCCTGTACCCCAGCAGTTCCTTTCATGTATCCCAATAGGAGGCTTAGGTGTAATATCCTGCTCAGAATGCCTCATTCCTTTGATCAGATTAGGAATGGGTATAAAGATGAGTTACTGATCTATCACACATGTCCACTTAGCATAATTGTCAACAAATCAAATACATAATCCTTGTTTACAGTGTGAATGCAATAGTTAATAATCATTCTGGCACATTAGTTAATCAGTGTATGTTTGTAATGGAAGAGTGCAATAAAGCATGTATGTGCGTGTGTCTCTGACTCATGACAGATCCCTTATTCGCTCAGCCCTGTTTTCACCTTCCCACAGGTCATATTTGTCCTGCGTAGGATTATTGTTTAACTGACATTCACACAGTGCAGACAGTGTGTTGATTCCTGGGAGGCCATGATATGTGACTCAGTAGCTTGTTCACATAGCAGAAACTGTACGATGCATGCCTTAGTTTGTTGGATGCCATCTCTAAAGGATGGACACATATGTCAAAAAGCATGTTCTGGGGTACAGGTACATAACACAGAGCCCCACCCACTGAAGTTGATGAGTCTGATTTGTCAGGCTACATGTCCAACCCTGGCAGGGTAGACTCTTTCTTTACCCACCATGCTAGTCCCTTCATTGTTACCTGTGTGTGATGTTTGAGTTTGTACTCTGGCAGTAGCCTGTAGGGCCTGTATGCAGCAAGTCATTCTCACAGAGTGTGAATGAGTTGGTCTATTCATGCTTAAGGAGTTCGCCCTTCAGAAGCCACAGAGGTGTGATGTGTCTCATAGTGACTCACATCTTAGTCAGATTGCTACAGCATGTCCCACATGATATTAGTAAGCTTGCTTAGTCATTGTAGGGCCTGAGCAGGGTAGTGGGTTGGTCTGCTGATTAGGAAATGTATGTCTGTAGTAATGTCGCTCTACTTATTGGCTTGTATGTGCCACACTTGGGAGTAGAGACAAATAGGAAATTTCTAGCTTGATGTTACCGACATGTATGTGACTCAACCATTTGTGATGAGACTTGTGAACATGATCTCTTGATGAGTCTTTTGCATCCATGCAGGTCAATACCCATCAAAAGAAGAGCCATCACCAAGAAGGTGCATACCCTGGGGGTCCACAGCTAGCGGAGTGCCCAATGCAGAAAATGTTGGGAGGACCTGAGAAGCTGGGCCCGGAAGATCACAGAGGCCCAGATGAGGCTGTCCTCCCAATGTGGGTGGGGTTCCCATCAGACCATGACCCCCCTAATAGCCCGCATCCTGGCGGTGGCCTATCTGGAGCTTGATGGGCATTTGAGGGCAGAACAGCAGCCACAAGTGGGCAAGTACAGGGCATATCCAATTGATTGAGAGAGGTTCTGACAGCCCCCAACAATTAAGGATGTGTCACACAGTAGATGAGTAATGGTTTATGCTGACATGTCATGTGTTGTGTACTGATGTGCCTTGCCTATTGTCCCATGGACCTAGAACACAAGTGGGTGGAATCCACAAACCACTTGCTTTGGAGGGACGACAGTTTGTTGTTGTATTGGATGTAATTTCTATGCAGCAAACAACTACTCCTAAATGTCCCAGGCCAAAGTTAAGTAGGTGATGGGCACTGCCCTCTGCCATGTGTCTGGGCCAATGTTTATATAGGCATCTGCCACCCAGGAGCTGTATGTCTTTAGTGTATGATGGGTACTGGTGCCTGATTGCGGTCTGTAATGTGAAGATGTCCAATATACATGTGACAGGGATTACATTGGTCTTTGGACGCAACTATGGATCACTGCTTTTTCTTGGTAAGTGGGGAATGTCCATTGACATGATTTATGTTCCATAACAGTTGACAACATTCCTTGTGCCTGTATGTCAGCATGTGCCCCTTTCTCTTTATAACACATTTGTGAGCTACAGTTGCATGCATAGTGTACCTATTTTGAAGGAATGATGTATGTATTCCCTCACATATATGTGCATTCCAACCTGTGTGTGGAATAGGACATTTACAATGGGGGTACCTTTTATGTTGTGCCACAGACAGTAGTGTGTCACTATTGTTTATTGGCTGACAAATACACTGAGCCATAATAGTATGTCATTTTTTCATGTACAACTGAAATAGCAATGAGGGGCATGACAGGTAGGTCTAGAGTTTAGAGCCATGATGTAAAAAGCTATGCTCTTGATGTGGCATCATGTGGAAAAGTGCACTGCACACGTGTAATGGGTAAGGTATGAGCCCTGACTATTGGCATGCATCATGGAGTGACTTGCAGTTATGTAGAAATCAAATGTATTTGGGGACAGACATCATACCTAGCCAGACATCTGGGTTTGCATGAACAAAATGTGGTGAGTAATGTAGCTTCTAACTGGGCAAAATGTTGAGGGCCTTCAACAAGTACTTGCAAATACGAGGGCCTCTCCAACGTTTGAGGGATTTATGGCTTCTGCTGATGCACCCAGAGTATCTCATAGTAAGGCATGCCAGACATGAGTGGCAATTACCATGGGGCTTGCTAGTTCATAGTGTTGTGAATTTTGGGAACATCTCTCCCTGACATATTGCACATGATGTCTACAGAGTCCATTTCCATGCCAAATGTGTGGTCTATCTGAGCAACATTAATACTACCTCCATGACTCTATTGAGACAAATTGCACTTGGTGAAGTGTACATTGTTGAAATGTTTCCATAGTGACATGGGTATTCATATGTCACCTTCTCCAGGATATTGAACTATTGTCATGAACATGGCATGCTTTTGCAACATCAGTCCTCATTGTTGAGTCATCATGTATGTGACAAAGTGATGTATGCATGACCTTGTGTGGGGTCTGTGGAAATGCATTTTGCATTGGCCTAATATTGTATGCCAACAGATGACTGTGGTCTGCTCCATGGGCCAAAGCTTTGAGAATGATGGTGTCTCCTAATGGTTGAATGGTCATTGTAACTACACAACTTCAGCCATGAAATTGTAGTTGTGTGAGATCATGATTATCCTGTGGGCAACTTTTGACAGTTCAGTTGGCATGCATGCATATGGTATGGCACATGTATGGCCCACTTAGGTAGAGTTTGTTAGTGGGACCTACTTGACATCATAGTACTGTATGCTATTCAGAGCTGTTGTTCAAGTGTGATCATGGACATGTGATGACCCTATTTTTCTTTGTATTTGCAGCATCAGTACCTGCAAGTAAAGGAAATGAGGCACAGCTGACTGGGGAAGCACCTGGCCAGGGCACCCTCTGACACAGAGGGACCCAGTGGCCCAGAGGGCGAGGGGAGTGCCAGGGGGAGACCGCAACATCATCATCATCATCAGATTCCTCTTTCAGTGGACACTCTCTAGTGATGGTGGACCCATCAGGGCATCCCCCTGTCTGCCATCCCCTGTTATATTAGCACCCTCCCTGTGTCTCCCCACCAAGTTGGCTGAGCCAGCTCACCCAAGAGAGTGGGCATCTCCTTTGCTGCAGGCACCTTTGCCCCAGCCCCTGTTACTCCTGCTGCCTTCAGTGATGAGGCTATTGACCTCCTGAGAAGTATCTCTGTGGGTCAGACAGCCATTGTGAATGCCATCCCGGGATTGGCAAGTCAGCTACAACAGATCAATGCATTCCTGAAAGGCATTCATTGTGCAATGCCTGGCCTATAGAGATCTTTCCAGGATCTGGACTCCACACTGAGGGCAGCCAGTCACCCCCCACCTTCCGTCCCCCCTCTACCTCCCTCTTATGAACCCAAATCCCCCCTTCCCCTACCTAGCCAAGCCACACAGACAGGTCCGTATGCATCCCCATCAACACACAAGTAGAGTACACACACACACAAGCACCACAATACACAACGGCATGCGAGTCAACATTTTCAGGCACAACAGTCACAACTTCCCTACACACCACCACCATCCCCAGTATCACACACACAACCAGCATATCCACAGGCACCACACCAACATTCAGTGACACATACACCACACCCATCATACCCGCAGACACCACCTCAGCATACCCCCAGACATCTACCACAAGCACCATACCCACAGACACCACAACTACAGACACACGGACATCCACTACATAAAGCATACCAACTGTCACCTCCCCAGAAGCCACACAAACATCAACCACTCCATCCCCTAGCCTCCACCTCCCAGCCCCCCAAGACACACAAACACACTCACTCACCCACCCAACAGACACACACCACACACAAGCACACCTCCCAGAAGCATGCACCCACAACATTCACACTAACACACAGACAACCACTCCCTTGACCTCCATATCCCAACCCCCTTCTGCTGACCATCCCCATGTCCCTAAGAAGGTTCCTGTTCGACCTGGATCTTTCCCCTGTTAGTTCCACCCCCGTCCCAAGCCCAAGATGGCCCCACCCACCTCCCAGGCCTCCCCTGCTCCCTGCAAGCACCCATACCTCTCCTCCCACCAACAAGAAGCCCACCCCTCCCAAAAAGAAGACTACCCCTCCCAATCTCAAGCCCAAACCTCCTTTCCCAAATCTGCTCCCCCCTTCCACCTGGACACTCCCTTAGGTGCCCCCTTGACACCCCTTCCTGTGGAACTTTCCTGGCAGTTGAGAGTCAAGTTCTGGCACAACACTGTGCTATTATTGGACTTGTTAGGAACTGGCCAAATCCTTGAACTTTACAAAATTTCAAGTTAATAAACCCAAAGAGTTGTTTTTTTGTGGGGTATACATGTGTCCTGCAATTCCTTTTCTACATTTATGTTGTTCTTGAGTGACGTGTGTTGTCTTCAGACAGTTGTGTGTGTTTCAGCCTGTTTGCTGATCCATTTGCTGTTGTTTGCAGTACCTGACTTTGCATGCAGTGCTGGTGTCCCTCAAGATAAGGGTTTGTGTTGAGTGTATGGATTTGTGGGTGTAAATGCATTGGTTCTATCATGGCATTGTGTACTGTTTGGTATGGTAAGTATTTCATCTTGTGTTGCCCAATGTGAGCATGTATGGTGTTAGACTTGTTCCCCTGATATGGCTTAAAGATTCATCTAATGTGTGTCAGCCAGAGTTTTGTTTGTACAGACATGGAATGTGTTCAGTTGTGCTACCTTTGATTGCATTTGACTGTGCATGTGTCCATTTAGCTGAGTGTACCTTGCAGCTACTTCATGTGGGGGTATGTCCCATGCAGTTGAAGTTGTATGTGCTTTATTGTCTTGCACTTCCACATTATGTAGATGGGCATTTGAGTCTAGTACTGTTTGTCCCTGTGACACATGTAGGGCGATTTCCTGTGCACATGTTGTTTGAGGGGTGTGTGCAAAGTGATATTTGTCCCAATACAGCCTCCTTCTCTGAGTGCTCCAGATTCCCCCATCCCTATTATGCAGGTATCGTTAGCATAGGGCCCTTTGTCTATTTGTCTCCCTGTCTATTGTGCATTCCACTGTCCTTCCATTATGCTGTGATGTGGGTGATGTGCATGTCCATTGCAGAGCTGTTTACTGGGAGTGGTGTTTGTGCTCCATACCACTTCGATCCATATGTGTGTTGTATGTGACGACAGTCCATAGCCTGTGAGGAATGTGTGTGTGTGAGTTGTATTTGTAGATGTGATGTTTGTGTGTTGTTGGTTATGTGTGAGACCTTGTTGTGTAGCCATCACTATCCCTGTGCCTGAGATGGTCAGACATGCGTTTCTGTGTCCAAAGGAGGCTTATTGTGACTGTGAATAGGTCCATCTTTATGTATGATTTGTACTGTGTACACAAAGAGACGTGTATTTGGTGCCCGTAGTGTGACCCAATGTTACAGGGTTCTTTCCTCAGGATCTGCACGTCGCTGGACAAAAGGCCCACCTCCCGGCGTCACCAACTCAGAAAGCTATTATAGCACAGAGTTATGATGAAGCCAGTCGGGGGAAGGGAATTAGGGTAGGGAACAGCAGGGAGAGAGATCTGAAATGTAAAGGTTAGAACAAATATGCATTTATTCATTCATAGAAACGTAACTCATTTATAGACTCTTGACTAAATGCGTCTCCGAGATATCAGGCGGAGACCACTTCTGAAATGAGGGCAAAGCCCCTTCTTTGAAACATGGAACAAAAGTAAAACACGACCTCAGATTCAAGAGATGGCAAGAACATTAAACTATGATTATACACAGAATATCAATCTTGTAACATTTATGTATTCACAACATAAACCTTTGATTATGACTTAGAAAATCTCAAAGACTTAAATCTGCTTTTCATATCTTAAGATATTCAAAGAACAATGAAAACTTTGATTTGTTTATCTCCAACAATACTTTCACATTCATAATAATAAATGCCAAAAAGGTTTTACTCATTAAACCTAAAGCGCCTTACTTAATAACACCAGGAAGCGCTTTAACTCAAGTAGTCTAAATCTCTTAGATTATTGTGACAAGGACCTGTTCCTCCTGTGAATCGATGTGCTTTATATCTGGGAACTGAAGCGCCTGAATTATAATGCCAAGAACGCTTTACATCTAGGAAGTGAAGCGCCTGAATTATCAAGCCAAGAGCGCTTTACATCTGAGTACTGAAGCGCCTGAATTATCATGCCAAGAGCGCTTTACATCTGAGAACTGAAGTGCTTTGAATTACTGTGCCAAAAGAGCGCTTTACATTTATGAACGGAAACACCAAGAACTACTTGTGCACAAAAGCGCGTTACCTCCGTGAACTGAAACACTTTGAATTACTGTGCCCAAAGAGCGCTTTATATCTGTGAACGGAAAACACCTTGAATTACTGTGCACAAAAGCGTGTTACATCTGTGAACTGAAACACTTCGAATTACTGTGTCAATATATTACTTTATCTCTGTGAACGAAAACATCTTAAATTACTGTGCACAAAAGCGCGTTACCTCTGTGAACTGAAATGCTTTGAATTACTGAGCCAAAAGAGTGCCTTACATCTGTGAACGGAAACACCTTGAATTACTTGTGCGCAAATCGCGTTACTTCTTTGAACTGAAAGGCTTTGAATTACTGAGCCAAAAGAGCGCTTTACATCTGTACTCGGAAACACCTTGAATTACTTGTGCACAAAGCGCATTATCTCTGTGGACTGAAACGCTTTGAATTACTGAGCCAAAAGAGCACTTTACATCTGTGAACGGAAACACCTCCAATTACTGTGCATAAAAGCGCGTTACCTTTTGGAAGTAATAACTTCCTCCAAACTTAGATTCAGCAAGACCTTACCGCTACGAGTAAGACCTACTCGTTTTAGAATGCACCATGGACTTTGGTTAGATGATACTCTTCCATTCAGAAACTCTGGACTTCTCCAGAGAAACCTCCACGAGGTCTGGTTGCATCGAAGTCTTCAAAATAGTGAGGAATGTGCTTGGGTGTGGCTGGGCTTTATAGGGCTGCCACACCCCAAGATGGCCGCCGCCTCTAAAAACATGGGAATTGTAGTCCCTTTTAGAATAGCGCTGACAAGTGCATCTTGTCCACCAATGCCCTGAACCTACAGCTATGTGAGCTTTACCACAGGGCAGACGATGCTGATGGCCATTCTTGGAACAAGCGGGGATGACAAGTGGTGCGCATAAAGCGCCGCAGAGTTGCGCAGCGGAATTTCGGGCGAGAACTGCACCACGTCTGGCCTTATTCCTGGCATTACACCCCTCTCCCAAGCATGGTCCAGGGCCTGTTTTTTTAGGATGGAGGAGGTGAAATCGTCGCACCAAACGTGGTGCATGGACATGTCTTGCAGGTTCCCAAGAGTCATTTTCCGGTCCGTACCCTTTCCAGGACACCAAGTACCAAAGGGAAGAACCCCTAAATTTAGAGTCTAGAATAGATCGCACCTCATACTCCCAATGACCCTGAACTAATAGAGGAGCAGGTTGTGTGACGCTTGAGGGCGAAGCTGGTTTAAGAAGCGAAGTGCAAAACACTGGATGAATTTTCAAAGACAACTGAAAGTTTAGCTTATATGTTACTGGGTTCAGTTGTCGTATTACTTCATAGGGCCCTATGAATTTTGGATGAAATATATTGTTTTTGAATACAAAGTTTTTTGTGGACAACCAAACTCTATCTTTGGTTGTATACTGAGGACCAGGCTGGTGTTTTTTGTCATACTGCATTTAATATATTTCTTTGCTTGAGAAAGGCTTTCTTGGAGATGTGCATGTATCTTTTGCATGTGTGTTAGCATGTCCTTGACTGCTGGAGTGGTTTGAGTAGATGTAGGTAACGTAACTGGCAAAATGTACGGATGACGTCCATATAAACCATAGAAAGAAGTTGAGTTTATTGAAGAGTGGTGAGAGTTATTATAAGCCAGTTCTGCAAGCCATAAAAGATCATGCCAGGTTGTCGGAGATTTTGTTGCATAACATCGTAAATGTTGTTTCAGAGTTTGGTTTAGTCTCTCTGTTTGACCATCCGTTTGTGGATGATAACTAGTAGATGAAGTTGAATCAATTTGTAGAGCCTTGCACCACTGGTACCAAAAACGTGCAGAAAATTGTGGCCTTCTATCAGAGAGGATAATTCTTGGTAGTCCGTGAAGCCAAACTATATTTTTTAAGATGATAGTCGCTAAGGTATCGGAAGTTGGGAGTCCTTTACAGGCAATGAAATGTGCATATTTGGTAAGACTGTCTATTACTACTAGAATAGTTGGAAATTGTTTAATTTGCAGAAGATCAGTGATAAATTTCATAGAGGTATGTTCCCATGGATGATTGGGAATGGGTAGAGGTATCAATAGACCTTTGGGCTTGCTATGTTCGCTTTTGCAACTTACACATACTTCACATGATTGTAGCATTTGCTTAAAGTCGTGAACGAATGTAGGCCACCACAAATACCTTTTCATGAGTTCTGTTGTTTTTTGAGGAGCTGGGTGACCTGCCAGAGGATGCTTGTGTAACCAATGAAAAGCTGTCTCTCTGAACTCTTCAGTAGGCAGAAATACTCGAGATTCATGTAGAGGTGAGCCTCGTTGAATAGACCTCTTGGTGTCTTGTTGTAACCATTCTTGCCACTTAGTGATGTGAAAATGATTACAAATGAGATCGAAACATTTCTTGGCAGCTACTAAACACAACCCTTTTGAAGGTGTTATAATAGGCATGGGTTTTTGTTCAGTAGGTATGATTGAAGAATCTTGTCTAGATAATGCATGTGCCTTACGATTATATATTCGTGGTCTAAAAGTCACTATGAAATCAAATTCTGCAAAGAAGAGCATCAATCTTAGTTGTCTTGGAGTTAGTAGCCTGGCAGAACTCATAAATTGTAAATATCTATGATCAGAATATACAGTGATGGTGTGTTTCGCTCCCAACAGATAATGGCCCTCATTCTGACCCTGGCGGTCGGTGATAAAGCGGCGGCCAAGCCGCCAACAGGCCGGCGGTCTAAAATATGCAATTCTGACCCTGGCGGGAACCGCCAACACAGCCCGCCAACTTAACACTCCGACCGCCACAGCGGTACAAACAAACAGCGCGGCGGTTCCCGCAAACAGCCCGGCGGCAGACAAAGTACCGCCCACCCTATTACGACCCACCAATCTGCCACCTTTTCCGGGGCGGGAGCACCGCCGATAAGAACACGGCGGAAACAGACTACGAACGGGAAAACGCTCACCTCTACGCACTCCACGCGAGATTCCGGCAGTATGGAGCCAGAGTTGCAGGTCATCCCCGCACTCCTATTCCTCCTCATATACCAGGAGCACGCCCGGCGGCGCGGAAGACATCGGTGAGTACGGCACCTACGACACAGGGGAGGGAAACGATTACCGGCACACACCCACCCACCCACACCCACTACAACACACACATCAATGCATTCCCACAGATCACTGTCACAACCCACAAACCACCCCCCTCCGAAATAATGCAAAGACCAAAAGAAGAGATCATAAACGGGCAGATATATTGAAATATGTACACCATTAATCCCAATAAATAAATAAACTATGTACAAAATATATACAGCTACTAAATGTAGTCCAACCACTGTCCGTGGATCACAGGGGTCCTGTGCAAAGGGGCAAGGCCCAGTCCCACGACAAGAACTCCACGGAGAGAACACTGCAGGGGCATCAGAAAGAAAATAGGACAGGCACCTCAGGGGGAAGGGAAGGGGGGGCACCTCAGCCACTTGAGTACACGACGCCAGATCCACGAGGGGACTCCATGACCACTGGCCCATCCTGGGGAGAGCAAAGCCACAGTCCAAACAGTCCATACAGTGGGTGGCCTGCCCACTGGGCCATCCTGGGGAGAGCAAAGCCACAGTCCATACAGTCCATACAGTGGGTGGCCTGCCCACTGGGCCATCCTGGGGAGAGCAAAGCCACAGTCCATACAGTCCATACAGTGGGTGGCCTGCCCACTGGGCCATCCTGGGGAGAGCAAAGCCACAGTCCATACAGTCCATACAGTGGGTGGCCTGCCCACTGGGCCATCCTGGGGAGAGCAAAGCCACAGTCCATACAGTCCATACAGTGGGTGGCCTGCCCACTGGGCCATCCTGGGGAGAGCAAAGCCACAGTCCATACAGTCCATACAGTGGGTGGCCTGCCCACTGGGCCATCCTGGGGAGAGCAAAGCCACAGTCCATACAGTCCATACAGTGGGTGGCCTGCCCACTGGGCCATCCTGGGGAGAGCAAAGCCACAGTCCATACAGTCCATAACAGACCCCACTGCCACTGGAGGAGGCAAGTTGGCCAGAGGACATCCTGCAGCCCTGCCCGAGATAGATCCTGCCCTGCCACGTCTGCCAAAGGGCCAGCGGTTCTTGCCCTGAAGGGCCCAGTTCAGCGGTTCTTGAGACGGCGGGGCCCAGTTCAGCGGTTCTTGAGACGGCGGGGCCCAGTTCAGCGCTTCTTGCCTTGAAGGGCCAAGTTCAGCGGTTCTTGAGACGGCGGGGCCCAGTTCAGCGGTTCTTGAGACGGCGGGGCCCAGTTCAGCATTTCTTGAGACGGCGGGGCCCAGTTCAGCGGTTCTTGAGACGGCGGGGCCCAGTTCAGCGGTTCTTGAGACGGCGGGGCCCAGTTCAGCGCTTCTTGCCTTGAAGGGCCCAGTTCAGCGGTTCTTGAGACGGCGGGGCCCAGTTCAGCGGTTCTTGAGACGGCGGGGCCCAGTTCAGCGGTTCTTGAGACGGCGGGGCCCAGTTCAGCGGTTCTTGAGACGGCGGGGCCCAGTTCAGCGGTTCTTGCCTTGAAGGGCCCAGTTCAGCGGTTCTTGAGACAGCGGGGCCCAGTTCAGCGGTTCTTGAGACGGCGGGGCCCAGTTCAGCGGTTCTTGCCTTGAAGGGCCCAGTTCAGCGGTTCTTGAGACGGCGGGGCCCAGTTCAGCGGTTCTTGCCTTGAAGGGCCCAGTTCAGCGGTTCTTGAGACGGCGGGGCCCAGTTCAGCGGTTCTTGAGACGGCGGGGCCCAGTTCAGCGGTTCTTGAGACGGCGGGGCCCAGTTCAGCGGTTCTTGAGACGGCGGGGCCCAGTTCAGCGCTTCTTGCCTTGAAGGGCCCAGTTCAGCGGTTCTTGAGACGGCGGGGCCCAGTTCAGCGGTTCTTGAGACGGCGGGGCCCAGTTCAGCGGTTCTTGAGACGGCGGGGCCCGGTTCAGCGGTTCTTGAGACGGCGGGGCCCAGTTCAGCGGTTCTTGAGACGGCGGGGCCCAGTTCAGCGGTTCTTGCCTTGAAGGGCCCAGTTCAGCGGTTCTTGAGACGGCGGGGCCCAGTTCAGCGGTTCTTGAGACGGCGGGGCCCAGTTCAGCGGTTCTTGCCTTGAAGGGCCCAGTTCAGCGGTTCTTGAGACGGCGGGGCCCAGTTCAGCGGTTCTTTGCCTTGAAGGGCCCAGTTCAGCGGTTCTTGAGACGGCGGGGCCCAGTTCAGCGGTTCTTGAGACGGCGGGGCCCAGTTCAGCGGTTCTTGAGACGGCGGGGCCCAGTTCAGCGGTTCTTGAGACGGCGGGGCCCAGTTCAGCGGTTCTTGAGACGGCGGGGCCCAGTTCAGCGGTTCTTGAGACGGCGGGGCCCAGTTCAGCGGTTCTTGAGACGGCGGACGGTCTATGGCCAACTGCTAATTGCCTGGTGGTGCCCTCCTGGGCAGCGGGGATGGTGCTCCTTCACTGCCCACCTGGGCTGTGGGTGGTGGGGCCCTCCTGGCCAGCTGGGCTGGGTCCTCCCTGGGAAGCGGCTATGGGGGTGGTGGGCTCTCCCGGGGCAGCTGTGCCGATTCCTCCCGGGGCAGCGGCTATGGGGGTTGTGGGCTCCTCCTGGGCAGCAGGCCTGCTGCCTGACCTCTCCAACTTGCTGCCCTTGCCCTCCTTAGTCGTCGGCCTGTGGCCCTTTCCTCCCTTTGGAGCTGTGGCTGGTGACTGTCTCTGGGTGGTGTCCGGGGGGGATGTAGAAGGCGGGCTCCTGCGGCGCCCCTTCCGCCTTCTGCTCCTCTTCCCAGGGGGTGGGCTGGCTGTCCCCTTGCTGCTGGGCGAAGATCCAGACATGCGGGCTGGCGGGCTCCAATACCCCTGCACCCTTGTCAAGGGGGCTGCAGGGCTGGTGGTGGCTGAGGTGCTCTTCTTACCCCGACGAGAAGGAGGGGGGGGCTCAGGGTCAGGAAAGAAGTTAGTAGTGGCGAGGAAGAGCTTCTTGGGACAATGGAGAGTGGTAGGTACAGTGGGAATGGGAGTGGAGGGAGAGGATGTGGTTGTAGGTGAGTCACGTTTGCTGTCTTTGGGTGCAGGTGCAGGAGGGATAGGCTGTCGTGAGGTGGATGGCTGTTGGGTGGGTGGGTGGCTGCGTTTGTGTGGTGTGGAAGAGGGGGTGACAGACACAGTGGGAGAGGACACAGGGGACGTGTAAATGGCAGTGGGGGTGGTGACTGCACGTGTGCGGACTGGAGTGGAGGGTGTGCTGGTGATGGAAACACTGGCTGATGGTGAGGTGAATGGAGGTGTGAGTGTAGACGTCACAGGGAGGGAGGAGGGAGACGAGGAGGTGGGGGTCACAGAGGTGGTAGTGACTGTTGGCATGTCTGCATCGGAATGTTGCGTGTGTGAATGTCTGCGTGATCTGTGGTGCTTATGTTTGGATGAGCTTCTCTTGGGTGTTGAGGTGTGTGCAGGCTGGTCTGATGGTGTGGGTGGGACAGGCAGAGGAACAGGAGACTGGGAGGAGGGAGTTAGTAGAGGCAGGCAGGGGACAGGGACAATGGCTGCCGTCAGTGCTGAGGCCAGAGCCTGGAACGATCGCTGATGGGCAGCCTGACCCGAATGAATGCCCTCCAGGTACGAATTGCTGCGATGAACCTCCCTCTCCACCCCCTGGATGGCATTCAAAAGGGTAGTCTGCCCAACAATGAGCGTTCGGAGGAGGTCAATGACCTCCTCACTGAGGGCAGCGGGGGTAACAGGGGCAGGGCCTGAGGTGCCTGGGGCGAAGGAGATGCCCGGCTTCCTGGCAGAGCGGGCACAGGGCGAACGCGGAGGGGCTGCTGGGAGGGCGGAGATGGTGCGCTGGGTGGCGGCTGTACCTGTAATGGCGGGGGGCATGGATGGTGCCACCCCCGCAAGGGAGCCCCCTTCCGAGGACGTGTCCGTGTCGCTGCAGGCTCCAGTCGTCCCCGTCGTGGAGCTCCCCTCGCCCTCCGTCTCACTGGTCCAGTCTGACTCTGTGGCATGGCCCTCCTGGGCCATGTGAGATGCAGCTCCCTCCTGCCCCGATGCCACTTCTCCTCCGCCTGATGATGCTGATGCACACAAGCACAAAAAGACAAACAAAAAGGGGGGGAGAGAGAAATAAAGGGATATTGAGTACATGGATCTCCGGTACAGTTAGCGGACATGACAGACACAGATGCCCCCTGCACTAAGTTGCGCACTTGGGGTACGCTACGCATTCCGTGGAACATGGCCTACACGCCTAGAGTTGACAACTGCACCCATGGATGACACGGCCCAGGGATGGCTGTACTGACAAACTACTGAGGGTGGTGGCTGGGGACACAGGGGCTTACGGGGGTGCCCAGCCTACAGATATCGCCCTGGCCTAGGGGGACCCCCAGCCCTCCTCCCCCACCCAGACACCTCCACTGCGCGACAACAGAGTAGATAATGCTTGTACTCACCCCCTTGTGTCTGCTGTGCTGCCCTCACGCGCCCATCCAATTCAGGGTAGGCCACCGCCAGGATCCGGAACATCAGGGGGCTCAGTTGACGGCAGGCACCCCGCCTACGTTGGGAGGCCATCCCCAGCAGAGACTCGGCGGTCTTCTTGGTCCCGCGGCGGATGTCCTCCCACCTCTTGCGGCAGTGGGTGCCCCATCGATGGTGGACCCCCAGGGCCCGGACTTCCTTGGCGATGGCACGCCAAATCCCGATCTTCTCATGGGGGCGGACCTATGTGACACGTACAGGGAGGGAGAAATACCACGTTCAAGTTTCTCAGCATTTTCCTTTCCAGTGGCCCAACGCCCCCCATCCCCGCCAGGCCCCCCGCCATGCCCCCCGCCATGCCCAACATGCCCCCCATCCCCGCCAGGCCCCCCGCCATGCCCAACATGCCCCCCATCCCCGCCAGGCCCCCCGCCATGCCCCCCGCCATGCCCAACATGCCCCCCATCCCCGCCAGGCCCCCCGCCATGCCCAACATGCCCCCCATCCCCACCATGCTCCCCGCCATGCCCAACATGCCCCCCATCCCCGCCAGGCCCCCCGCCATGCCCAACATGCCCCCCATCCCCGCCAGGCCCCCCGCCATGCCCAACATGCCCCCCATCCCCGCCAGGCCCCCCGCCATGCCCAACATGCCCCCCATCCCCGCCATGCCCCCCGCCATGCCCAACATGCCCCCCATCCCCGCCAGGCCCCCCGCCATGCCCAACATGCCCCCCATCCCCACCATGCCCCCCGCCATGCCCAACATGCCCCCCATCCCCGCCAGGCCCCCCGCCATGCCCAACATGCCCCCCATCCCCGCCAGGCCCCCCGCCATGCCCAACATGCCCCCCATCCCCGCCATGCCCCCCGCCATGCCCAACATGCCCCCCATCCCCGCCAGGCCCCCCGCCATGCCCAACATGCCCCCCATCCCCGCCATGCCCCCCGCCATGCCCAACATGCCCCCCATCCCCGCCAGGCCCCCCGCCAGGCCCCCCGCCAGCCCCAACATGCCTCCCATCCCCGCCAGGCCCCCAAGCCAGACAGTGGCCCCAAATCCATATTGAATTAAACTCACTTGTTGGTCTGGAGGACCGTAGAGTAGCGCATACTGGGGGAGGACCCCATCCACAAGTTTCTCCAACTCCTCTCCAGTGAAGGCAGGGGCCCTTTCCCCAGTCGCAGCAGCCATTGTCCCTTCCAGACCGAGGTCACAGCAACACTTGCAGTATAGGTCCTCTCCTGTGAAAGTTCAAGTCGCAAGTGGATAAGTAGATAGAAAATGGCGGTCACGTCCGCGGCGGTGCGTACCGCGGCGGTGCGTCCCGCCACCACCGGCGCCCTTCGCCATTGGCTCCTGAAACCCATAGGCTTCAATGTTAACCAATGCGGCTTCGCGCCGCGGTCTTCGCCCGCCGCCCGCCGCGGTGTGCCACGCCAGCGCATTGACCTCACATCCCATTGTCACACTTCACAGGTCAGGCAGCCGCCATTTCCAGGGCCCACATGGCTCAATTTCAACTGCGTCACACAGGCCTAGGCCTTGCATAGCCACTCAGACACGCCATTCACTGCATAGAGAATCGTATAGTGTGCTAGCTGTGAGTACGTACCTGTGGGTTGCCTGACTGTGTGCTCCATGTTGTCCTTCCTAGGCACCGTCCGCTGGGTTGGGCGAGGAGACGGATGAATCCTCCCGTGTACCGACCGCTGGTGGACCTGTCGACAATGGAAGAACGCCACATTATCCTGACCTACCGTCTTAACCGTGCCACTATCCATGAACTGTGTGCCCAGCTGGAGCCCGACCTGATGTCCTCCATCCGCCAACCCACAGGGATTCCCCCTCTGGTGCAGGTCATGTCAGTACTACATTTCTTGGCAAGTGGGTCATTTCAGACAACCGTGGGAATTGCTTCCGGGATGTCTCAGCCCATGTTTTCGAAGGTGTTATCCAGAGTGTTGTCTGCCCTGATGAAATCCGTGAGGAACTACATCATTTTCCCTGAGGTGGGCGAATTGGCTACAGTGAAGGGTGATTTCTACGCCCTTGGACATATTCCCAACGTAATTGGTGCCATTGATGGGACCCATGTGGCTTTGGTTCCCCCAAGAGACAGGGAGCAGGTGTACAGGAACAGAAAAAGTTACCATTCAATGAACATCCAGGTGGTGTGTTTGGCTGACCAGTACATCTCGCATGTAAATGCCAAATTCCCAGGGTCAGTGCATGACGCCTACATCCTCAGGAATAGCAGCATCCCTTACGTGATGGAACAGCTACAGAGACACCGTGTATGGCTAGTGGGGGACTCTGGGTACCCCAACCTGTCGTGGCTACTGACCCCAGTAAGGAATCCCCGGACCAGGGCAGAGGAACGGTACAATGAGGCCCATGGGCGTACTAGGAGGGTGATCGAACGCACCTTTGGCCTCCTAAAGGCCAGGTTTAGGTGCCTGCATATGACCGGTGGATCCCTAATGTACTCACCTAAGAAGGTGTGTCACATCATCGTGGCCTGCTGCATGCTTCACAACCTGGCTTTGCGCCGCCAGGTGCCTTTCCTGCAGGAGGATGGTCGAGACAGTGGTGTTGTGCCAGCGGTGGAACCTGAGGAGAGTGACGAGGAGGAAGACGACGGGGCTGAAACAGACAACAGGGACAGAATCATTGAACAGTACTTCCAATAGGACACAGGTAACATTTCAAAGATAATTTAGTAAATGTTAACTACTCTGCAGCATCTCTGCTGCCTGTCTATTTGCCCCAGTGTATGATGACTGAGTTTTGGCTTTTCCCTCCCTATTTCAGATCTGGGGTCCCCACTACGAGTCCTGTGCTTCGTTTCCCCATGGACTACAGCTTTGTGGCAGCTGTTTGTTGACTTCACCATGTACAAGGACATATTTGCACTGTCATGTCAATTACAATCTATTGAAATCACAGCCAGACTCCTGATATTTTGGTGCAAAATAGGTGTTTATTGAAGTGCTCAAAATGGGATGGGTGGTTTCAAGTGGGTGGGGGCTATGGTGAAGGAATGTCCATGGCAGAGTCCAGAGTAACAGTCACACAGGTGCATTGTCCAGAGGCCTGTGGAGAGATGGAGCATGGGCAGTTCAAGGATGGACAGGGTGACAATGTGGGACAGTGGGATGACATCAGGTGGTATCCTTTGCTGGCGGGGGTCTTGACATCCTACTCTGTCTTCTTGCGAGATCTCAGGGCCCTCTTGCGGGGTGGTTCTTCTCCTGCAGGAGGTGGGGGTCTGGTGGGCTGCTGCTGTGCGGGGGCCTCCTGTCCACTAGCGCCGGCGGAGGTGGATGGCTGTTCTTGGTCCAGGCTAGTGGCAGGGGCCCTTGGGTGTTGTTCAGTGTCCGCCCTGCTGTTTACGAGGTCCTGCAGCAGCCCTACCATGGTAACCAGGGTGGTGTTGATGGCTCTGATGTCCTCCCTGTACCCCCGATAGTGTTCCTCCTGCAGCACCTGGATCTCCTGGAACCGGGCCAGTACCGTCGCCATCGTCTCCTGGGAGCGGTTGTATGCTCCCATGATGGTGGTAAGGACCTCGTGGAGAGTGGGTTCCCTGGGCCTCTCCTCCCCCCCCTGTCGCACAGCTGCCCGCCGAGATGCCCTGTTTCCCTGGGCCTCTGCCCCCTGGCCGGTGTGCCCACTACCACTGCCCCCAGGTCCCTGTTGTTGTTGGGGTGGTGGGTTATCCTGGGTGCCCTGTAGTGGTAGACACACCGCAGATTGACGCGCCCTGGAGACAGAGGCATGGGCCCGCTGGGTGGGAGCTGTGCTGGTGTTCCCAGAGGGGTTAGGGTCTGTAGTGGCCTGTGCCTGTGTGAGGGGAACCGACTGTCCAGAGGTCCCCGATGGTCCGGGCTGGTCATCGGTGTCCAGATCGACAGAGCTGCTGTCATCGCTGACGGCCTCTTGGGTGGGGGGTGTGGATAATTCTGGCCCCTCCGCCGCGGTGTGTTGACGGTCGGGTCCTGCAGGGGTATAGAGGTATGGTTATAGTTTCAATGTGTGGCATATGGGTGTATCTGTGGGTTCTCGTGTCCCCAAGTGCTGGCATTCGTGTGTGGGGGCTTTGGTGAGGGTGGCTTGTGGGGGGGATGTGTATATGCATTGGGCATGCTTTGGTGATGGGTGTCCAAGCTTAGTGGACGCATGCAGGCCTAGGTTTTGGGATGTGTGGGTTGTGATGGTGAGACATTGGCGGGGAATAGGTGTGCTGGGGGTGGGGGTGAGGATGGTGGTGGGGGTGAGGATGGTGGTGGGGGTGAGGGTGGGGGTGAGGATGGGGGTGGGGGTGAGGGTGGGGTTCGTGGATGGGGGTGAGGGTTGGGGTCTGATTTGGCATGCAGGTGGGGGGGAAGCAGTATTGAAGCTTCAACTTACCAGTATCCATTCCTCCGCCGACTCCTGCGAGGCCGTCAGGATGCAGGATGTTCAAGACTTCCTCCTCCCATGATGTGAATTGTGGGGGTTGAGGTGGGGGTCCTCCGCCAGTCTTCTGCACGGCGATGTTGTGCCTGGATACCATGGAACGCACCTTCCCCCGTAGGTCGTTCCATCGCTTCCTGATGTCTTCCCGATTTCTGGGGTGCTGTCCCACTGCGTTCACCCTGTCGAAAATCCTCTGCCATAGCTCCGTCCTCCGGGCAATGCTGGTGTATTGTATCTGTGTGCCGAACAGTTGGGGCTCTACCCGAACGATTTCCTCCACCATGACCCTGAGTTCTTCGTCTGTGAAGCGGGGTTGTCTTTGGGGTGCCATGGGGTGGTGTGTATGATGTGTGGGGTGGAGTATGTGTATTTAAGTGAGTTGAGTGTGGTGGTGTGTGTTGTTTTGTGTGTGGATAGTGTGTGGGTGATGGTGTTGAGTGGCTGTGGCTGTTATGTTTTGGATGCTGGTGTCTCGCTCTTGTCTTCTTTACGAATTTTTAAGCGTAGGGGTTTGTGGGTGATGTGGGTGTGTGTTTTATATTGTATTGTGTGTGTGTGGGAGTGGTGTGTGTATGTGTATCAGGTGTGTGGGATTCAAATCGTCCAATGTGGCTGAGTTTTGTTTGTTTGTGTGTATTCTGACCGCGCCGGTGTGTCCCGCCAATGGAATACCGCGTTTGAATGACCGCCGCGTGGATTCGTGGGTCGTAATGGCATGGGTGTATTTCTGTTGGCGTGACGGTGGAGGTTTGGTCACCTCCACCTTTCCGCCGACCGCTGGTCTGGCGGTCTGTTGTGGCGGTCGGATTTTCAGAGGTTTGCCTTCTGCGGGTCAGAATGACCGTGGCGGGTTTCCGCGACCGCGGCGGGATTATGGAGGATTTCTGACCGGCGGTAGGCGCCTTTTACCGCCGAGGTCAGAATGACCACCAATGTCTCCATTCTTTAAAAGCATTATGAATTGCTAGTAATTCCTTTTCTGCTATGGTGTAATTCTGTTCCCCTTCATTCCACTTTCTTGATGCATATGCTATGGGGTGCAATTGTCCAGTTTCTCGATGACGTTGAGACAGGATGGCCCCAACGGCAACATCAGATGCATCAGCTCCCACGATGAATGGTTCTACCACATTAGGATCAGCTAGAATGGGAACGGTAGTAAAAGCCTTTTTCAAATTTTGAAATGCTTTTTCTGTCTCCTGGGGGCCAGTTGAAGACGGCCTTTTTTCTTGATAACTTGGTGATTGGGGTCACTTTTTGAGAGAAGTGATGGATGAAACGTCGCTAAAAATTAGCAAAACCCAAAAAACATTGAATATCACACACTGATTTTGGTGTGGGCCATTTGGATACAGCTTGAATTTTTCTTTCAGTCATTTGCATGCCATCAGGTGTTAGAATGACTCCTAGAAATTCAACGTCTTTGGTATGGAATTCACATTTAATTAGTTTACAAAACAAATTATGTTTTTGTAGAGTTTTTAACACTTTTTTAACATGTTCTTCATGTATATCTTCAGAGTTTAAATAAATAAAATATCATCAATGTAAACGATGACAAAGATGTCTAGATATTCTCTCAGAAGATCATTTAAGAAATACTGAAAGGCTACTGGGGCATTACACAGACCAAACGGCATCACTAAATACTCAAAAAGGCTATATCGAGTCTTAAAAGCCGTTTTCCACTCATCTCCCTCTCAAATTTTAACTAGGTGATAAGCACCTCGTAAGTCAAGTTTAGTATAGATGACGGCGGATTTTACCTGGTCTAACAAGACTGGTATGAGAGGTAGTGGATATATATTTTTAACTGAGATCTTATTGATTGCTCTAAAGTCAATACAAGTTCTCAAATCGCCATTTGCTTTAGATACGAAAAATAGTGGAGAAGCCGCTGGAGATCGTGATGGCCGGATTAGCTTGTTGGCTAAACATTGATCAACGTATTCTCGTAGGATTTGATTTTCTTTTTCTGATAGTGCATAGATCTTACAATTTGGTATATTGGCGCCAG
Organism: Pleurodeles waltl; assembly: GCF_031143425.1. Taxonomy (NCBI): domain Eukaryota; kingdom Metazoa; phylum Chordata; class Amphibia; order Caudata; family Salamandridae; genus Pleurodeles; species Pleurodeles waltl. The sequence continues at coordinate 1,414,054,386 of NC_090445.1, read as the reverse complement.
GTACAAGATCGATCTGACAATCGATCCTGTACCTGGCACCTGGTGGGGTGGTAATGAACTTGCTTTCTTTTCACTGAAAACATCGGTATATTCAGCATACTGTGATGGTAAATCAATTTCCTTCTCAACTGCAGTAGCTATGGAGTGTTGAAGATTTCCTTCTCTGTTTCATTTTGATTGAAAACATTTCTTTGCACAAGAAGAAGAAAAACGCAAAACCTGGTTGCGCCAGTCTATGCATGGATTGTGTAACATTAACCATGGTATTCCTAGGATAAAATCATATTGAGGTGCTTGGATTATATCAAAACGAATGATCTCATAGTGACTCTGATTCTTCTCATCCTCACAAATCATTTGTATTTGTGAGGTTTGGTTAGTAACGGGGCCTCCTGCCAACTCACTTCCATCAACTGCATACACGACTTCTGGAACCTTTTTCTTGACACTGGGTATATGCAGGTCTAGTGCAGTTTGTTGGTCCACAAAATTTCCTGTTGCCCCTGAATCAATTAGAACTTGAACATCATGGTGGTCATTACAACCTTGGCGGTAAAAGCCGCTTACCGCCGTGCAAATGACCGCCAACACACCGCCCTCGGCCACGGAATTCCACCACTGTCATTATGACCCACAGCTCGTAATCCGCCAAAATCCAGACACCCACACAAGTCCGCCACACCAAAGGTCAGTGATAAACTGGCGATAACAAAACCTCCACCGTCACGCCAACAGGAATACACCTACACAATCACGACCCACAAATCCATGCGGCGGTCTTTCAACCGCGGTATTCCATTGGCGGTACACACCGTCGCGCTCAAAATACACAGACATTTACAAAACACAACCACATTGGCATTTTGAAATACACACACCTGATACACTCCCACACACCCAATACAATATAAAACACACCCCCAGATCACCCACAAACCCTTACGTCAACAATTGCGACTGAAGGCCAGAGAGACACCACCATCTACAAACTATCATCCACAGGCACTCCACACCATCACTCACAACATCCACGGCCTCACACAACACACCTCTAAATATCACCCTACACATTACAACACACACCACCCCACACATCACCCACACCACCCCATGGCACGGCAAAGACACCCCAGGTTCTCTGAGGAGGAGCTCAGGGTCATGGTGGAGGAAATCATCCGGGTAGAACCACAGCTATTCGGATCACAGGTGCAGCACACCACCGTAGCTAGGAAGATGGAGCTATGGCGAAGAATCGTGGACAGGGTCAACGCAGTGGGACAGCACCCAAGAACTAGGGATGACATCAGGAAGAGGTGGAACGACCTACGGGGAAAGGTGTGTTCCGTGGTCTCAAGACATCACGTCACGGTTCAGAGAACTGGCGGCGGACCCCCACCACATCCCCCACAACAAACAACATGGAAGGAGCAGGTCTTGGCTATACTGCATTCTGAGGGCCTTGCAGGAGTAACTGGAGGAATGGACTCTGGTAAGTCAAATCTTAACTATTACATCCCCCACCCACCTGCATGCTATCACATACCCCCACCCTCGCCCTCACCCCCATCACTCCAACTCCTCACGTATGTCCCAATATCACAAACCACACATCCCAAACTCAAGCCCTGCATGTAACACCAAAGCATGGACACCCATCACCAATGCATGGCCACTGCACATACCCATATACCCCCCTAAACCATTATCACACAAGGTCCTACACAGGAATGCAAGCACTGGGGTACACGGTCACCCACCCATTGCACACCATGGCACGCACAGATGCAATAATCATGCCTTTACACCCCTGCAGGACCCCTACCCAACGTCACCGGACAGGAGGGTCCAGATATGTCCACTCCACCCACAGGAGAGGCCCACAGTGATGACAGCAGCTCTGTCCAACTCGATCTAGATGGCCAGGCCGGCCCATCTGGGACCTCGGGACAGTCGGTTCCCCTCACACTGGCACAAGCCACTATAGAGCTTGCCCCCTCTGGAAACACCAGTGCAGCACCCACCCAGCGGGCCCATACCTCTGTCCCCAGGACACGTCAATCAGCAGTGTGGCCACCACTACAGGGAAACCAGGCTAACACCCCACCCCAACAACACCAGGGACCTGGGGGCAGTGGTAGTGGGCACACTGTTCAGGGGACAGAGGCTCAGGAACACAGGGGAACTGGGAGAGCTGCTGTGCGACGGGGGGAGGACAGGCCCAGGGAATCCACTCTCCACGAGGCCCTCTCCAACATCATGGGAGCCTACCACCATTCCCAGGAGACAATGGCAATGGTACTGGCCAAGTTTCAGGAGACCCAGCGGCTGCAGGAGGAACAGTATTTGGGCTTCAGGGGGGAACTCAAATCCATCAATTCCACCCTGGGCACCATTTTCGGGGTGCTGGAGGAACTCTTCAACACCAGGAGGGACACTGTGGCACAACAAGGGGTCCCTGACACTAGCCTGGACGATGAACTGCCCACCACCTCCGCCGGCGCTAGTGGACAGGAGGCACCGCCACCGGACCACCACACCAGCACCCCACCCCCTGCAGATGGAAAACCACCCCGCAAACGGTCCCTGAGATCCAGGACGAAGACAGAGAACAATGCCAAGACCCACGCCAAGAAATGAGACCACCCTGATTGTCATCCTTCTTTCCCACTTTGTCACCCTGTCCATACTTAAACTGCCCCAGCTCCACTTCCTATGCCCCTTTGGACAATGCACCTGTGAGACTAATAGACTGGACTCTGCCATGGACATTCCTCCACCATCACCCCTGACCATTTTACAACCCCCTCCATTATTGATCACTTAAATAAACAACCTTAAATCAAAAAACAATCTGGAGTCAGTCTGTGCTTTTGAAAATGTGTATTTGCAATAATAGTGGCAAAATGCTATATCAAATGTAATGTCAACATACCTATGTCACACAGCTCTAGTCCATGGGGAAACAAAGCAGATGTCACACAGTGGGACCCACATCTGTGAAATCGTAAGGGAAAGTGACAACTCAGTGACCATACACTGGGTGAAAATGACAGACAAATGAGAGGTAGTAGAATTAAATCAGATGTAGCAGTCTGTGTTGTCTTCTTACCTGTGTCTCACTGGAAGCATTGCAGGATCACCGTGTTCCTGTTGTCTATGTCCTCTTCTTCTGCTTCCTCATCTTCACTGTCCACAGTCTCCACAGCTGCCACAACACCTCCATCTGGACCATCCTCCTGCAGAAAAGGCACCTGTCGTCGCAAAGCCATGTTGTGAAGCATACAGCAGGCCACGATGATCTGGCACACCTTCTTTGGTGAGTAGAATAGGGAACCACCTGTCAAATGGAGGCACCAGAACCTGGCCTTCAGGAGGCCGAAGGTCCTCTCTCTAACCCTCCTAGTTCGCCCATGGGCCTCATTGTAGCATTCCTCTGCCCTTGTCCTGGGATTCCTCACTGGGGTCAGTAGCCATGACAGGTTGGGGTAACCACAGTCACCTGCAAATGGCGGGGGACAACTGTTAGACACACTCTAACTCATAGGGACACCCCCAGACAACGATTCATACTGTATTGGGTCCATGTCCTCACCTAATAGCCACACACGGTGCCTCTGGAGTTGCCCCATCACTTAAGGGATGCTGCTTTTTCTCAAAATGTAAGCGTCATGCACTGAGCCAGGGAATTTGGCATTCACATGGGAGATGTACTGGTCTGCCAAACACACCATCTGCACATTCATCGAATGGCAACTCTTCCGGTTTCTGTACACCTGTTCACTCCTGCGGGGGGACCAAGGCCACATGTGTCCCATCAATGGCACCTATGATTTTGGGGATATGTCCCAGGGCATAGAAATCACCTTTCCCTGTAGGCAAATCCTCCACCTGAGGGAAAATGATGTAGCTCCGCATGTGTTTCAGCAGGGCAGACAAAACTCTGGACAACACGTTGGAAAACATAAGCTGGGACATGCCTGATGCAATGGCCACTGTAGTTTGAGGGGGGATTCCTGTGGGATGGCGGATAGCTGACATCAGGTCTGCCTCCAACTGGGCACACAGTTCCCGGATTGTGGCACAATCAAGTCTGTAGGTGATGATCACATGTCTCTCCTCCATTGTCGACAGGTCCACCAGCAGTCTGTACACCGGAGGATGCCGTCATCTCCTCACATGCCCCAGGGGACGGTGCCTATGGAGGACAACAGCAAGAAGAGAGTCAACCAACTCTGAGGTACGTAAACACAGCTTACTCTGATATATTAGCAAATCGACATATGCCTGTGTGAGTGTTTAGGCAAGGCCTAGATATGTGTGACGCAGTCCAAAATAATGGCATGTGGGCCCATGAAATGGAGGCTACCTAACCTGTAAAGTGGGACAATGGGATATGAGGTAACTGCGCTGGCATTGTACACCGTCACGGTAGGCAGTCGAAGACCGCAGCGCAATCCTGCAGTGGTTAACATTGGACCCTATGGGTCCCAGGAACCAATGACGATGTACGCCGGTGCTGACGGTACTCACCGCCGCAGACGTGACCGCCATTTTCTCTCTGTTCACTCACTTGATACCTGATCTTCGACAGTAGAGGAAATATACTGCAAGTGCTGCTGTGACCTCGGTCTGGAAGAGACAATGGCTCATGTGTCTGGGGAAAGGGCCCCTGTCTTCAGCACGGAGGACTTGGAGAAACTAGTGGATGGGGTCCTCCCCAGTACACGCTACTCTACAGTCCTCCAGACAAACAGGTAAGTACACTGTGAGCATGCTGAATGGGCAATGCCTGTGTGGAGTGGTGTGGATGGAAGATGGGAGTGGAGAATGAGGCGTGCATGAAACGACGGTAAGTGCATGTGCGTCATTGCAAGGGTAGGGATGCGGGCCAATGACTGAGATGGTGCGGATGGTTATATCTTCTCCTTTTCCCCTGTACTATTCCTGTAGGTCAGCTCCCACCAGAAGAAGGATATTTGGCGTGCCATCGCCAAGGAGGTCTGGACCCTGGGGTCCACCACATACTGAGCACCCACTGCCGTAAAAGATGGGAGGACATTCGCCGCTGGAGCAAGTAGACGGCGGAGGCCCAGCTGCGGATGGCCTCCCAACGTGGAAGGGGTGCCCATCGCACCATGACCCCCCTGATGTTCCGGATCCTGGCAGTGGCATATCCGGAGTTGGATGGGCGCTTGAGGGCATCACAGCAGCCACAAGGGGGTGAGTACACTCTCATACAGCTGATTCTGCGCGCATTGGAGGTGTCTGGGTGGGGGAGGTGGTCTGTAGGTTCCCCTAGGCCAGGGCGAGTTTAGTAGGTAAGGTCCCTTTGTAAGGCAGGCCATGTCGCACCCCACCCCACCTGTGTTCAGAGCCAACTAGTCAGGCTCCTGTGACTTCCATGTGTGCAGCAATCGGGCATTGGCCTTGTTCTCCATGTCCCTGTGATTAATTAGGGAAGTAAAAGTGCACGGCGTAGTGCAGGGGGCTTCTGTGGCTGTAGTGTCTGCCAACAGTAGCGGTATTGCATGCACTCAACATGTCTTTCTTCTGTCTTCTTCCCCCTTTTTGTGGTCTCCCTGTACTTGTGTGCATTAGCATCATCAGGCGGAGGAGCAGTGGCACCGGAGCAGGAGGGAGCTGCATCACACATGGCCCTGGAGGGCGAGACAACGGAGTCTGAAGCCACCAGGGGGACGGAGGGCAAGGGGAGCTCCACGGCGGGGACAGGAGCTGAGACCAGTGACACGGACTCCTCCTCTGATGGGAGCTCCCTTGCGGTGGCAGGCCCCTCTGTGCCCCGCATCTACAGGTACAGCCGCCACCACCCCTACCAGCACCGCCCTTCCAGCAGCCCCTCAGCGCATGCCCCATGGCCGCTCACCCAGGAGGGTGGGCATCTCCTTCGCCCCAGGCACCTTAGCCCCTGCCCCTGTCAGCCCTGCTGCCCTCAGTGAGGAGGCCATTGACCTCCTCAGGTCCCTCACTGTTGGGCAGTCTACCATTTTGAATGCCATCCAGGGTGTAGAGAGGCAGTTGCAACAGACCAATGCATACTTGGAGGGCATTCATTCTGACCAGGCAGCCCAACAGAGAGCTTTTCAGACTCTGGCCTCAGCACTGATGGCAGCCATTGTCCCTGTGTCCAGCCTCCCCCTCCAACTTCCTCCACCCAGACCCAAACACCTGTACCTCAGACTATCCCAAGCACACCCTCAGACCAGCATGCACACACCTCAACACACAAGGGAAGCTCTGGCAAACATAAGCACCACACATCCCACAGGCACTCACATAAGCATCATACCCATGCAGACATACCAACATCCACTGCCTCCACTGTCTCCCCCTCCTCCTCGTCTCCCTCCTCCCTCCCTGTCTTGTCTCCACTCACACCTGCATGCACTACATCTTCAGCCACTACGTCCATCACCAGCACACCCATCACCACACCCAGCTCACGTGCACTCACCACCCCCACTACCACTCACACATCTTCTGTGCCTTCTCCCAGTGTGTCTGTGAGCCCACTTCCCAAGGTACACAAACGCAGTCACACACCCACCGAACAGCCATCCACCTCACAACAGCCTCCAGCCCATGCACCTTCACCCAAAGTCAGCAAACGTACACCTCCTACAACCACTACCTCTTCCTCCACTCCAAAACCCCCTCCATCTACCCGTCCCAGTGTTCCTAAGAAACTTTTTCTGTCCAAGCTTGACCTCTTACCCTCACCTCCCCCACCCCTTCAGTCTCCTAGGGCCTGACTCTCCAGGTCCCAGCTCAGCACCACAGCCACAACATCTGCGGGACTAGTGGTGCCAGTAGTAACCGGCTTCTGGAGTGCGCCAGGCAGCAGGGCAGCCATTGTGGCATGGAGCCAGAGCACGGACAGTCCCCCACCTGTAAAGCATACAAAGTTGGCCAGTGCCCGGCGGGAGAGGGGAAAGAAATCAGCCACCAAAGCCACTCCCAGGGGTACAGTTTGTGGTGTGGAGACAGCTGCACCAGCATCCAAGGTGGGGAAGGGGCACAGTAAAACCGGCAAGTCTGGGAAGATCTGCATGGCGGACAAGACCGCCATCAGCCCCACTGCCCAGGACACCGCTGCCAGCAGCACCGCTGCCCAGGACACCGCCTGCAGAACCGCTGCCCAGGACGCCGCCACCGGCCCCGCTGCCCAGGACACCGCCACCAGCAGAACCGCTGCCCAGGACACGCCCGCCAGCAGAACCGCTGCCCAGGACACCGCCGCCAGCAGCACTGCTGCCCAGGACACTGCCACCAGCAGCACCGCTGCCCAGGACACCGCCACCAGGAGCACCGCTGCCCAGGACACCGCCACCAGCAGCACCGCAGGCCAGTGAGCGCCAATGATTCCGACGCTACTGAGGCCGCCACGGGCAGGATGAAGCACTCTGGGCACAAAGCCCGCTCCAGAACCAGTGGAGAACAGCATCCACTACCCCAGTCCTTGGCAGGATGAAGCACTCTGGGCACAAAGCCCCCTCCAGAACCAGTGGAGTATTACATCCACTACCTCTGTCCTTGGCAGGATGAAGCACTCTGGGCACAAAGCCCCCTCCAGAACCAGTGGAGTATCACATCCACTACCTCTGTCGTTGGCAGGATGAAGCACTCTGGGCACAAAGCCCCCTCCAGAACTAGTGGAGTGTCACATCCACTCACACAGTCTTTAGCAGGATGAAGCACTTTGGGCGCAAAGCTCCCTCCATGAAACCAGTGGAGAATGTTATCCACTTGAGAGACTGTGGCTTTGCACTCCCCAGGAATGAACAGTGGGCAAACCACCCACAGTAGAGACTTGAGAGACTGTGGCTTTGCACTACCCAGGATTGAACAGTGGGCAAACCACCCACTGTAGAGACTTGAGAGACTGTGGCTTTGCACTACCCAGGTATAGAAGTAGGCAAACCACCCACTGTAGAGACTTGGGAGACTGTGGCTTTGCACTCCCCAGGATATAGCAGTGGACAAACCACCCACTGTAGAGACTTGAGAGATTGTTGCTTTGCACTACCCAGGATTGAACAGTGGGCATGGAGCCCCCTCGTGGATCTGGCGTCGTGCACCCATCCGGCTGAGGTGCCCCCCCTTCCATTCCCCCTGAGATGCCTGTTTTATTTCTATCTGATGCCCAGGCAGTGTTCTCTCCGTCTTGTTCGGGTATTCACTGTGGGCCTCGCCCATGCCTTTTGGGCCCAGTGGTCCACGGACTATGATAGTGGAATACCTTGGACTTGGATTCTTGGTGTCTATATTTGTTTATAGTGTGAAAATCTTAATATATGTAAATATTTTTGATTACTGTCTTCGTATATATTACTATCATTTGACTCATTTTCTTTTGTCCTTGCATTCTTCCAGGGGGTGTTGGGGGTGTAACTGTGATGCATCATGATGTATTAGTGTGTGTGTTGTCGTGGGTGAGGGTGAGGGTGGGAGTGTTGCGTGTTGTGTGTGTGTGTCACTGTTTTTTCCCTCACCCTCTCCCCTTTGTCGTAGGTGCAGTACTCACCGTGGTCTTCGCTGCTGGCGTTTGTGCTCCTGGTAGAGGAGCAGGAAGATAAAGGCTGAAAGAATCTGAAGTTCCGGTTCCATGGCATCCCGGTTCCTCATGGGGTGTGTAGAGGTGAGCGTTTTCCCTTCCAAGTTCTGTTTCTGCCGTGTTTTTGTTCGCAGTGTATCTGCCCAAGAAAAGGTGGCGGATTGGTGGCTTGTAATAATGTGGGCAGTACATTGTCTTCCGCCTGTCTGTTGGTGGTTACCGCTGCGGTGTGTGTTTGTACCGCCTTGGCGGTTGGAGTGTTAAAGTGGCTGTCTATGTTGGCGGTTTCCGCCACGGTCATAATTCAATCCCGCCAGCCTATTTTACCGCCGCTTTAACACCGACCGCCAGGGTTGTAATGACCACCAATGTCTTTTTCCCCGCACAGTCATTTGTACTAAGATTTGGAAAAGTTTGACATAGCGATTTGTGCAAGAGCACACCGAAGGGATTGTCAATTTGCCCAAGAGGTCCCCTTCATTTGTTCTTGGGCACTTTAGTTTTCCTGTGAAATTTCTAAAGCAACTGCTATCTTTTTCTTTGTCACAACTGTTGGATCAATCTTGCCTCTGGGTTTCTTTTGGCACTCTCTTATAAAATGACACTTTTTTCCACAATACAAACACTGACCATTTTTTCGTTGCATGTCTTTCTCCTCTTTGGTCAGTGGTGGGCGAACAGTTCCGATATCCATCGGTTCTATCATAGAATCTGAAGACAATTGAAAGTGTCTGGATCTTTCCATTCACCAATTAGTTTTTTCCCATTTTTTCCTTGCTCCTTTTTCTTTCAGAAAGTCTGTGATCTATCCATAGGGTTAGATTAATTAAATTAGTACAAGTTTCTGGTTGTGGTTCAACTTAGGCCAAGACATCTTTTAGTTCATCTTTTAGCCCCTGATAAAATACAGCTGACCTTTTTTCCTCAGGCCAAGCAGTTTCCACCACTAAACGGTTGAAGTGGGACAAATACGTTATCAGGTCTTTATTTACTTGATGTAATTCTAGTAAATCTTTGTCTACAGTCATAGTGATTGTGCGTCTGTCAAAAACCTTTACAAATTCTTCTACAAAGCGACGCCAGTTGTATAAAAGAGGACTGTCTAATCGGACTAATGGCACTGCCCAAGTAGCTGCATCACCATTCAGGTCTGACATAAGGAATGCAATTCTAGATTGTGCATCTGGATAAGCACTAGGCCGACATGTAAAATGTAATTCCACCTGTGTAAAAAAAAGGGGAACCTTATTGGGGTCCCCAGAAACCCTCTCTGGTGCAGCTAAAGGAATCTGTGTCGGCACATTCACAGCTATGTTAGTAGATGCGGGAGGCGTAGGTCGAGACTCAGATTCAGAACCATCGACTTTTTGCACTGTAACTGAGTTACTTTATTCACTAAATCAGCTGTAACATTTTTAGAGTCTGTCAAATCCTTTTGAATCTGAGTTACTACTTGCATAAGGGTATCTAGGGTGGCTATTTTGTGCAGCTCCCTTACAGACCAAGAGGAAAGTATAAAACTCGTGGGCTCACTATTCTGTCACAGGATTCTTTCCTCAGGATCTGCACGTCGCTGGACAAAAGGCCCACCTCCCGGTGTCACCAACTCAGAAATCTATTATAGCACAGAGTTATGGTGAAGTCAGTCAGGGGGAACGGAATTAGGGAAGGGAACATCAGGGAGAGAGATCTAAAAAGGAAAGGTTAGAACAATATGCATTTACTCATTCATAGAAACGTAAATCATTTATGGACTCCTGACTAGATGTGTCTCAGAGATATCTGGTGGAGACCTCTTCTAAAATGAGGGTGAAGCCCCTTGTAAAAACATGACCTCAGATTCAAGAGATGGCAAGAACGTTGAACAATGATTATACACAGAATATCAATCTTGTACCATTTCTATATTCACAACATAAACCTTTGATCTTGACTTAGAAAATCTCAAAGACTTAAATATGCTTTTCATATCTTACGTTATTCAAAGAACAATGAAAACTTTGATTTGTTTATCTCCAACAACACTTTCACATTCATAATAATAAATGCCAAAAAGGTTTTACTCATTAAACCTAAAGCGCCTTACTTAATAACACCAGGAAGCGATTTTACTCAAGTAGTCTAAATCACTTAGATTATTGTGCCAAGGACCTTTTCCTTCTGTGAATCGAAGCGATTTATATCTGGGAACTTAAGCGCCTGAATTATCATGCCAACAGCGCTTTACATCTAGGAACTGAAGCGCCTGAATTGTCAAGCCAAGAGCGCTTTATATTGGAGAACTGAAGCACCTGAATTATCATGCCAATAGCGCTTTACATCTGAGAACTGAAGCACTTTGAATTACTGTGCCAAAAGAGCGCTTTACTTTTATGAACGGAAACACCTTGAATTACTTGTGTACAAAAGCGCGTTACCTCTGTGAACTGAAATGCTTTGAATTACTGTCCCCAAAGAGCGCTTTATATCTGTGAACGGAAAACACCTTGAATTACTGTGCACGAAGGCGAGTTACATCAGTGAACTGAAACGCTTCGAGTTACTGTGTCAAAAGATCGCTTTATATCTTTGAACGAAACACCTTAAATTACTGTGCACAAAAGCACGTTACCTCTGTGAACTGAAACACTTTGAATTACTGAGCCAAAAGAGCGCCTTACATCTGTGAACAGAAACACCTTGAATTACTTGTGCACAAAGCGCGTTATCTCTGTGAACTGAAACGCTTTGAATTACTGAGCTAAAAGAGCGCTTTACACCTGTGAACGGAAACACCTCAAATTACTGTGCATAAAAGGGAGTTACCTTTTGGAAGTAATAACTTCCTCCAAACTTGGATTCAGCAAGACCTTACATCTAAGAGTACGACCTACTCGCTTTAGAATGCACCATGGACTTTGGTTAGACCAGTGGTTCCCGACCTGTGGTCCGGGGACCCCTGGGGGTCCGCGAAGCCTTCTCAGGGGGGTCCGCGAGAGCCTAGAAAATGTTAAAATATTAACAAATACTGACAAATTAGGTCCTCAGCTTCCAGTAATGACTCAGGCGGGGGTCCCCGGATTCCAATGATGATTCAGTGGGGGTCCCTGGGTTCCATTAATGTTAAAGTGGGGGTCCACAGAAATCAAAAGGTTGGGAACCACTGGGTTAGACGATACACTGCCATTCAGAAACTCTGGACTTCTCCAGAGAAACCTCCAGGAGGTCTTGCTGCATTGAAGCCTTCAAAATAGTGAGCAACGTGCTAGGGTGTGGCTGGGCTTTATAGGCCTGCCACACCCCAAGATGGCCACCACCTCTAAAAACATGGGAAATGTAGGCCCTTCATAGGATAGCACTGATAAGTGCATCTTGTCCACCAAAGCCCTGAACCTGCAGCTACATGAGCTTTACCACAGGGCAGACAATGCTGATGGCCATTCTTGGAACAAGCGGGGATGACCAGGGGTGCACATAAAGTGCCACAGAGTTGCACAGCGGAATTTCTGGTGAGACCTGGACCTATCCTGTCCTTATATCTGACACTATTGGAAGAAATGATTATCTTGAAACATATTCAAATTCATGTTTGGAACATGATTAGAATTCAATCTAGGGTAATTTGCATTTTGCTGTGGAATTGGTTGTTGCGGAACCTGCATCACTGGAGCTTGTGGTACATTCAAATTCTGACCACTCTGTCTCTGCGCATTTTGCATCTGTACGGGATTGTTATTCTGGGGCTGTACACATCTTGATTAGCTGGATTAAGACAACATTCCCTCTTCCAATGCCCCAACATTGTTGCAGCAATGACAAGGGCTGGTCTTCTTCAGACTACCCACTCCCAATCCCTTACTGGGGTCAGTTGGGATACCTGGACCTCTACTGTGCATCGCAATAGTTCCTTGCTGATACACTCCTTGCATAGGACCAACATTCCCTACAAAAGGCTGGACCTGACTACTTCTCTGAGCAGCCTTCATCTGAGCAGCCATTAACCTCTCCTTCAGTTCTTTTTTGTTTCATCTGTATTTCATCACTGCAGTACTTCACATATCTCAAACTCTCCTCAACTGACTTATTCTGCCAACAAATCAAATGCTGCTGAATTATCATGTTAATTTCATGTCTCAATCTTGTCACAAACCTCAACTCAAAATGTCCCATATCCTTCAGTTCAAGCATTTCCATTCTACTATCCTGCTTGAATGCCTGCAACCATCTCTCATAGTAAGCATGAATCGACTCATTGGGTTCCTGATTTGTTCTGTCAATTTTTATCCAATCTATATCTTTGGGTGACACCTTTGACTTTAAGAACGTCATCTCCTGCTGATACTTTTTTATCACCAACGACAAAGGGTCTTTTGTCCTTAGGCTCCTCAGTGGCTCTGTCTCAGGGCATTCAACAGCTATCTACCATTCAGCCCCAAGTCACTTGGAACCACAGTGTTGTACAGAGTAATCAAATTGACTCCTGAATACTTGTGAAATCTTCACAAATTGGTTAAACTGCTTGTACTACTCAATTGACTTTTCCCTCAGCTTCAGGAAGTCAATAGTGAATGATGCAAAATCACTTCTACTCCAAGGCACATAAATGTAACCTCCACAAGGCACTTCTCTCAGTAGAAAATTTGATGTTCTCGCCCCCTTCTGCTACAGGAGGAGGTGGTTCCCCTCTCTGTTTCTTCAGGTCTTTCCTTTTTGACTATTGCTTTTCCCATTTATCTAGCTCATTCCATTTCCAAATATTTTGAATTAGCACTCTAATTTGCATGCTCATCCCTGACGTTTTCATACAAGCTATGTCATCCTCCTTAAAGAATGCACAATAACTCTTCTGCAAGGCTTTGGTATTGTTGAAGTCTATCTTATATTTTTGAACCAACTCAGACAGTTTATCATACACCTGTCCTGCATGTCTGGTAAAATTCTTAAACATTAACACAATTTCATTTTCTTGCTAAGAGTCTAAACAAGCCAGTTCAAGATTCCCGCTAATCATCTCATTCAATTTTGACTCAGGTTAGCCACACCCACCAAGATCTCTCTCACAGGTGACTTATTCAAACCCTGACTCAACTCAGAACTCTCATTATCATTCAAAGGAGTATTAAAAGCTTTCACCCACTTGTCTATTTCCTTAGCACTGAGGATCCGTGACACTAAAAGGACCTTAGACATATTCCCATCTCTATGGGTAGCGCTACTGGAATTTAAAGGTAGCTCCCCTATGGATGTACCATGAGTTGGCATTCTCTGATATGTATCTAATGAGCTGCACCCTATATGATTCAAAGTCCAATTAGCACTCACCACACATGGAGAGCTTGTGTTTGTTGGGACTAGAGGAACAAATCCTCTTGCATTGGGACTCACAGCAGCATTACCTGAAGAGCCTGTTGCACTGGGGACAACAAATTATAAGTTGCCTTACCTGGGAATTCAGGCTTATACATGGGGACCACAGGACCAATAGTAAATGGGACAGTGAGGACATCAGCAGTGTTTGGGATACTAGGGTTAGCAGGAACACAAACTCCTGAACCATCTCCCATCGATTCATGATGCACATTTACCGCCACTGGACCAGAATTCACATTTATAGGGGCAGTAGCTAATCCAATATTCCAGCCACCATTTTTGGTATCCCCTCCCTCCTCTCGCATCTCGTTATAAGGAGGAGGATGCTCTAACAATGAAACATGTAAAAGGCTATCACTAGAATCACTGTCACTGATCTTACTCATCTCATCTGCTTCCCTTTGCTTTCCATCCTTTGCTTTCTTGACCTGTTGCTTTTCCTTCTCTCTCTCAAATGCTTCACTTGTTATGGCTGGATAGAATCTAACTCCTTCAATCATATCAGTTCTCCATCACATTTGTTCAGCATCCTATCAAGCATCGGCATAAGTATGCACTGCCTTTGGAGCTCTTCCATGATACTTCTCTTGCTCTCTGGCATGAGCAGCATATTCCCAAGCATCTAGTGCCTCTTACTGTGCAGGTTTATGGGGTAGTTTCATCTCGGAAAATACCCTCCTCAGGGTTTCATTGATTCTCAGATTAAATGTGCTATAACGTTGAAATCTCAACGCACCTTCCTTTTCTGTGATATTCTGCTATTGACCAAGCCAAATTCATGTGTGGAGCCCTATGTTTATCACCATATAACGCATTGGGGTTTCTTTGGGGGGTGCCTTTTCTCCCTCTCTAACAGGTACAGGCACATCTCCTCTAAACAAATCTTGCATGACCTTGAAACTATTTATTTTCAATCAAATATCAATAATCACAGATAGAATTTTATTCCAAACCAGGAAATAACTTTTGTCCAAAATTCTCATTTAACTTCGACAACCAATACCAGCATGGCACTACACCAACTGACCAATACCAGCATGGTACACTGTGACCTCCTTGCAGCGGCTCATCACAAGCACCACCAAACTTAGCAGACAAAATTTAAATATATGTCCATATTTATACTTTTTTTAGTGGCGCATTTGCGTCATTTGTTGACACATAAGCGGCGGAAGCTTGCAAAATACAATTGTATTTTGTAAGTTTGCGCTGTTTTTTGCATCGAAAGCATGCAAATGCGGCGCTAAAAAAGTATAAATATGAGCAATAGTGTCTTCTACACTTCTTAAGACTATCCCAGAATCTTAGGTCATGTCAGACCCGCTAACAACTTCAACTTCTTTCACTAAACACCAAACTTACACAACATTGAAAACATCTCCGCAAAACACCATCCAAACTCCACAAAGCACTGAATGCTTAGCAAGACCCACTGCAACTCTTGACCCTATTGATACTCACTGCTCCGCTGACAAGATTCTCCCCTAAATCTATGGAACTCTGCCAATCTTCCAAATTCTGGCCATGGACACTAGGGACTGGGCTCTAGGGACCAACTAATATAGAATACAATATTTTAGCTCTCCTTACATCAACACCCAAACCATTTTCACTCTGCTACCATCTGATGCTGCTCAGGCTCCTAGTCTTACTTTTGTTCTTCTAATGGGCCTTTTTAGGGTACTTGAGGGTCAAAAGAGAGTTACAATCCACCTTCGAAATCACTTAACAGTGTAACATATTTGGTCACACATTAAGGGCCATATTTATACTTTTTGACGCAAAACTGCGCTAACGCAGTTTTGCGCCCAAAAAATTAGCGCCGGCTAACGCCATTCTGAAGCGCCATGCGGGCGCCGTATTTATTGAATGGCGTTGGCCGGCTTTAGCCGACCGGCGCTGCCAGGTGTGCGTGAAAAAAAACGAGGTACACCAGGCAGCGCCGGCGTAGGGAAAAATGGCGTTTGGGCATCCCAAAATGGGGCAAGTCAGGCTGAGGCAAAAAAATCGTCTTAACCCGATTTGCGCCATTTTTTTTGGGCGCCCAGACGCCATTAACATAACTCCTGTCTTAGCAAAGACAGGAGTCATGCCCCCTTGCCCAATGGCCATGCCCAGGTGACTTATGTCCCCTGGGCATGGTCATTGGGCATAGTGGCATGTAGGGGGGCGCAAATCAGGCCACAAAAGTTTTTAAAAAAATACTTACCACAACTTACCTTTTCTTCCCTGGGATGGGTCCCTCCATCCTTGGGTGTCCTCATGGGGTGGGCAAGGGTGGCAGGGGGTGTCCCTGGGGGCAGGGGAGGGCACCTCTGGGCTCATTCTGAGCCCACAGGTCCCTTAACGCCTGCCCTGACCCAGGCATTAAAAAGAGGCGCAAATGCGGGGTTTTTAGTCCCGCCCACTCCCGGGCGTCATTTATGCCCGGGAGTATAAATACGACGCATATGCATCGCAGTCATTTTTTAAGACGGGAACGCCTACCTTGCATATCATTAACGCAAGGAAGGTGTTCACGCAAAAAAATGACGCTAACTCCATGAACTTTGGCGCTAGACGCGTCTAACGCCAAAGTATAAATATGGAGTTAGTTTTGCGTCGAATTTGCGTCGAAAAAAACGACGCAACTTCGGCGCAAACGGAGTATAAATATGCCCCTAAATCGAGGAGATGGAGAATACATAAAAAAATAAGAATGCAAGTTCTACAGCCAGACTAATATAAATGAGTCTCAGAAACATGCTGCATAAGTACAGAATCACTAGAGGAAAGGTGAAATGTTGAATGAGATTAAATAGTACAAACATAAGGCATACCAAAAATGCAGTTGAAGCAATGAAAAAGATGAAAAACTAAATCTGATAATCAGTATATAAATTGTGATCCTCTTGCCTAATCATCGGAGGAACTAAGTTTACATAAATACCCTAAATTAGGCTCAAGTGAAATCCTAATTAAGTCTTAGGAAATATAGGAAAGTGTCAGCATTGCTTAAACCTCAGTAGAAGGTCTGATAGAGAGGTAGTGTATGGCATAAAGCCACACAAAGGAATAAAGAGTAGAAAGGTCTGTACCCCTCCAGCTCTCAAGGGAATTTGCACTAGTCAAAGGACAAAAATAATCTGATCTCATCTAACTAGGTAAATAAATACCAAAAAAATCTACTGAACCTTCAAAAAGTTGACCTCATCAATACCAGTAGGTTTCCATATTCCTTGCACAGTTGAAGTTGGCAACTCCCATGAAACATCACATCCCACAAATTGGACATCAGGACGACCTTGAATGTCTTTTGGTGTCTGGTACACAAACTGAAGTCCTTTCTTCTAAGTTCAGTAGGGCTCCTTTATCCTTGCCAAAGTATCCTCTTATACTTCACTATCTCAAAAGAACAATATGCCTTTTATTAACTGTAGACTCTCACAAACGTACCTGGAAAAAAAGAATATTGCAACACAAGCAAAACTCCATGTTGAAGGGTAAACACAAGAAATCTAATGTTTCAGGTTTTTGATTATGCTAACTTAATAAGCTATTAATGCACATTTGAAATACATGATTATAAGTACATCTTGCTTTTGGGTGTGGAGCTTGATGAGGGACAAAATGGCCACTTATGCCGAGAGCTCCTCCAGCCGAGGAGTTAATCCAAAATGATCCAGGCGTCAGGGGCACATTATTAAGGTAGTCAGCGTCGCAGCTGTTGCTGTCCCCAGCGATCGCAAGAGGCCTCCTCGCTCCGCATCTTGGGGACGGAGGACAGAGGCACAGCCTACGTGGTGTGATGTTTGCAGCAGAGCAGAGGAGATCTGAGCGGCATCTGTGCAGACGGGTCAGGTGCTGGCCACTGCTGGGCCTCTGCAGGCCCGTGGAATGTTGTATTGGACGGTGGGAACCAGAAGAGGAGGAAAGGCTCAGCTGGGGGTATTTTGCTGACCCCACTGTGCCTGGTGAGAATCTAAGGACTGCGGTGAGATTTGAGGCCTTGCGGCATAGAGAGCAGGTGGCTCTAAGCCTACACGCCCAGCAGTAGGGAGGACTTTGCCAGCTGAGGAGCAATCTGCGGTGGCGAGGATAGCTGTGCTCTCGCCCCGGTACCAAGGGGAGGAAAGGAGCAAACCCGGAAGTGCAATATTGGGATCCTAATCTCAAGGGGGGCGGGTGTCCCTCAAAGGAATGTGATGCCTGCAGTGTTGCCGGCCTGTGTGTCGGGTCTCCCTGACCCACAGCGGTGCTCCGCTTGTGGCCTCCTTCCCAGAACTCAGACGGTGAGCGGGTGGAGCAGAGCTCCATTTATGGGTTGCACAGTGAAAGTATTGGGCCGGCCTGTGGAGAGCGATGTACTGATCGCCTGAGGCGTAGCAGGACAGATGATGACACAACTGTTTGGGAGCACACATCCAGCAGAGACCTGGTGGGGCCAAGAGTGATGCAGGAGTACTATAGCTGGGAGGCCTTCCTGGAGAGATGCATGAGTGTCGATGTTCCAACTCCGCTCCTGTTGCTGGGTGAGTACAGTGAAGGGCTGGAGTGAGCCATTGAGATTGGTGAGTCTTGGTCATAAAGTGCACTCTGCAGTAGTGTTACAGACAAGTGACTGTCCTCGGCACTACAGGGGTTCCTCTCCCTTGCATCCATCTAAGGTGCGCTTTGTGGGGCACCTAGGGCTCCACCGTTTGGGGCAAGAGGTCACTGTGTACCGGCTGGTGTTGGGGCGCTGCCATGGGAAAGTCAGACAGGGTATAGACAAAGCTGAAGTTTGAGTCAAGGAAGATCCCTAAAGCCAGGGTGAAGGAGTGCGCATGCCAGAAGAGGTGCTGGAGGGAGCTCCCACGGACTCTGACACAGATTTGAAACACATATTGGTATCCATGCAGCACAGCCTCACAAAAATAGATGGGATGATCGATGCCCTCATGTACTGGATGAATTGAATGTCTGACAGGCTTTACAAGCATGCTGAACACCCTGACCAGGTGGAGCGGAGAGTGTCGGAGGCAGAGGACGAACCCAGCATGCTGGCAACAGCCCAGAAGAAGGTGGACAGACTTCTCCTTACACTGCAGGTGGAGGAATTAGAGGCCTTCTCCCGCAGAAACAAGGTATGCATTATGGGCATAGCAGAACCTACCTGAATCAACAACATGGAGTGGTATGTGGAGCAACTGTTGACTGATTTGCTGGGTCACAAAACCGTTTCAGATATGTTCTTGATAGATCAAGGGCACAGATCGTTGGTGCCGCACCTGGTGCCAGGTGCCCCGCTGGGTCCCATCATAGCGAGGCTTCTTAATTACAGGGATAGAGATGCAGCACTCTGGAAGGCCCGAGACGTGGGTGCCCTGCAGCACGATGATGCAACAATATCACTCTTTCCGGATTTCATGCAACAAGTGCAAGAAGCGAGGCAACAGTTTGTTCAGGGCAAACGGAAATTACAAGACTTGAAGGTGGGTTATAATATGCTCTACCCGGTGTGGCTTTGGGTGATGGTGGGCGTAAAGGTCCTCAATTTCACTGATCAGAAGAAGTTGTAACAGTTTATTGCCGAGAAGGAGGCCAAGGGACTATGACGGAATGCGCAGGCAGCCGGCAGTGGAGATGCAGCTGAGGAAATGGATGATGTAGAGTGATGCTGAGGGCAGGGGTGGCAGGAGTGATGCTCCTGATGCCCAAGTGACAGATGGTGGGGACTTCTTCATTCCGTCAGCCCAGCTAGTGGGATGGCGGGTTGCCTAGCCAGCCTTTTAGCTGGCAGAGGCCCGTGTTGCCGGATATGACCTGGAAGGTTTCTAATGTGCTGCTGGTGCCTGACTAACTGGGACATATTTGACTGGTAAGCTGGTATCAGGATGAAAGATGCAGGGATGTTTCAGTGGGCTGCAATGCAGTGTCCAGTTGCCCTCCTTTGGCGGTGCTTATGGAATGGGGAAGTGGAACAGGGTGTTTGAAGTTGAACTATTTCAATGGGACCCTCGACGCATAAAGAGTCAGCTGATGTTTCTGTCAGCCACAGTAGTGGACATGTGTAGTATGAAGCACTAAGCTTTATCGGTCCTTGTGTGTGCTCCACTTATATGTTGTATATTTTTGATAAGGGGCATTGCAGGGGGATTAGGTGGGGAGAGTGCAGATTGCACCATGGGTGGGCAGAGAGTGGCTGGTATTCTTTGGGGTGAAACACAGGATGTCAGGTGACTTGTTTGACGCTCACATTATACCCTTGTCCATATGTTACGTTTATTAAGCTGATATATGTCTAACATTGAATACTTATCCAAGGAACGTCACACAGTATCTAAGCCCTTAAGGCTACTCACTTGGAATGTCGGTGGTCTAAAAGATAACCGAAAAAACCATAAGGTGGTGGCATATCTGCATCGACATACTGTAGATATTGTGATCCTTCAGGAGACGCATTTGGCCCCAGATGGTGGCGATTTGGTGCAGCTAAGGGTGCAGGGGCAGATCTGTGCAGCTGGCTTCACAAAACATGCAAGGGAGGTGCTTATTTGGGCCAGGAAAGGGGCAGGGCATAGGCTGCAGGAGGTGTGTACGGACACAGCTGGCTGCTATGTGGAGGCTAAATGTATTATAGGGAATCTCGTACTGTTGGTAGTGGGCATTTATGGCCCCAACTATGATGACCCAATCTTTTACTATACCCTCAATGCCAGATTATTGTAATTGGCTGATATACCGCAGATATGGGGAGGGGATCTAAATTGTGTGTTAAACCCCGATCGAGACCAGTCGACAGGTCCTCTGAGGCGACCCTCACAGGTGGCCCAGGCTCTTACTGAGATCGTAGAACGGGAGGGGTTGATGGATGTCTGGTCCCATTGATACCGACAATTTTAGGTTATACTCATTACTCAACAGTGCACGACATACACACTCTTACTGATTATTGGCTATGCTCATGGCAGTTGGCCTCCCAGATCTGGGTTTGCGAGATCTTGCCGCGCTCATACTCGGACCATTCTCCGATACTTCTGGCGCTTGATCTATGCATGCCGCCTCCGCCTACTTTCTCTTGACGGTTCCCTCTGAACTCGCTGCTAGATGAGGCATTGAGGGTTGAATTAGTTCGAGACATAGAGGAATACTTTGCATCAAACGTGAGGACATTGACAAGATTTGCTACAGTTTGGGAAATGTTTAAAGTTTATATACAAGGCGTTACTACAGCAAAACATGCTGGGGTGTTACGGGCGCTGCGCAATCATCTTCGCAGGCTGGAAACAGAAATAGCGGATCTAGAAAGTAAATTAGTGGAGGGGAAAGATGATATAGTTTTGAGTACAATACGTGACAAACTGGTGGAATTTCAGGAGGTGTCCCAAAGTGAAGTAACACATATGGGGAAGTATACAGTAGCGAGAGTCTACTGGGAGGAGGAGCGTCCAGGAGCTACATTAGATACACTGCTGCACCCCACTCAGGAGAATAATGTAATACTACAAATCCAGGAAGATACTGGGAGAGTGTGGAGTGATTCCAAGTTTGTCGTGGGAAAGTTCTGCATTTTTTATATGAACTTGTACAAGTCACGCTTGCAGTTTGATGAGGCTGCTGTCACAGACTACCTCACTCATCTGCCTATGTCTTGGCTCACAGCTGAACATGGGGATAGGTTAATGTCTCTGTTGAGGCCGGAAGAGATTAAACCTGCACTCTAAGACATGCTGACAGGCAAAGCAGTGGGCACTGGTGGTGCCACAGTGTCCTTTTATTAGGACTGCCAGGATTTTCTTATACCACACTTGGTTACACTTTTCAAGGAGATGGCAGCTGATGGGTGTATGCCTCCCACTATGCGCAAGACATTGCTGGTGGTCCTATTAAAGACAGGTAAATTGGCGGATCGCTGCTCTTCATATAGCCCACTGTCCCCCATGAACGTAGATGCCAAATTGTATGTCAAAAATCTAGCAAACAGACTGGTGCCCCGAGTGATGGGTGTGGAACAGACGGGGTTTGTACCAGGATGTAATTTACCATTCAATCTACGAACTCTCTTTGGTGCAATGCAGCAAACACACCAGGAAGTTAAAGCAGTTTCAGTCTTTTTGGACATCAAAAAGGGTATTTGACTCCATGGAGTGGGGCTTCCTGCTGGCACTTCTGAGAGGTGTGAAAGTAGAAGATACGTTTTTGCAATTGGTCAGCGTTCTTATACTCGGCCAGTGGCTCGGCTTTGGCTGAATAGCATAGTGACTCCCCCTATCTCCATAGAGAGTGAAACAAGGCAAGGATGCCCCCTGTCTCCCCTATTGTATGTTTTAATTGGTGAGCCACTGGCTTGTGCACTGAGGGAATACCATTGGCATAGAGGTTTACGATTCCCATATTACACACTCATAGTGTCTGCATATGTGGATGACTCCTTGCTCTATGTTAGGAACCCAGAATATTACTTGACACCAGTGTAGCAGGAAGTGGTACTGTTTAGGAGCCACGCTGGACTCTGTGTAAACTGGGATAAGTCGGTGGTGTTTCCTCTTAAGACGAGTACTAGGCCAGTACCGCTGGAATACCAATGGCAGTGGATGGAGGATTCGTTCACTATTTGGGGATCAAAATTTACTTAGATCTGACCATAGTGCTGTAGGACAATTATGGTACAGCAGTGCAGTGCCTGTCCGAAGCAGTTGAACACTGGATCAAACTCCCTCTCTCCCTTACGGGGAGAGTGGCAATCATAAAAATGGTGGTGCTGCTGTGATTCTTGTTTCTGTTTATGAATCTCCTGATTATCCTTACCCGCTCCATCTTTGATAGACTAAAAGCTCTCCTGTGTAGGTTAGCATGGGCTAGTAACCAACCTAGAGTAGGATGGTGGACTTTCACCATCCCGTATGATATGGGGGGTCTTGGTGCGCCTGACCTGGAGGTGTATTACCAGGTTGCACAGACTCAGTTTGCTCATTATTGGGTACATGGTTAATCAGATATGCCACATGTCCGGCTGGATTGCGAGATGGCAGCCCCAACCAAATTGCCTTGATTCCTGTTTGAACATCCGGAACTATGGAACACTGGATTCGCGAAATACAATGTAATTCGCCTAGCAGCAGCTATTGGAGAGGCAGGTGGGCTCCTTGGGGAACTCACCGATTGCGCCTCTGGCTTGGTGTACTTCGTACCCACTAACACAGGAGCAAGGTGCTATTAAAGCATTAAGGAATTTGGGTATAATTACCATGGGAGACATGTATGAGGAAGGCCATTTCCGGGGCTGGAAGGAGGTGCAGCAGGGCAAGATTAATATTACACCTTTGATTAGGTTCTATTATTAAAGAGCATTTGCTGGGATGCGGGATCTATTTGAGGATGATTTGCTTGAGGCTCCTCCCGTTCCTGCCCTGACATCGCTGTTGCAGCATTCCACACATGATCATGTTATATTGAATCTGTATGCCGTAATGCAGGAAGCTTGTAAGTTGGGGGTGTCCAGCGCTCGGCTAGCCTGGCAAAAGGACCTGGGAGCCATAATAAATGATAAGCAATAGCCATCTTGTCGTTCGGTAACTAAAACTATTTCTCTCAATGGAAGGCATAGACTCATACATTTCAAATATCTTAACCAGGTATTTTACACCCCATGTAGATTACACAGATATGGCCTCCGAGATAACACAATGTGTTCTAGATGTTCAGAGGATGCAGCTGGATTTCTGCATATGGCCTGGGTTTGCCCAGGTATACAATTTTTTTGGCAAGCAGTTTTTAGGGAATTGAGTTCTATTGTCAATGAATTGATGAGTCTGACCCTATGCTGGCACTGCTTGGTTATGATAAGCAGCTACCGATTGTGGTTAGGCATTTGGCTTCCATATGGTTCCTATTGGCAAAAAGACGGGTGGCTATACGCTGGGGTAGGGGGCCTTTGCCAACTTTGAGGGAGTGGATAAAGGATATTACATATTGCAACCTGCAGTTGGATACATATGGCTAACTCCTTCCCAGTTGTAGTCATCTCTGGGGTATTTGGAGCCCATGAGAAAATGTACATAAAGTTAATCATGCACCATAGCTGCTAGGCATCTGTTTATCTTTATTATGTTGCCATGTGCTCGACAAACCTCCTGAACTTTGATGATTGACCTTGTGCTCGCAGCCTTGGGCTGCAATCTGCTTATTGCTGCCATATTACTTTTTCCAATTACAGTTCCGAGAATTGTCGTGCTTAATCATAACTGCCAGAACAAGTTTGTATAGGTTGTTGCCACCTCCTGCCAGCTGCATCTGTACCTTCTCCCACCACACGTGTATCCCTGAAATATTCTGAAGACCGCAGAGGACCTTGAATACGATAGGGGTGGAGTTGTCCTCTGACTAAGCAGTTTTGTGTGTATATAAGGTTGGGTGCCCAAGAGTGAAGGGGCAGCCTCCGTAGGATAGTCACTTGACTGTCCTGGGACTCTGTATTAGCTCGAGCTATAAATCCATGTAATAAACTTCTCTTAATTCCTCCAGTTGGTGACTCTGTCTGATTTGTGAACTCTCTGCTAAATTGACCCTGAGGACAAGGGTGTCCCTCCACCACTGGGAAGCAGACCCCGGGTGGGGGTCTAATCTTTCCTGGTTCCTCACCCATTCCGGACCTACATGGTGGGATTGGGGCCAGGGGTACAGGGCGGGAGGGATACTTCTTAATTAAGCACGGAAGCACTTCAAATTGGTGGTGAGGGCCTGTGTCTGCTATTATGTAATCTGTTATTAACTGCCTGCTTTCATTTCGCAGCTGAGGGTGGACCACCTTACATGACCTGTTTGGAGCGCATGGCGTGGTAAACAATTGAGATGTTAGACACTTTGGCCCTCATTACAACCCTGGCGGTCGGTGATAAAGTTGCGGTAATACTGCCAACAGGCCGGCTGTAATAACTGTGAAATTATGACCACGCCGGAAATTACTCAAGCACAGCCACTTTAACACACCGACCGCTAGGGCGGAATCAACAGGCACTACGGCGGTAACCGCCTACAGCCAGGATGAAGACAATATTCCGCCCACTGTATTATGACACTCCAATCCGGCACTTTTTCTGGGGCAGTACCAACGACATCAAAAGCCTGGTGGAAACACTGCACAGAAGGGAAACGACTCTCCTCTAGAGACTCAGGGAACAACCACGATGCCATGGAGCCCGAGTTGCATGTTTTCCCCATGCTCTTCTACATCCTGCTCCACTACGAACACCAACGACGGCGAAGACGACCACAGTGAGTACTGCTGCCTTGCACACAGGGGAGAGGGGAGGAAAAAAAGAGTGACACACACACGCAACGTGCAACACCCCCACCCCTAACACAATACACACAAGCAGATTCAGTAACATAACATATTCACCCCATACTCCTCCGGAATAATGCAAGGACAACTACAATAGAGCAAAAAGAGTGTAATGAGATAAATATAGGAGTAATACGTGCATCCAAATCAAAAGGTATATACATAGTCACAACTAAAGGGACACTGCCCAGTCCTTAATGTGCGTGTGCCACAGGGCCACATTACTAAGTCCAAGGCCCCACCTCACTCCTGCAACAACAATGAGAGAACACTGCAGGGGCATCAGGTCGAAAATAGCCAGGCACCGCAGGGTGACGGGAAACGGGGGGCACCTCATCCGGAAGATGGTACAATGCTACTGGTCCTGGAGGGGGCAACATGCCCTGCGCTCTGTCCTGAGGAGCGCAAAGCCACAGTCTCTCAAGTAGGTGACTTGCCAACATGCTCTGGAGGGGGCAAAGTGCCCTGTGCTCTGTCCTGGGGAGTGCAAGGCCACAGTCTCTCAAGAGGGTGACTTGCACACATGCTCTGGAGGGGGCAACATGCCTTGTGCTCTGTCCTGGGGAGTGCAAGGCCACAGTCTCTCAAGTGGGTGACTTGCCCATATGCTCTGGAGGGGGCACATGCCCTGTGCTCTGTCCTGGGGAGTGCAAGGCCACAGTCTCTGAAGTGGGTGACTTACCCACATGTTCTGGAGGGGGCATCGTGCCCAGTGAGCTTCAACCCGGGAAGGATGGGGTGAGTGGATGTCTTCTCCACTGGTTCTGGAGGGGGCATTGTGCCCTGTGATCTTCATTCTGGGGAGGACGGGGTAAGTGGATGTCATCTCCACCGGTTCCGGAGGGGGCATCATGCCCCGTGAGCTTCATCCTGGGGAGGATGGGGTGAGTGGATGTCTTCTCTATTGGTTCTGGAGGGGGCATCGTGCCCAGTGAGGTACATCCTCAGGGAGGATGGGGTGAGTGGATGTCATCTCCACTGGTTCTGGATGAGGCATTGTGCCCAGTGATCTTCATCCTGGGAAGGATGGGGTGAGTGAATGTTATCTCCACTGGTTCTGGAGGGGGCATCGTGCCCATTGAGCTTCATCCTGGGGAGGATGGGGTGAGTGGATGTCTTCTCCACTGGTTCTGGAAGGGGCATCGTGCCCAGTGAGCTTCACCCTGGAGAGGATGGGTTGAGTGGATGTTGTCTCCACTTGTTCTGGAGGGGGCATCGTGCCCTGTGATACAGCTCTTGGGGAGTGCAAGGTCACAGTCTCTCAGCTGGGTGTCAGACCCACAGGATTTTCTGGGGCCAGGCTGCACAACAGCACATGGACACAGGACTACACACTGTCCGCCGACGGTGACTGCTGCTCAGTGGTGACAGTGGTGGTGCTGCTGGTGGAGCTGGTAGTGGTTGGGGGAGGCTCCAGCCGATTCCCTGCAGCCTCGGACGGCTGCCCACTGGGGCAAGTGGTGGTGCTGGTGGCGGTGCTGCTTGTGGAGCTAGCAGTGGTGGTGAGAGGCTGCAGCCCATCCCCAGGGCCTCGGACAGCTGCCCACTGGGGCAGGTGGCCGTGCTGGTGGCGGTGCTGCTTGTGGAGCTGGTAGTGGTAGGGGAAGGCATCAGCCCATCCCCTGCAGCCCCAGCACCAGGCCCCTTGTCTCTACTGCCTGCTGCTGCAGGCCCCTTGCCCTTCTTTCGTGGATCTGGGGCTGGCTCCTTGCCCTTCCTTCCTGCAGCACCTGTGGCTGGCTACTTGCCCTTCCCTCCTGCAGCTGGGGCTGGCTCCTTGCACTTCTGTTGGGTGTCTGAGTGCTTGCATTTGTGTACCTTTGGAGGAGGGGGCATAGACACAGTGGGAGAGGAGACAGGGGACGTGTGCATGGATGTGGGGGTGGTAACTGCCAGTGAGGGGTGTGTACTGATAGGTCTGCTGGTGATGGTGGTAGTGGATGAGGATGCAGTGCCTGCATGTGTGAGTAGAGACGCAACTGGGAGGGAGGTGGACATGGCGGAGGAGGGGGCCACAGTGGAGGCAGTGGATATTGGTATGTCTGCTTCTGGATGGTGTTTGTGTGAGTGTCTGTGGGATAAAGTGTGGTGCTTGTATTTGCCATCTCCACTCTTGTGTGTTGTCCTGGGTGCCTGCTCGTCTAACTGTGAGCTTGGGATAGGTTGGGGTTGAGAGGAATGGGATTGGGAAGAGGAAGTTGGAAGGGGGAAACAGGGACCATGGCTGCCATCAGAGAGGAGACCAGAGCCTGGATTGATCTCTTGTGGGCCACCAAGCCAGTGTGAATGCCCTCCAGAAATGCATTGGACTGTAGCATTTGGGCTCCCAGCCCCTGGATGGCATTCACAATGGTTGACTGCCCAACAGAGATGGATCGCAGGAGGTCAATAGCCTCCTCACTCAGGGCAGCTGGGCTAACTGGGGCAGGGCATAATATGAAGCCATTTACTACTGCCTAAATGAACTTCAAATTTGATTGCACACCCAGGAGTACTCTTCCAATCCTTTAAGGAATCTCATTGGATAACTGGCATCTGTATGCTTTTAAATTACTGATACATACGTGGGAACCTACCATATATTAGAAAGTTCTCTTTACAAATGGGGGACTAGGGTCCATTTCCCCAAGTTTAAGTTCCCACATTCATCTAGTGAATTGTCATTCTATACGGGAAGTAATAAACTGGACCCTTCCTTTGTTCACCAAGCTTCGTGGTGTGAGAGTGTCCCTGGGTAACCAACTGTCCGGAGGTCCCTGATGGGCCAGGTTGGTCATCCAGATTCAGGCGACTAGAGCTGCTGTCATCACTGTGGGCCTCTTCTGTGGGGGACTGGATGTTGTTGGCACCTCGTATCCGGTGACATTGAGTGGGGGACCTGTGGGGATGTAAATTGGTTGTTATTGCCCTGGCAGCTTTGCCTTGTGTGAGTTGTTATTTGGTGGGCTAGGTGATTCTCTCTAATGTGCATGGTGTGGTTATAGGTGTCCATGAAAGTCTGTGCGGGGTGTCCATGCATTGGTGTTGCATGCAGGGCTTGGCATTGGGATGAGTGGGTTGTGATGGTGGGGTGGGTGGGATGTGGTGGAGTGATGGGTGTAGGGGTGAGGGTGGGGGTATGTGATGGCATGCAGGTAGGGGGTGAAAGTAATAGGGATTTGACTTACCAGAGACCAGTCCTCCTGCTTCTCCTGCCAGGCGCTAAGGATGCAGTATTGCCAAGACTTGCTCCTCCCATGTTGTTAGTTGTGGGGGAGGAGACTGGGGGTCCACCACCAGTCCTCTGTACAGCGTGTTGGTGTCCTGCTGCAATGGAACGCACCTTCCCCGTAGGTCGTTCCACCTCTTCCTGATGTCATCCCTTGTTCTGGGGTGCTGTCCCACGATGTTGACCCTGTCCACGATTCTCTGCAATAGCTCCATCTTCCCAGTAATGGATATCTGCTGCACCTGTGATCCAAATAGCTGTGGCTCTACCCGGATGATTTCCTCCACCATGACCCTTAGGTCCTCCTCAGAGAACCTGGGGTGTTGTTGTGGTGCCATGAGTGTGGTATAAGTCGTGTAAGTGAGAGTGTGTAGGGTGATGTGTTGGGGTGGGTGTTGTGAGGTGCGTGAGTGATGTATAGGTGAAGGCGGTACATGGCTCTGGTTCTGTGACTGCTCTTGCTGTCTCTCTCTCTGGTGGCAATTGTTTGTATTCGTAAAGGGTTGTGGGTAATGTGTGTGTGTATTTTATAGTGGTGTGTGTGTGTGGTGTGTGTATGTGTGTCAGGTGTGTGTAGTTTGAATTGACCAATGTAGTGTTGTTTTGTATGTGTGTATATTTTGAGCACGGCGGTATGTACCACCAACGGTTTTCCGCCATTGAATGGCCACCGTGGTGATTCCTGGGCGTTGTTCTGTTGCCGTAACGGTGAGGGTTTTGCTACCGCCAGTTTATCACTGATCTTTGGGCTGGTGGACTTGTGTGTGTGGCTGTATAGTGATGGATTGGTATGTGTGTGTCATAATATGGTTGGCGGATATCTGCTGCGGTAGCGGTATGTTGGCGGCATTCAGCATGACGGTAAGTTGGATTTACCGTCAACATCTTAATAAGGGCCTTTGTCTATTTGTAGTCATTGCAGGGGGTGGCCCTCTGTTGTGGGGGGGTTGGATGTGATGCGGAGCAGGGAACGGGATTACTGCCAATGTATACTCTTCATTGATGTCTGAATGTTAGTATTGTATGCTTTAATGTTAGCACATATTCAAAACCTAACAAAAAAAGAACATCTTGCATTCACAAATGAAAACATGAATTGTAAATGAAATGTGATTATATGCATCTACACCAGAATACCATAGAGTACACAACTATAGATATCCCTGTGTACTAGAATTCAACATGTTAAAATCAAACATTAGAACACACATTTACATGAAGTACTAATTTTCTACTGTGAACACATCTTTGTTAATATGATTTAGATGCTCCTCTATACATTAGTAATGTTAAGTCACATGATATATGTAATGTTGATTACATGATTATGTCACTTCTGTAACACATAATGGTGCAACCAAAAGTATGTGTTACTGCTAGCATTCCCTGATGTCGAAACTGGCGAAAAGCATGTCTGACCTAAAAAAATATTGGAACAAATTGGAAGTCGGAAGAATCTGTCCCACCAGTGGGTGCATAGACTCCACAATCACCTATTCTGAACTGGACCTGGGGAAATCCCTTACCACAAATAAAGAAGCATACTTACAAAAGCTAAATAGCATAGTTTAGAAAGTCCTGTCTGGGTGGTGAAGAAAAGTATTCTCTTGGCAGGAACATATTGCAGCCATTAAGATGACAAAACTACCTAAAGCCCTATATTGCTTTCAGAGAATGCTACTGCATTTAAAAATAATTTATAGACGGGCTGCAGCAGCACTGTATTGATTATATCAGGAAAACTATACAAAGGGATCAGTCATTGCCAAACCTTTATGTCTATTAAAGAAGAGGATTAGATGTTCCCATTGTCCTTTAGTATTTACTGTGCCGAACATCTGTAATACTTTGAACCAGAGGAGACATTGATAAACAATGGTTTATGATTGATCATGTCCTTAGATGCGGCTACTGTATCTGTATGCTTCCCCCATCATTAGAGTAAACCTAAGAGTCTGGGATAGCATAGCCTTATGTAGAGGGCTGGCCTCCTTCCCCTTGCCCTTTACAACTTTATGGGGCCACACAGACTCTTCCCCGGGCCTGGATCACCACACTTTCATTCAGGGGTCAGAGGCAGGTTTTTGCACCCTGATTAATACGTTTGAGTCAGGAGAGATTAAGCTTTTTGACCAACTTCAGGAGGAGTATGGCCTACAGGATAAGGAATGTTTTCACTATTACTAAATGCACCAGTGGGTGCCAAAGATGTATTTAAAGAAAGCCATTGTCATAGATCTGATCGTGTTTTAAAAATTAATATTTACTTACAAGGAGGAGAGGCAAGTGCTATCCAAACTTTTTAAACTCCTTAGTAAAAAAGGCAAAGAGATTCAATGTCCATTCCACGGAACCTGGGAGAAACAATTCTGGATAGTGATCGGTGGGAGGACAGCTTGATTAGGAACAGCATGGTGACAAGCTATGTGGGCAAGACATACCAAAGGGCAGGGAGGAAATGATTTTTGACGCACATTCTATGGTCTTGTATCTAGCTGAATGACCTTTGTTTAGATGTACTAAAAAATACAAGATGTGACACATTCATACCTGGTGGAATGCCCGGTGTTTGCTTTGCTTGGGGTGCCATCATAAAAAATGTTCCCTCTACACAGTACATGAAAAGGAGACTTATCCCTACCATGTCCTTGGCAGCCAAACTAACAATTTTGCTACACTAGGTAACCCCTGTCATATCCTCTGACGTCATTTGGATGGGGAAGGTTATGGTGGATCTTGAGAAGGGAAAAACTGCCAAAGACAAAGAAAGAGAATTCCAGAAAAATAGAGCCTACTTATAAATTACATAAGCATCGATTCCTGACAATTACAGTGCCCCAAAAGGTTGAAAGTTCTATGTATAATGAAAGAATGTGATTCAGTCCACTATTATAGTCACAAGCAGGGACTGGAGACTTGACTGACAGCTAATCCAGTAGAAGAATAGGAATTACTGCCTGAAGTAACCGCATTTGCGTATTTTACATTTTAGTAGTGATGTCCAAACAGATGTCACTGAAGTTGGACTTTCGGGGAAGAGTTAGAAGGTTGGAGTTTTATGACCACTGTTAAGCGTTTTGCTTTCACCTGAACAATACAATATAAATGCATTTAAGCTTAAATTTGATATTTATCTTTACCGTGAGCCAATGCAACACTATTGGATACTGTTATTATGTGATCTACCTAATCGGACCGAAACCAAAGATCAGGCAGTGGGATGGTATTCTACAAAAAGATTAAGGCCCTCATTACAACCCTGGTGTTAACTCCAGCTCACCGCCGTGCTGAGGGCCGCCAACATACTGTGGCGGCGGCGGAATTCCACTACAGGTATTACGACCACATCTCGGAATCCGCCACAATACAGACACCCACACAAGTCCGCCACACCAAAGGTCAGTGATAAACTGGCGATACCAAAAGCTACACCATCACGCCAACAAGAATATGCCCACCCTATCACGACCCACGAATCAAAGCGGTGGTCTTTAAACCGTGGTAATCCATTGGCGGTAAACACGGCCGCGCTCAAAATACACACACATTTACAAAACCCAACCACATTGGACAATTCGAAATACACACACCTGATACACATACACACACCACACCCACACACTCACACAACTATAAAACACACACCCACACTACCCACAAACCCTTACAACGAAGTATTTTTGAAAAAGCTGAGAGAGAGAGAATAGCAAACACAACACCAGAATCCACAGGCACACAACACCATCACTCATACAACATCCACACACCTCAAACAATACACCCCAACACAACACATCACAATAAACAGCAACTCACACATCACCCACACAACATCATGGCACCTCAAAGACACCCCAGGTTTTCAGAGGAGGAGCTCAGGGTCATGGTGGAGGAAATCATCTGGGTAGAGGCACAGCTTTTCAGATCACAGGTGCAACACACCTCCATTGCTAGGAAGATGGAGCTATGGCGGAGAATCGAAGACAGGGTCAACGCAGTGGGATAGCATCCAAGAACAAAGGATGACATCAGGAAGAGGTGGAACGACCTACGGGGGAAGGTGCGTTCAATGGTATCCAGACACCAGATTGCTGTACAGAGGACTGGCGGTGGACCCCCACCTCCTCCCCACATCTAACAACATGGGAGGAGCAAGTCTTGGCAATACAGCATCCTGAGGGCCTGGCAGGAGTAGCAGGAGGACTGGACTCTGGTAAGTCATATCTTATTTACCATAACCTCCCACTCCACCTGCATGCCATCACATACCCCCACCCTCACCCTCACCCCCATCACTCCAACATCTCACATTTGCCCCACTATCACAACCCACACATCCCATTACCAAGGCCCCGGATGCAACACCTATGCATGGACCCCCGTCACCAAAGCATCTCCAGTACAGATCCCCACACAGACCCCAAACCAACTATCAAAAAAGGGCAATCACAATAATGCAAGCACAGGAGTAGAGGGTACCTCACCCAATGCAGAGGATGGCACACACAGATACTAAAACTATACATTTACACCCGAACAGGACCCATACCCAATGTCACCGGACAGGAGGTGCCCGAAATATCCAGTCCCCCTACAGAAGAGGCCCACAGTGATGACAGCAGTTCTGAACGCCTGGATCAAGATGACCAGCCCGGCCCATCAGGGATGTCTGGACAATCGGCTCCCCTGTCACTGTCACAAGCCACCACAGACCCCCCCCTCAGGAAACACCACCACAGCACCCACCCAGCGGGCCCATGCCACTGTCCCCAGGACACGTCAATCAGCAGTGTGTCCACCACTACAGGGACCCAGGCAAACCCACCAACCCAAGACAATCAGGGACCTGGGGTCAGTGGCAGTGGCAGTGGGCACACGGTTCAGGGGACAGAGGCACAGGATAACAGGGAAACTAGGAGGAGTGCTGTGCGACAGGGGGAGGACAGGCTCAGGGAACTGACCCTCCATGAGGCACTCTCTAACATCATGGGAGCATACCACCATTCCCAGAAGACCATGGGCATGGTAGCGGCTGCAGGACGAACACTACCTTGGGATCGGGGAGGACTATAAGTCCATTAACACCACCCTGGTCACCATTGCACGGGTGCTGGCAGACGTGGCCAACACCATGAGGGACACAGTGGCACACAAACAAGCCCCTTACACTTGCCTGGACGATGAACAGGCCTCCACCTCAGCCGGTGCTAGTGGACAGGAGGCATCACCACAGGAACAACAGGTCAGCAGCACCCCACCCCCTGCAGAAGGAGAACCACCCCGCAAACGGACCCTGAGATCCAGGAACAAGACATTGCCAAGACCCCCGCCAGGAAATAAGACCCTCCTGAATGTCATCCTTCTGTCCCACTTTGTCACCCTGTCCACCTTAAACTGCCATTGCTCCCCTTCCTATGCCCCATTGGACAATGCACCTGTGAGACCAAGAGTCTGGACTCTACCATGGACATTCCTCCACCATCACCCCAGCCCATTGCACACACCCCTCCACGTATTAGCACAGAAATAAACACCCTTGAATCACAAATCAATCTGGAGTCAGTCCGTGCTTTCACAAATGTGTAATTGTAACCTCTCTGAAATATAGCAATGTCAATGTACTTGTTCACATACCAATGTTACACAGTTGCTGGCCAGCAGCAAACATAGCAGAGGGCACAAAGTGGGACCCAGATCTGTGAAATGGAAAGCCAAAGTGACAAGTCAGGTTCCATACACAGAGGTAAAATGGCAGATTTATGCTAGGTTCTACGATAGTATGAGATGTGGGAAGCAGTGCCATCCTCTTACCTGTGTCTCACCGGAAGTATTACATGATGACATTGTTATGGTTGTCTACATCTTCTTCTTCTGCCTCCTCTTCTTCACTGTCCACAGGCTCCACAGCTGCCACAAGACCAGCATCAGGCCCATCCTCCTGCAGAAAAGGCACCTGGCATCGCAAAGCCAGGTTGTGCACCATACAGTATGCCACGATGATCTGGCACACCTTCTTTGGTGAGTAGTATATGGATCCACCTGTCAGGTGAAGGCACCGGAATCTGGCCTTCAGGAGGCCGAAGGTGCGCTCTATTTTCCTCCTAGTTTGCCCATGTGCCTCATTGGAGCGTTCCTCAGCCCTTGTCCTGGGATTCCTCACTAGGGTCAGTAGCCATGACAGGTTTGGGTAACCAGAGTCACCTGCAAATATCGAGGGACAACTGTTAGACATCCTCCAAACATTACCCCCCCCTACCCAGGCACCTAATTAAACTGTGTGGGGACTGTGGGCTCACCTACTAGCCACACATGGTGCCTCTGGAGTTGCCCCATCACATAAGGGATGCTTCTATTCCTCAAAATGTAAGCATCATGCACAGAGTCTGGATACTTGGCATTCACATGGGAGATGTACTGGTCTGCCAAACACACCACCTGCAGAATCATTGAATGGTAGCTTTTCCGTACACCTGTTCATTCCTGCGGGGGGGGGGGCAAATGACACATATGTACCATCAATGGTACCAATTATGTTGGGGATGTGTCCCAGGGCATAAAAGTCACCTTTCACTGTGGGAAAATCCTCCACCTGAGGGAAAACGATGTAGCTGCGTATGTGTTTCTGCAGGGCAGATAACACTCTGGGCAACACGTTAGAGAACATTGGCTGTGACATCCCTGATGCCATGGCTACCGTTGTTTAAAAAGACCCACTTGCCAGGAAATGGAGCACTGACAGGACCTGCACTAGAGGGGGGATTCCTGTGGGATGGCGGATAGCTGACATCAGGTCCTGCTCCAACTGAGCACACAGTTCCTGGATTATTGCACAATCAAGTCTGTAAGTGATAATGATGTGTCTGTCTTCCATTGTCGACAGGTCCTCCAGGGGTCTAAACATAGGAGGATGCCGCCATCTCATCACCTGCCCCAGTGGACGTGCCCTATGGATGAGAACGGTGAGCAGAGGGTCATACACCACATAGGTTTCACAAGGCTGTTTAGCACAATCGTTAAATTATCTCTATGTGCCTTTGTCTGTCCATATTCCTGGCCTAAATAGGTGAGACGCAGTTAGTTGGCCTGCCATGTGGCCCCCTGAAATGTCAGCTGCCTGACCTTTAAGGTGGGACAAGGGGAAATGAGGTAACTGCGCTGGCGTTGTGCAGCGTCGCAGTAGGCGGTTGAAGACCGTTGCGCAATTCAACATTGGTTATCATTGGGCCCTATGGGTTCCAGGAGACAACGACGATGTACGCCAGCGGTGACGGTACGCACCGCCGTGGACGTGACCGCATTTTCTATCTGTTCCCTCACTTGATACCTGACCTTCAACAGGAGAGGACCCACACTGCAAGTGCTGCTGTGGCCTGCGTCTGGAAGCAACAATGGCTACAGTGTCTGGGGAAGGGGCCCCTGCCTTCACTACGGCAGAGTTGGAGAAACTGGTGGATGGGGTCCTCCCCAGTACACGCTACTCTACAGTCCTCCAGACAAACAGGTGAGTGAACCGTGTGCGTGGTAGATGGCACATGATTGTATGGAGTGTCGTGGATGGAAGAGACGGGGGGGACAGGCCAGCATGTGAGGATGGTGAGTGTATGTTTTCATGGGACAGGGTGGGAGGTTTGTGGCCAATGTGTGAGAAGAACTGTACGGGAAAGTAACATCCTTTTTAACTTCACTATTCCTATAGGCCAACGGCCACCAGAAGAAGGGTATTTGGCGTGCCATCGCCAAGGGAGTGCGGACCCTGAGGGTCTACAACAGACGGAGCACCCACTGCCATAAAAAATGGGAGGACCTGCGCCGCTGGAGCAAGAAGACGGCAGAACCCCTGCTGGGAATGGCCTCCCAATGTGGAAGGGGTGCCCGTCGCACCATGACCCCCCTGATGTACCCGATCCTGGCGGTGGCATATCCTGAGTTGGATGGGTGCTTGAGGGTATCACAGCAACCACAAGGGGGTGAGTACACTCTCATTCAGCTGACTCTGCGCGTTTGACGAGGTGTCTGGGTGAAGGAGGTGGGCTGTGGGTTCCCGTAGGCCAGGGCAGACATGCAAAGGTAGATCCATTGATTTGCAGGCTCATTCCCACTCCAACCCCAAAGGTGGTATTTGCCCTCTACACCTTGTGAGGCTCCCATGGGTTCCAGCTGTGCATGAAATGGGTCTAGACAGAGTCCCCCATGGGCATGTGCTTTTCCCCTGCCATGTTAGTGCATGGCTTAGTGCATTGGGCTGCTCCCTGTGTGTTGTGTCCGCCAATGGTAGTGGTGGAAAAGACATTGACCTTGTGTCTCCTCAGTCTTTCCCCCCCTTTTTGTTTTGTCACCCTGTCCTTGAGTGCATTAGCATCATCTGGCGGAGGAGCTGTGGCACCGGAGCAGGAGGGAGCTGCATCGTACATGGCCCTGGAGGGTGAAGTAACGGAGTCTGAAGGCACCAGTGGGACGGAGGGGGAGGGGAGCTCCACAACGGGGACAGGAGGAGACACCAGCGACAGTGCTCACCGCATCAACAGGTACAGCTGCCACCCCTCCTACCAGTACCGCCCTCCCAGCAGCCCCTCATTGAGTTTCCCGTACCTGCTCACCTAGGAGGGTGGGCATCTCCTTTGCCCCAGGCACCTCAGGCCCTTCCCCAGTCAGCCCTGCTGCTCTCAGTGAGGAGGCTATTGACCTCCTGAGATCCCTCACTGTTGGGCAATCAACCATTTTGAATGCCATCCATTGTGCTGAGAAGGCATTTGGAGCAAACAAATTAATACCTGGAGGGCATTTATTCTGGCGGGGCAGCCCAACAGAGAGCATTTCAGGCTCTGACCTCAGCACTGATGGCAGCCATTGTCCCTGTGTACAGCCTCCCCATTCCAACTTCCTCCACCCAGACCCAATCCCCTGTACCTCAGCCTATCCCAAGCACACCATCAGACCAGCATGCACACTCATCAACACACAAGAGTGGACATGGCAAACATAAGCACCACACATCCCACAGGCACTCACACAAGCACCATCCCCATGCAGACACACCAACATCCACTGCCTCCATGGGGTCCCCATCCTCCACGTCCTCCTCCTCCCTCCCTGTCTCGTCTCCACTCACACCTGCATGCACTACATTTTCATCCACTACCTCCATCACCAGCAGGCTCATCACCACATACCGCTCATGTGCAATCACCACCTCCACTACCATGCACACATCCCCTGTGTCCTCTCCCAGTGTGTCTGTGAGCCCTCCTCCCAAAGTACACAAACGCAGGCACACACCCACCCAACAGCCATCCACCTCACAACAGCCTCCGGCCCATGCACCTTCACCCAAATTCAGCAGACGTACACCTCCTACAATCACTACCTCTTCCTCCACTCCAAAACCCCCTCCATCTTCCTGTCCCAGTGTGTCTAAGAAACTCTTCCTGGCTAACATTGACCTCTTCCCTACACCCTCCGTCCTTCCACTAGGGCCAGGCTGTCCAGGTCCCAGCCCAGCCCCTCAGTCACCAAATCATCCAGCACAGTGGTCTCAGCAAGTCTGGTCACATCACGGGCGGCACCCAT
Organism: Pleurodeles waltl; assembly: GCF_031143425.1. Classification (NCBI taxonomy): domain Eukaryota; kingdom Metazoa; phylum Chordata; class Amphibia; order Caudata; family Salamandridae; genus Pleurodeles; species Pleurodeles waltl. The sequence continues at coordinate 1,414,016,385 of NC_090445.1, read as the reverse complement.
TAGGGCTGCCAGTGTGCCACCTAGCGAGGCCAAGGAGCAGCCCATTCCAACACCTGCCAAGGTGAAGAAGGTGCCCACATGCCGGAGGAAGAAGCCGCACCAACCACCAAGCAAGGGCTCCTCCAAGCCAAAAGGGGACAGTGCCAAGGTACCAGCAGCGACATCAAAGGTGGGGAAGAGACACAAGGTGAAGAGCAAGGGAGGACAGGGCACGGAGGCTCCGGCTGAGGGACCAGAGTTACCCCTTCTGTCAACCAGAATATCAACCTGTAGGGCGGTGGACACCGCAACCTGCACCGCCACCTGCATCGCCAACTGCACTGCCACCTGCACCGCCACCTGCTCATCTGCTGCCTCAGCAACAGTCCCCAGCATCATCCCCAGTGGACAGCCGTCCGAGGCTGCAGGAGACGTCCTGCTGTGTCCCTCCACGGGTGCTGACACATGCACCACCGCCTGCACCGCTGCCACAGACACCGCCGCAATCACCGCCACCAGCCCAGGACGTGCGCAGACAGTGCCACCACAGCTGACATGGCTATCATCCCCAGTGGGCAGCCGTCCGAGGCTGCAGGAGATGTCCTGGACCCTGCACAGTGTACATGAGGCACGAGACCCAGCACTGTTTGTACCTGCATGTGGCAGGCGAAGTCGCAGCAGGGTGGAGTGTGTCTCTGCCTCCATGGAGTATCATGCTACCTGTTCCCAGGCAATCTCGTGGCACACACACACCTAGGTGAGGGAATGGGACCTGCCACACTGCATGTGAACCCATCTGGGCACAATGCCCCCTCCAGAACCAGTGGATAATCACATCCACTACCTCAGTCCTTGGCAGGATGAAGCACTCTGGGCACAATGCCCCCTCCAGAACCAGTGGAGAATCACATCCACTTGAGAGAATGTGGCTTTGCACTCTCCAGGATAAAGCAGTGGGCAAACCACCCACTGGAAAGACTTGAGAGACTGTGGCTTTGCACTCCAGAGGATAAAGCAGTGGGCAAACCACCCTCTGGAGAGACTTGAAAGACTGTGGCTTTGAACTCCCCAGCACCAAACTGTGGGCATGGAGCCCCCTCGTGGAGCAGTGGCATTGTCCGTTCATCCGGCTGAGGTGCCCCCCCACTACTCTCCCCGTGAGGTGCCTGTTTATTTTCCATCTGATGCCCCTGCAGTGTTCTCTCCGTTTCGAGTCAGGTATATTGTGTGGGCTTTGCCCATGCATTTTGGGACACTGATCCACGGACAATGATTTCATTCAAATCCGGACTTGTGTAGTTGGTGTACATATTTGTATATACTGATATTTTAATTTGGCCTATCTGATTTTTCAATGACAATCATTTCATTTGGTCCTTGCGTTCTTCCAGGGGGTGAGGGGGTGTATTTGTAATGTTGCTGCATGTATTTGTGTGTATGGTGTTGTGGGTGAGGGTGGGGATGTTGCGTGTTGCGTGTGTGTGTCACTCTGTTTTCCCTCCTCTCTTCCCCTGTGTGCTAGGTGCAGTACTCACCGTGGTCGTCATCTGCGTTTTGCTGCTCCTGATACAAGAGGAGGTAGAGCAACATAGGCAGGACCTGTAACTCAGGGTCCATGGCGTCCTGGGTCCTCGTTGGGTGTTGAAAGGTGAGTGGTTTATGTTCCGCAGACTGTTCCCACCGTACTTTTGATGTTGTTGGTACCACCCTGAAAAAGGTGGCGGATAGGCCTCTTGTAATACAGTGGGCGGAACCTTGTCTTCCAACTGTCTGTTGGCGGTTAACGCTGCGGTGTTTGTTTTTACCGCCATGGCAGTCGGAGTGTTAAAGTGGCTGTCTGTGTTGGTGGTTTCCTCCATGGTCTTGATCTCATTTTTTTTACCGCCGGCCTGTTGGCGATTTTACTGCCGCTTTAACACCGACCACCAGGGTTGTAATGAGGGCCTAAGTTTGATACATGGTACTAACCAAATATTATAGCCAACGGCAAAGATATTGTGACAGTACGTATACATAGGTGAATATAGATTTATTATTATTAGCTCAACATACATTTATCCTAGTGACATATTTTTCAAACAATATTGTTGTAGCACAACATTTTGTTCTTTATATTTTGACATACAGCCAGTGGGGTGCCACTTAAAAAGCACCAGTGCATTTAAGGGCAGTGAATGCTGACAGCCGCTTGTCTTCGAACAGCAGAATACAGTGTTAAGAGTTGTAGTCTGTGTACTCTTTATCTAGTGTATAACAAATCATACAATATAAAACATAATAACCTTTAAAACAAACAGCATACTACGAGTCAAAATTAATAATGTAAAAATATTGAGTTGTATCCCAACATTTTCTAGTTGTCATACTTTCTCTGTATCTTACAGACCTATTAAGAAAGCTTAGAATAGTCAAACACATTGGTAAGATATCCAAAGACTGCAAATAGAAAAGTGCCGGTTTCCATTGAATACAATTTAATAGAAATGGTCTCAAAAACATTTCAGAAGAGTTTTAGAAAATTTGCAAAAAATAATAAAGTACATAGGCCCTCATTACGACCCCGGCAGTCGGCGGAACACTGGCGGTAACACCACCAACAGGCTGGCGGTGTTCCGCCAGCATATTATGACCGTGGAACATTCGCCACAGTCATACCGCCGGTCACTCCAGTATACCGCCAGGCTTCAGCCGGGCAGTCATAATCCCCATGGCAGTGCTGCATGCAGCGCTGCCCTGGGGATTATGAGACCCCAACCGCCAGCCTGTCCATGGCGATAGACACCGCCACGGAAAGGCTGTTAGTAAGGGGGACTCGGGGTGCCCTTGGGGGCCCCTGCACTGCCCATGCACTGCCCATTACGGGCAGTGAAATGCACGATGGGTGCTGCTGCACCCGCTGCACATCAACATTGCCGCCGGCTCTATTACGAGCTGGCTTCAATGTTGATTTGACTTTTCTGCTGGGCCTGCGGCTGGTTCCATCCACTGGCCCAGCGGAAATGTCGTAATAGGGGGACAAGCATACCGGTATATTGGTTCCCGTGGCTTCGCAGGTCTTTTTACAAGACCGCCAAAGTCGTATTGAGGGCCATAGTATTTTAAGATAAATAACCAGCACAAGGGCAGACTATTCTCTCCTGAAACAATTTACCTTCATTGGGAAAATGTATTAAGCAATGGGTGATATTCAAACAAACATGATTCAGAACAAAGGAATGTTGCTGGTTAAGTACCTATCAGAAGTAAATCAGAATCCCATCTGCTGGAGCCAGTGAAAGGTAGGACTTAACCAATGGTTTAACAGCTTCTCCCTCCCAAACTCTCTCTAAATAAATAGATGCTTCAACCGTCAATTTACCTCCAGTTTCGTCAATCTTACAGACGTATTTAGATCAGAGTAATTCATTGGTAGACCTATCATCCTATGCAGTTCCCTAATATATTTGAGTTATGAAATCTTAAAAGCAAAGACAAGTGATAAATAATAAATTATAAGTGCCCTGTTAAAACTAGTCTCACTTTTTCTCCATATAGAGTGCCAAGGTTGCAGAAGCTGCATACAAAGTCATAGTCAAAATTGTATTTAATACTTTGGCCCATGAGTGGGATTTCTTGTGACAGCATGAGAGTGTGAGTCATAGAGTGTGGCAGGGAATACGTATGAAAAAGTATGAGAACATTTAAGAAAGCTGGGCATAGCTCGTCTGTAAGAGACTGTAGTTTTTTTACATTGGTCATTTAGAGGTCTATAGGCCTCATTTACAAGGATTTTTGCACCCCTGTAGTGTCATTTTTTATGCTGCCTAGGCGCAAAATCAATGATGGATTTACAAAGTGGAGCTAGAGGTCTTTAGTGTCACTTTTACTAGGCTAGCGTATTTTTTCATTAGCGTCAAATGTGGCTGCTTCAGATACCAACAATGATATGCAAGATAGGCGTTCCCTCCTAAAAAATTACGCTAGCCCACTTGCACCAAATTTACAAGCATGTCAAAAGATGACTTGCGCCTTGGATATGTTGCTCTAAATCTGACTAGCATGAAAATGTTAACGTCTGGTCAGACCAGGCGGTAAAATGTGAGGAGAACACTCACAAAATACCCTGGCAACTTGGAGGACTAAATTGACCTACTCCTCTTACAACTTGGAGCACCAAGGAGACCAGCACAACCCCCAACAACAACAACACTGCAGTGTAGGAGAAAGGATTGTATCTACCGCCAGCAGGCATCCCTGATTGCCTTCAGGGAGGAGGAAGACATCACCTTCTATTGGCTGCGCAGGGAGTCCATAATCCAACTGCTCCAACTCATTGTGCCACATCGGCAGCCAATGGTTAAGCGGTCCACCAACATCTCTCCACTGACCAAGCTCCCGGCTGTGCTTCACCTCCATCTGCATCTGTATCGTTCCAGACCACAGTAGTATGAGCAAATGGAGTATCTCAGCCCTCCCTGTCTCATTTCCTGTCTCATTTCCTTCCCTCTGTTCTAGATGCAATCATCCTCCTCACACTCCAACGCATCCTCTTCCCCAACACCCAGCAATTGCATCAGGAAATTAAATTGGGCTTCTACGTAATTGCTGGGTTTCCACATGTCCTCAGAGCCATGGACTGCACACATATGCAACTTGTACCACCTGCCACAACTGAACATGTGTACCACAACTGGAAGCATACACATTCAATGAATTTTCAGGTCATCGTGGATCATCGCATCTTAATCATCAATCTGTTCGCCAAAAATCGAGGCAGCATCCATGACTCATTCATCTTCAGAAACTCAATCATCATCCAGAGGTTTCTAGGATGGACAATACAGGAATGCCCTGCTTGTAGGTAAGCAAACAACAAGTACCTAACAGACACAAGAACAAAGACATATGGGGACACAATACACTGATCACTCGGCCTACACAGATCGGAACTGCTTGATGAGACCTGTCACACATAATGCACTATGCCTTTGTACACAGATCTAATGCAAATCACCCTGACATACAGGGAAATACATCTCAAGTCACTTTTGCATATGTTGCATGATGGAAAGGCACACAGGTATGCATGGCAGACACGAAATATGCTCTACATCTCTGTGGACTATCTACTCTGGGCGGCAGTGGTACATGCAACACACATGGGACATCAGCCATGTGATGCCTCAAACATCAGGGATTAAGGGACTCAGTTACCCCGCCCTTGTGCCACTCTTTGTCAACAGAGCAACATTTGTTGGACGCTCCGCTGGCACAGTGTGCCAGGCCATATTTACAAGGCCATTCAAAGCCACCTTATAAATATGGACCCCCCTTACATGCATAACACTGTGAAAGGGACGTTCTATGGGTGTTGCTTGGGGTATACCCATGCAACAGCCATGGATGAAAAAGGTACCTGATGTATTCACAGATTTACAGGGCAGGGAATGTATCACAATTGTAAGCCATCTCGGGGTGGCATAAGAGTGACCCAAAGGGGTGCACTATCCCCATCACTCCCTGTATCTTCCTCTCTCTCTGCATTTTGCAGCACACAGAGAAATAACCACCTCTCATGGTTTTTTTTATGCAAGAAGGTCTACCCTCCTGTATAAAAGCTATAATTGCCACAATGCATGCACTCTTGCACCATGTTGCAAGGCTGCCTGACTTGGCGCTAGGCAGGACGTTATGCATCAGTGCAGGGGGAGAGGACAGAAAGGTGCCATATCTTGTTGATAAGGCATTTTCCTGGCACTTCACCGTGCACATAGCAGCACAGCAAGGCATATGCCCTGCTGCACTGTGTCATAGGCCTTGTCAATGATGCCCTAGGTGCCAGATGACAAACCACTGGCCATGGCCCGGTCACATGTATATGTACAAATTGTACAAAGGTCACGTGCAATTGTACAAATGTCAAATAACTCACATCTCATATGTGTGAAGTCTAATGGTACACACAGGCCGCACTCGCCAAGCCTTGGCTGGATATTGCCCACACATACTCAATATACATCCTGAAAGCTAAGAGGTATACCTACAACCCCTCATGCAATTTTGAATGTGTATTCCCTAAGAATCTTGTGTGTAATTCTATTTGTATGGACAACAAATTGGCATGAGTTTGCAAGTAATGTGCACCAGTTCCCCTTCTTAGAGACGCAATACAGTGAAGGAAGTTGTGTGGCTGTGTTGTGGCCACAACTTGGGCACAATTTCCTCACACATGTAGACAATGTCAACACACTTTGACATGCAAACAGGGTTTGGGAAATGCCCTGTTATCACATCAGGTCACCCATTTGGGATGTGTGAGGGCATATTGTGTGGATGGCATCATGTCTACTGTCATTCTCAATGTGGGCCAACCACAGGTATGGGCGAATGTTAGGTAGGGCAATCCCAACATCTGATGAGGAGCAGGCACCCATAAATATGTCACACATGTGGTGGCAACACATAACATTGAATGGACTAGAGAAATGGGAATCAGACACCATCCAACCCTGCTGCACAAATATGACAGTCAGTAAGTTTATTGTTATGATCTATCTGCTCATGCACTGCATTTGACCCCACATACAGTGAGTGAACAGGCCCCTGGAAACTGCACCACAATGGTATGATTAACATATCATGTGGTCATAGTTGGCTGAAGTGCATGAGAATACCAATACACATGATACACATTGGCAGGATGTTTACAAATGCAGTAAACCAAAGCAATTACATATTTTTTTCTCATTCAACATTTCAGCTGACTAAGTTTATGGCATACAGCCAGGGGTGATGCCCCTTAATGCTCATCCACAAACAGATGTGGAGAGGGCCTATAACCAGGCACATATCTGTACCCGGAGCATTACTGAGAGGACATTTGGCTTGTAAAACTCCTGCTTCTGTTGTCTGGATGTATCAGGTGGCTGACTGCTTTATTCACCATAATTAGTGCATAAGATGATCCTGGCATGTGCTATACTGCACAGCACCTAAGTGAAAACAAATGTCCCCTAGGATGAGGAGCAGGAGGCTCTCCATGAAGATGAGGATGACCATGCAAATCTTCCAGACATACACAATACTGATGCTGGGGCACAGCAACATGCTTACATTGTCTAGCATTTTTTTACATAAATGCATGTGGAATAAGGCATGACTGACAAACATATAAGTAAATCTTCCAATGCAACATATGTCTTGGAGTGTATGTCAAAGTCCTATTTCACCCCCCAAAAAATAATCAAGAAAACCATGAGTAGGCCCCAAAAGTCATCATTCTAGTGTGACCACAGTTGACATCCACTAAGTACCAGACACAATGCACAGAGCTTAGAAAATAAAGTGTGGTGTGTAATGTTTGCATTGCCACCCAAACAGACATGTTTGACAAAAAACAAACATACATGCCATTGAACTGTTGTACCAAAGGAGAACAGATCAATAGGAATTGCTACGTGAAGCATCAGGGCAACAGTGTGTGCCAACATCTGTAAATATCAGACAGGAACTGCAACAGTTGATCACTGTGAGATATGTGTTAAATCAATGGATTATAGATTCACAACACTGCTTACAACTCACAACATCCACATCTTTTGCACTTACATGTATGACAACTAGCAAGTGTATCACAGAGGACAGTACAACTGTATGTGTAGCACAGCGTTCAACAAATCAGTGGTCATCTTGTTGTATGCCAATCAATGTCATTGCATGTCTCATGCAGTTGGCTATAGGTCTGAGTACATCTTAACACAGCATGACTTGTACATAGATTTGGGGCCATTAGCTGTAAACATCATTCCCACAAACCACCCCTACTCAATGTGCAAATGCCAAAGGATATTGTCTGTAGGCCCCTAATTTCTGATGTTTGACTAATCCTTACAAACACACCCACAGGGAAGCCAAGCAGAGTCCACATCATGGCTGTAACAGCGCCTTCTACATTATGGAAGGGGCTACCAGAGTACACCAGTATTACTCCTAGAGTCATGATAGGTTGCTGGACCATTTACCCTACTCCCCACCCACAGCAATTGAAACATCACTGTGCTGCAAATTGCCAGACACATGTGCAGGGCATAATCTCCATGGACCAATGACAACGAGGAGCAAGAACAGCTGGACGAAGAGTATGTTGAAGATGGGGGGCAAGCCCAAAATGTAACATCAATAGCAGCAACATTGTTGAGTGACTCACAAAAATGTCAGAAGAGCGTGATGACAAGAAAGACTGTACCCATGTGAGAAAACATATAGAATCACAAACAGTGTGGAGCCAAATTATCTGCCTAGTCACAATGTATGAAAGTCATCCAGTTTACCCATACTACCAAATATTAGTTACTGAAAATGGTGAGGAGTGACACTTGCTGTACCCTGGGTCTGCTACCCAGGCCTATGGCCACTACTCTGAATAAAAGGTATATGCTACATTGGCAGACGCACAATTGCAACCAACAGACTCCTGTAAGTCCCTAGTAGATAATAGGGCAAGGTTGACTCCAACTACCCATAAGTCCCGGATAGATTATAGGTTAAGGTTGAATCCAACTACCTATAAGTCCCTAGTAGATAAAAGGGCAAGGTTGACTCCCGCTAACTATGAGTCACTAATGGACAATAGGGCAGGGAAATTTTGACTGTCTGATGCATGTCTAATGTGTTGCCAGGGGCAGACACAATAGCCGGAGGCAAACTAGCAGTGTGTCCCCTGATGGGAGGCCTCTGGATGGGGAGAACATGATGAAATGGCAAGATTCACATATCCATACACATGTGCAGAATGCAGGGATGCGACATATTTACAAGAATACGGCACATCTCTGTGTTCTCCCCTTCATTGATGCTAAATCAGCTGACTAGCATGAATAGAGCCATCCTTGAACCATGATGCAAATGTGCTTGGGTTGCGGGAGTGATTGTATTTTTGTGCAGGAAGAGGCACCTTCCAGCACAAAAGCAATCATTAATGGTGATTTGCCCCTTCCATGTGTGCTGCAGAGTGTAGCACACATAGAAAGAGTAATAAATGAGGAGAAACAAAGGTATTTCTCATCGTTGCGCCACTGTACCAACAACCCTGGGGTGGCGTTAGTTATTGCCGCTGCCTCAGGTTTATGATTGCTCGTAAATCTGGGGCAGTGTCAAAAAGATATGGCTGTTGCGTGGGTACACCCATTGCACAGCCCTTTGCCACAGGAAACTGCTTCAGGGGGACCCATATTAACAAAGCTGCTTTAGGCCACAAAAAATGGCTTAACGTTGCCTTGTAAATATGGTGCAGTGCCCAGCGCCACTGGAGCATTGCCAAAAGTGACACTCTGGTGGTGCAAGGGCCTCATAAGTGTGGCCCTAAGCATCACAACAGTTGCCTGCACTAGACACAGTAAACTTCCCTCCTGCTTGACAGTCTGCTGTCTGCACTTTGGGACACAGCACATATCGTCCAACATCAGCGCTGTCCTAAATGTGTGTGTGTGGCCCACATTCCAGGGCTAGTCTATGGCATCCCTGAGGACAAACTAAGCAAAGGACTCAGGTGCCAACACGCAGGGTCTAATTTACAAGCCTCTTGTGCCACCGTAGCATCATTTCTTGTGAGGCTACGGTGGTGTAGAACTGCCCCCCACTCCGTGCTGGATTTACAAACTGGCACAATGGTGCCATTGTGCCAGTTTGTAGACACTAGTGCCACGTCATACCTTCACCAGGCACAAAGTATGCAAGAGAGGCATTGCCTTGTATGTAGGTTCTTTGAAGTGGCGCAGTGAAATCTACTAGATTTCACTGCATCATTCTAGTGTCATTTTTTTACGCCTGTTCAAGGCAGGTGTTAAAGTGGCGCTGTACTTTCTTCTATGTACCTCCCTGGGCTTTGCTGGACTAGTGTCAAACTTTTTAACACAAGCTGAGCAAAAAGCCACAACTGTGCCAGGAATTCAGACACATCTGGGCTAACGAGCGCCATAGTGCACTGTATTTTAATTACAGTGCTACCATGGTGGTGTTACGGGGGCACAAGTCGGTGCAAGAAAACTGGTGCATCAATCACAATGCACCATTTCCTTGTAAATGAGGCCCATTGTTGGCACAAGGGGCAACCCTCTGCCTCTAAAGGTGCGGTCTCCACGAAGCATACGAAATGTGGCCTTTGCATGGTCTGGTACATGTAATGCATGTACTTACACCCATATATATATACATACATTGGACACATGGAAAGAGAGAAGTGTGTGGAACACAGCCATTCACAGGCAGCACAGCAACCCATTGGTCTAGGAAAATGATTCCCTATAGACACCATACACATAATGATTTCTTGCAGGCCATGTGTCGAAAAAAATGCTGCTTTGCCCCAATGTATGTATTTTCCAGCAATTGTGTATGCCAAAAATTGACGTATGCCATATGTGTGTCAGAAACTCCTCTTTTTTCTTTGTCATGCGTCCTCAATAACCCACACATAGGCATGGAGAATCAAAAAAACAATGCATTGCCTGACAAAACATGCCACAGCAGTCAAGGGAGTGATGCAGTGGCTCAGACATGTGGCAAACCAGGAACTGCAAAGTTACTTTTCACTTTCTCTTTTAGTCACAGTCTTTTTAACTGTGTTGGAGAGAGGTTGTGTGTTGTTGGAGCAGTGTTGAGGAGTGCTGGTAGAGGTGTCTTTTGTGCTGTCTTCTATCCCTATATTATCCCTCACCTCTGTTTTGCCCTGCCTTTTTGTGTATTGTATCTTTTATTTGATTGTATTGTTGGGTGTTTGTCTCTGGAGTAGTTTTTTCTGTTGGGGTAGTGAGGGTTAGTTTAGGGTTGTTTTGTTGTTGTTAAAGATACAGTGGGTTTGGACTGGGACATGTCAGGAAAGGGAAGGGCCCATCATCTCAGTGCCAATGAGTTGGAAGGATTCATCTGGCTGATAACCCATTACCTCCCTATCATTGTGGCCATGGGGGGAAGAGCCATACAAGGATACAGGACGGAGGTACGCAAGCTGCGGTGAAGGAAGGTACTGTTTAACATGACCTGTGTATTTGAGGCAGATTGCACAGCCCACCAATTGAAACATCACGTGGCAGACATCATCGCCAGGGAACAGATTCATCTGGAACACCTTGGAATCGAAGTTGGTGAAACTGTGAGTGACTGCACAATCTATGTGGCTGACTCTTGTTTTGCAATTGCAAGTATGTCTGGTGGCCATAGGGCCTCCTTTACCAGGTTATGAGTAGTGTGTCTGCGTCAAACAGCAACCATGACAAGGGCAGCAACACACCATTAAGGAGAAAAATGAAATACCCCTGTCCTTGTCCTCCGTGTTTAGCCACCAACTTCTGATGTGCACCAATACCGACACACCTGTGTCATGGTGCAAGGGTACATGGTTACCAGGGACAAGTGTTCATATCCACTAAGGGCCTGACTACTGTTGTATGTTGCATAGTCATGCACCGGTGATGAGAAAACTTATGCAGGAGTAAAGGGAGTCCTGGGTGAGTGTGTCCTGAGAGTCATGTATGTTTCACAGTGCCATCACAATTAGCTATGCTTAGAAATGGTGCAGTAGGTACTTACCTACAAAATGTGAACAATGTAGCTGATACATGTATATATGGTTCAAACACATATGTGTACATGTCAGTCCGGCCACCAGTGTATGTCACTGAGACATGTATAATGGCCTATTTGCATATTCACTAACTTAAGTCTTCTATGCCCATTAGCAAATCATGTGTAATGTGCAATAGTTGTCCACATTGTTCATTGTTCAACATTCACAGTGCTATGTCTTATGTTATTTCTTCCAGGTGGACCCCAGCCATATACCACTGGAGAGGTGGCAAGCTTTGCAGATTGCAATGCTACCAGTGAGTGTCAATCTGTATGCATAATGTGCAATGCAGGTATTGTGTGTGATGTTGTGTGTTATGTGCAATGTCATATACCAAATGCATGTATGCTGCTACAGACATCTTATGCTATAAATGGATATGGACTGTATGGTTGATGTTGTGTGTAGGAACTGCCTCCCAAGAAAACAATGAAGTGGTGGCAACATGTGCTACAACGGCCTTCTTAATGTTGGACATGGTGTAAGAGTGAAATCACAGTGATGACAGTAAGGACAGGTGCCAGACGTACAGGGCCCTATACATGTATGCAGAGGGGCAAAATGTTGTTCTCTAAACATGTTACTGCTCTGTGTGGGCCAAATAGCACATAGCAACTCAGGTCTTGGTGGGAGTAGTGACCATGTGAATAGTTCCCAAACAACAGCAGTACAGTGATCAACACACCACACTTGAAAATGCTGTTGATTTGCCCACCCATGTGGTGTAATGCCCCGTACTCTGTGTCGTATGTCGCAACATTGCAAACTCATGTCATCCTCACAGATCTTGACATGTGTGTTGGCCTCAGAGATTTCTTTACAATGTTGTTGTATGACATGCCACCACTCAAAACATCATCAGATAGTGGTGGTCCGGATTGTGTCCATGATGTGATGCAAACAGCTTCACATAATATACAGCATTTGCCAGTGCTGTTCCAAGATCCCTGTGCAAATAAGGTGTAGGGCATGCATGCAACCACATATGAGATGGTGGTGCTGAGTGCTATTGTGCAACATGCTAACCAGATATTTGGACAAACATACAGGTAATGGGCAGGATAGTGGGACACATCAGGTAATTCTGGGACAATGCATGAAGTCATGGCACAGCTACTCAGGCAGTGACGAGTGGATCCGGGAATAGGGTCATGCTCCTCTGTGTTACATGAGTGAGTGCTACACCTTTAGATGTGATACCTGTCACATCCATTTCCCATGCAGCAGTGTGTCCAGACATCTGTCCTTGCCATAACAGGCACAACTGTTGGGTGACTACATTTAACTGGCAGTCCTTGCTCACATAAATTTGGTGCATGCCAATGGATCTAAGGGCAATGTCGAATGCAGGCGCGACACTGATGAGCAATCTAACAAGAGGAGTGTGACCTATGGTCACATAACTGATGTGTGTGTCAGCATAGTCAATGGTGGCATGGTCCTTTGAAGATGTTCCAAGATGGTTCAATGGTATCGTTCGCCCTTCAAGATGTCATTGTGATTTGTGCTGGCCAACGTGTGATGACTGCAGTTAGTGTTTCTATTGCATGCCTGTTGTTCATTTAGCTCACATGTCCCATTTCTGTTTCAGCTTCCAACATGATTGCATCCCAGAAGTGTGAATTTGACAAGCTGGCGGAACACTACTGCCACATCTGTCTGGTGCAGAAGGGCTTCCGAACGATGGGGCAGCTGTACGAGTGGGAGAGATCATCAGGGTCCTGGAAGGCCTTTCCTCAAGGGGGACCACCCAAGGGACCATCCGCCTGCAGCATACACAAGGCAGGTGTAAGGCCACACACCGGGCAGGGTATACAGGGATGGACCATCACCGTCAGTTGGTCGTACATTTGCCTCTACTACTCCAATGGCTTTTCCTTCCCTTTGTTGAGCCTCCATATGTGCAGGAATTGAACTTGAACAATACAATGTAGAAATGTTGAAGATGCTGAGGGAGATAAAGGCTGCAGTGAGGAGGCTCTGAATGATACACTGGACGGATGAACACTACTTCCCTTCCCCTGCATATAGTATTTGTCATGGTATTTAGATAGTTAGGGTTAAATTAGGTAGTGTTGTGTAGGTTATTGTTAGTACATAGTGGCCCTCATTCTGACCTTGGCGGTCTTTTCGCAAGACCGCTGAGTTACCGCCGCGGTGAAGACCGCCGACCGCGGCGGTGTGCCGCTGTGCGCATTCTGACCGCTGGGAGCGTTCCGCCGGAAAACCGCCAGCAGCCACACTGGCGGTCGGCGGGAAAGTGGAGACTGGTCAACCTCCACCGCCACGCCAGCAGAACACCGCCCACAGAATTACGACCCACATTTCTGTGTGGCGGTCTTCTGTTGGCGGTCTTCTGTTGGCGGTCACGTCCCTATGGCTCCCGTCGCCTCCCGGAGGACCAACGCACAAGGTAAGTTGATCGTCCGTGAGGGGAGGGGGTGGGGGGGTGTTGTGTGATGTGGGCGTGCATGGGGGTGTGCGTGTGAGTGTGTAGAGGGGTGCTGCTGTGTCTATGGGTAATGTGTGCTGTTCGGCAGGTGCGCATGTCGGCATGTATGTGTGCGGGTATGTGTCCCCGTTGTGTATGTGTGTGTAGGGGGTGTGTATATGTGCATGTTGGGGGTGTGTGCATGTCGGGGTACATGTATGTACATGTCGGGGTGGGGGTGGGGAGGGGGTTCGTACCACCTCTGGGGGGTGGCAGGGGGGTGGAGGGTGTGGGGGGAGGACTCGGGTGGGTAGTGGGGGGTGGGGGAGACCCCTATCAGTGCCAGGGAAGGAATTCCCTGGCCCCGATAGTGCTTACCGCCATGGTTCGCACGGCGGTTCCCGCCCGCAAGAAACCGCGGCGGTAGGCAGGGTCATAATACCCTTGGCGGTCTTGGGACGACCGCGGGGCCGGAGTGCGCAAACTCCAGCCCCGCGGTCATGACCGCCGCGGCGGTCGGAGTGGAGAAGTAGCGGTCGGTCGCGGCGGGGACCGCCGCGGTCAGAATGCCATTTTTAATACCGCCGGTCTGTTCGCGGTCCGACCGCCGTCTCTCCGCCGACCGCCAGGGTCAGAATGAGGGCCAGTGTCTCTTTTTGTGGGGTGGGTTTTTGGGTCTCGCCTGGAAATATACTAAAATTAAAAAACAAAGAATATATATATATATATATATATATATATACATATATATACATGTATATATGTATATACACATGTATATATATATATATATATATATATATATATATATATATATTTGTTTAGGCTACATGTGATTAGTTAATGTTTAGCTGTAGTTCCTGTTCTTGTCTACAGATGTGATTTTAAGTGGTGGGGGGTTGATGTTTATCATGTGGCATTAAGGCCCTCATTACAACCCTGGTGGTTGGTGTTAAAGCAGCGGCGGAAACAAAAATGGAATCACGACCATGGCGGAAACCGCCAACATAGACAGCCACTTTAACCCTCCGGCCGACGCAGCGGTAGAAACAAACACGTGGCGGTAACCACCAACAGACAGGCGGAAGACAATGTACTGCCCACTGTATTACAAGAGGCCTACCCGCCACCTTTTCCGGGGCGGAACCAACGCTATCAAAAGTACAGCGGAAACAGTACACAGAAGGGAAACCACTCACCTCTCGACACCAAACGAGGAACCAGGACACCATGGAGCCCGAACTATACGTCCTGCCCATGCTGGTCTTCCTCCTTCTGTATCAGGAGCAGGAAAGACGCTGTCGATGACCACAGTGAGTACAGCACCTACAACACAGGGGAGGGTGGGAGGGAAAAGAGAGTGACACACACACACGCAACATGCAAAACCCCCACTTTCACCCACAACACCATACACACAAATCCTTGCAGCCACATTACATATACACCCCTCACCCCCTGGAAGAACGCAAGGTCAAAAGGAAATGATTGTAACGAGTGTAATCAATAAAAATCAGAAAGTGCAAGTTCAAAAATCAGTATTTACAAATAAGTACACCACTACACAACTCCAGATATTACTCAAACATCGTCCGTGGATCAGTGTCCCAAAATGCATGGGCAAAGCCCACACTTGATACCTGACTCGAAACGGAGAGAACACTGCAGGGGCATCAGATTGAAATTAAACAGGCACCTCAGTGGAAGAGGGAGGGGGCACCTGAGCCGGATGAACGCACAACGCCACTGCTCCGCTAGGGGGCTCCATGCCCACTGCTGTATCCTGGGGAGTGCAAAGCCACAGTTTCACAAGTCTCTCCAGTGGGTGGTGTGCCCACTGCCCTATCCTGGGGAGTGCAAAGCCAGAGTCGCTCAAGTCTTTCCAGTGGATGGTTTGCCCACTGCTCTATCCTAGGGAGTGCACAGCCACAGTCTCTCAAATCTTTCTACTGGGTGGTTTGCCCACTGCTCTATCCTGGGGAATGCAAAGCCACAGTCTCTCAAGTCTTTCCAGTGGGTGGTTTGCCCACTGCTCCATCCTGGGGAGTGCAAAGCCACAATCTCACAAGTCTCTCCAGTGGGAGGTTTGCCCGCTGCTCTATCCTGGGGAGGGCAATGCCACAGTCTCACAAGTGGATGTCAGTCTCCACTGGTTCTGGAGGGGGCTTTGTGCCCAGAGTGCTTTATCCTGCCAAGGACTGAGGTAGTGGATGCTTTTCTCCACTGGTTCTGGATGGGGCTTTGTGTCCAGAGTGCTTCATCCTGCCAAGGACTGAGGTAGTGGATGTCTTTCTCTACTGGTTTTGGAGGGGGCTCGGTGGCCAGAGTGCTTCACATGCAGTGTGGCAGGTCCCATTCCCTCACCTGGGTGTGTGTGCCACGAGATTGCCTGGGAACAGGTAGCATGATACGCCATGGAGGCAGAGACACACTTCACCCTGCTGCGACTTCGCCTGCCACCTGCGGGTGCAAACAGTGCTGAGAGTCATGCCTCATGGACTCTGGGCAGGGTACAGGATGTCTCCTGCAGCCTCGGACAGCTGCCCACTGGGGATCATTGCCATGTCAGCTGTGGTGGCACTGTCTAAGCACGTCGCAGGGCTGGTGGCGGGGCTTGCGGCGGTGCCTGTGGCGTAGATGCTGGCGATGGTGCATGTGTCTGCACCTGTTGAGGGACACAGCAGGACGTCTCCTGCATTCTTGGACGGCTGCCCACTGGGGATGATGCTGGAGACTGTTGCTAAGGAAGCAGACGTGCAGGTGGTGGTGCTGGTGGTGGTGCTGATGGCAGTGCTGGTGGCGGTACAGGTGGCGGTGTCCACCCCGTACAGGTTGGTGTGGTGGTTGACAGAAGGGATGACTCTGGTCCCTCAGTCGGAGCCACCGTGCCCTGTCCTGACCTGCTCTTCGGCTTGTGTCCCTTCCCCACCTTTGTTGTTGCTGCTGGTGTCTTGCCACTGTCCCCTTTTGGTTTGGAGGAGCCCTTGCTTGATTGTAGTTGCGGCTTCTCCATCCGGCATATGGGCACCTTCTTCACCTTGGCAGGTGGCAGAATGGCCTGCTCCTTGGTCTCGCTAGGTGGCACACTGGCAGCCCTGAAGGGTGGTGTACGCGATGAGACCGGAGTTGCTGGCACCACTGTGCTTAGGGATTTGGTGGCTGAGGTGCTGGGCTGGGACCTGGAAAGCCTGGCCCTAGGGGGAAGACGGGGGATGTGTAGGGAAGAGGTCAATGTCAGCCAGGAAAAGTTTCTTAGACACACTGGGATGGGAAGATGGAGGGGTTTTGGGAGTGGAGGAAGAGGTAGTGGTTGTAGGAGGAGTACGTTTGCTGAATTTGGGTGAAGGTGCATGGGCCGGAGGCTGTTGTGAGGTGGATGGGTGTTGGGTGGGTGTGTGCCTGTGTACTTTGGGAGGAGGGCTCACAGACACACTGGGAGGGGACACAGGGGATGTGTGAATGGTGGTGGGGTGGTGAGTGCACGTGAGCGGTGTGTGGTGATGGGCGTGCTTGTGACGGAGGTAGTGGCTGAGGATGTAGTGCATGCAAGTGTGAGTGGAGACGAGATAGGGAGGAGGAGGACGTGGAGGATGGGGACACAGTGGAGGCAGTGGATGTTGGTGTGTCTGTGTGGGATGGTGCTTGTGTGAGTGCCTGTGGGATGTGTGGTGCTTATGTTTGCCATGTCCACTCTTGTGTGTTGATGAGTGTGCATGCTGGTCTGATGGTGGGCTTGGGGTAGGCTGTGGTACAGGGGATTGGTTCAGGGTGGAGAAAGTTGGAGGGGGGAGGCTGGACACAGGGACAATGGCTGCCATCAGTGCTGAGGCCAGAGCCTGTAATGCTCTTTGCTGGGCTGCCTGGCCAGAACGAATGCCCTCCAGGTTTGCATTTGTTTGATGCAAATGCCTCTCAACACCCTGGATGGCATTCAAAATGGTAGATTGCCCAACAGTGAGGGATCTGAGGAGGTCAATAGCCTCCTCACTGAGGGCAGCAGGGCTGACTGGGGCAGGGCTTGAGGTGCCTGGGGCGGAGGAGATGCCCACCCTCCTGGGTGAGCAGGCACGGGACATGTGCTGAGGGGCTGCTAGGAGGGCGGTGCTGGTGGGGGGGTGGCACCTGTACCTGTTGATGTGGTGGGCACAGAGGTGCCCGCCACCGCAAGTGAGCTCCCATCAGAGGAGGAGTCGCCGTCGCTGGTGTATGCTCCTGTCCCTGTCGTGGAGCTCCCCTCGCCCTCCGTCCCGATGGTGTCTTCAGACTCCGTTGCTTCACCCTCCAGGGCCGTGTGGGATGCGGCCCCCTCCTGCTCCGGTGCCACTGCTCCTCCGCCAGATGATGCTAATGCATGCAAGAACAGGGTGACAAAACAAAAAGGGGGGGAAAGACAGAAGAGACACATGGTCAGTGCATGCAGCACTACTACTGTTGGCGGACCCAACACACAAGGAGCAGCCCTATGCACTAAGCCATGCACTAACAGTTCTTAGGAAAATCACCTGCCCATGGGGGACGATGCCTAAGCCCATTTGCTGCACACCTGGAACCCACAGGAGCCTGAATAGGTGTAGATGGCTACCCACTATTGGGGTTGGACTGCCACAGAGCCTGCCTAACAAGGGACCTTCCCTACCAGGTTCGCCCTGGCCTAGGGGTACCCACAGGCCACTTCCCCCACCCAGACACCTCGTTAAGCGTGAAGAGTCAGCTGAATGAGGCTGCACTCACCCCCTTGTGGCTGCTGTGATGCCCTTAAGCACCCATTCAACTCTGGATATGCCACCGCCAGGATCCGGAACATCAGGGGGGTCATGGTGCGACGGGCACCCCTTCCACGTTGGGAGGCCATCCCCAGCTGGGCCTCCGTCGTCTTCTTGCTCCAGCGGTTCAGGTCCTCCCATCTTTTCCGGCAGTGGGTGCTCCATCTATGGTAGACCCCCAGGGTCCGCACGTCCTTGGCGATGGCACGCCAAATACCCTTCTTCTGGTGAGCGCTGACCTAGAGGAAAAGTGAAGTAAGAATGGATTTTACTATCCCATACAGTTCTTCTCACGCATTGCCTAAACACCTCCCACACTGGCCCAGACATGCAGACACACACACTGTCCTCACATGCTGGTCTGTCCCCCTCCCCACCCTCTTCCATCCACTTCCCTCCATAAAATCATGCTCACAGTGTACTCACCTGTTTGTCTAGAGGAGCGTACAGTTGCGTGTACTGGGGGAGGACCCCAACCACTAGTTTCTCCAACTCCTCCAAAGTGAAGGCAGGGGCCCTTTCCCCAGACACTGTAGCCATCGTCGATTCCAGACACAGGTCACAGCAGCACTTGCAGTGTAGGTCCTCTCCTGCTGATGGCGGCCACGTCTGTGGAGGTGCGTACCGTCACCGCCGGAGTACATCGTCATTGGCTGCTGGAACCCATAGGGCCCAATGTTAACCAATGCTGAATTGCGCCGCGGTCTTAGACCGCCTACCG
Source organism: Pleurodeles waltl (assembly GCF_031143425.1). Taxonomy (NCBI): domain Eukaryota; kingdom Metazoa; phylum Chordata; class Amphibia; order Caudata; family Salamandridae; genus Pleurodeles; species Pleurodeles waltl. Next base: position 1,413,996,889 of record NC_090445.1, on the reverse strand, counting down.
CAATGGTGTACAATGCCAAGCCAGTTACCTTATTTCCCTTTGTCCCACCTTACAGGTCAGGCAGCCGCCATTTCAGGGGGCCACATGGCAGGCCAAATAACTGCATCACACCTATTTGGGCCAGGAATACGGCCAGACAAAGGCACATGGAGAAATTGTAAAGTTTTTGCGAAAAACATTGTGATACCTAAGTGTTGTATGACCCTCTGCTCAGTGTTCTCCTCCATAGGGCAGGTACGCTGGGGCACGTGCTGAGATGGCGGCATCCTCCGGTGTACAGGCCCCTGGTGGACCTGTCAACAATGGAAGAGAGACACATAATTATCACTTACAGACTTGATCGTGCAACAATCCAGGAACTGTGTGCCCCGTTGGAGCTGGACCAGATTTCAGCTATCCGCCATCCCACAGGAATCCCCCCTCTAGTGCAGGTCCTGTCTGTACTCCATTTCCTGGTCAGTTGGTCTTTTCACACAACAGTGGCCATGGCATCAGGGATGTCCCAGTCAATTTTCTCTAACGTGTTGTCCAGAGTGTTGTCTGCCCTGCCGAAATACATGCACAGCTACATTGTTTTCCCTCAAGTGGAGGATTTGCCCACAGTGAAAGGTGACTTTTATGCCCTGGGACATATCCCCAAACATCATTGGTGCCATTGATGGTACACATGTGGCATTTGTCCCCCCCCTGCAGGAATGAACAGGTGTATAGAAACCAGAAAAGCTACCATTCTATGAATGTGCAGATGGTGTGTTTGGCAGACCAGTACATCTCCCATGTGAATGCCAAGTATCCGGGCTCAGTGCATGACGCTTACATTTTGAGAAATAGCAGCTTCCCTTATGTGATGGGGCAACTCCAGAGGCACTGTGTGTGGCTAATAGGTGAGCCTAAAGTCCCCCACAGTTCCATTTGGTGTCTGAGTATGGGAGATTCCCTAATGTTTGGAGGACGTCTAACTGTTGTCCCTCGATATTTGCAGGTGACTCTGGTTACCCCAACCTGTCATGGCTACTGACCCCAGTGAGGAATCCCAGGACAAGGGCAGAGTAACACTACAGTGAGGCACATGGGCGAACTAGGAGGATTATAGAGCGCACCTTCGGCCTTCTGAAGGCCAGATTCCTGTGCCTCCATCTCACAGGTGGATCCCTATCCTACTCACTGAAGAAGGTGTGCCAGATAATCGTGGCCTGCTGTATGTTGCACAACCTGGCTTTGCGATGCCAGGTGCCTTTTCTGCAGGAGGATGGGCCTGATGTTGGTCTTGTGGCAGCTGTGGAGCCTGTGGACAGTGAAGAAGAGGAGGCAGAAGAAAAAGATGTAGAGAACCGAAACAACATCATCATGCAATACTTCCAGTGAGACACAGGTAAGAAGATGGAACTGCTTCCCACATCCCATACTATTGTGGGAGCTAGCAGAAGTCTGCCTTTTTCACTCAGTGTATGGACCCTGACTTGTCACTTTGGCTTTCCATTTCACAGATCTGTGTCCCAATTTGTGCCCTCTGTTATGTTTACTGCTGGCCTACAGCTGTGTAACATTGGTATGTGAACAAGTACATTGACATTGCTATATTCCAGAGATGTTGCAATTACACATTTGTGAAAGCACAGACTGACTCCAGATAGTTTTGTGATTCAAGGGTGTTTATTTCTGTGCAAATAAGTGGAGGGGTGTGTGAAATGGGCTGGGGTGATGGTGGAGGAATGTCCATTGCAGAGTCCAGTCTATTTATATCACAGGTGCATTGTCCAATGGGACATAGGAAGTGGAGCAATGGTAGTTTAAGGTGGACAGGATGACAAAGTGGGACAGAAGGGTGACATTCAGGAGGGTCTTATTTCCTGGCGGGGCTCTTGGCAAAGTTCTCTGTCTTGTTCCTGGATCTCAAGGACCATTTGCGGGGTGGTTCTCCTTCTGCAGGGGGTGGGGTGGTGGTGGCCTGTTGGTCCTGTGGCGGTGCCTTCTGCCCACTAGCGCCGGTGGAGGTAGAGAGCTGTTCATCATCCAGGCTAGTGTCAGGGGCCCGTTGGTGTGTCACTGTGTCCCTCATGGTGTTGACAAGGTCTGCCAGCACCCCTGCTATGGTGACCAGGGTGGTGTTAATGGAATTCAAGTCCTTGCTCATCCCAAGGTAGTGTTCCTCCCGCAGCCGCTGGGTCTCCTGAAACTTGGCCAGTACCGTGCCCATGGTCTCCTGGGAATGGTGGTATGGACCCATGATGTTGGAGAGTGCCTTGTGGAGAGTAGGTTTCCCTTGGCCTGTGCTCCCCCTGTCGTACAGCAGTCCTCCCAGCTTCCCTGTTATCCTGTGCCTTTGTCCCCTGAACCGTGTGCCCACTGCCACTGACCCCAGGTCCCTGATTGTCTTGGGTTGGTGGGATTGCCTGGGTTCCTGTAATGGTGGACACACTGCTGATTGACGTGTCCTGGGGACAGAGGGATGGGCCCACTGAGTGGGTGTGTGCTGGTGTTTCCTGAGGGGGGAGGCTCTGTGGTGGTTTGGGACTGTGTCAGGGGAAACAACTGTCCTGAGGTCCCTCATAGGCCAGGCTGGTCATCTTGATATAGGCATGCAGAGCTGCTGTCATCACTGTGGGCCTCTTCTGTGGGGGACTGGATATGTCTAGCACCTCCTTTCCGGTGACGTTGGGTATGGGTCCTGTTGGGGTGTAAATGCATAATTTTAGTATATGTGTGTGCCATCTTTTGCACTGGGGGCAGTACCCTTTACTCCTGTGTTTGCATAATTGTGTTTGCCGTTTTGTGATAGTTGTTTTGGGGTCTGTGTGGGTATCTGTACTGGACATACTTTCGTGACGGTGGTCCAAGCATAGGTGTTGCATGCAGGGCCTTGGTATTGAGATGTGTGGGTTGTGATAGTGGGACATATGGAGTTGATGGTGTGATGGGGTGAGGGTAAGAGTAGGAGTATGTGATGGCATGCAGGTAGGGTTGGGGGGATGTAGTAGTAAAGATATGACTTACCAGTGTCCAGTCCTCCTGCTACTCCTGTGAGGCCCTCAGGATGCATGATTGCCAAGACTTGCTCCTCCCAGGTTGTTAGTTGTGGGGGAGGAGGTGGGGGTGCACCGCTAGTCCTCTGAACAGCAATCTGGTGTCTGGATACCACGGAACGTACCTTCTCCCATAGGCCGTTCCACCTCTTCCTGATGTCATCCTGTGTTCTTGAATGCTGTCCCACTGCGTTGACCCTGTTGACAATTCTCTGCCATAGCTCAATCTTCCTTGCAATGGATGGCTGCTGCACCTGGGATCCGAATAGCGGTGGCTTCACCCGGATGATTTCCTCCACCATGACCCGAGCTACCCCTCAGAAAACCTGAGGAGTCTTTGAGGTGCCATGATGTGGTGTGGGTGATGTGTTAGGTTCTGTCTGTTGTGATGTGTGAGGGGATGTGTTGGTGTGTGTTGTTTGAGGTGCATGAATGTTGTATAAGTGATGGTGTTGTGTGTCTGTGGATGCTGGTGTTGTGTTAGCTAATCTCTCTCTCATGCGTTCTTTCACATTTTTGGTTGTAAGGGTTTGTGGGTGATGTGGGAGTGTGCTTTATATTGGATTGGGTGTGTGGGTGTGGTGTGTGTATGTATATCAGGTGTGTGTATTTCAAATTGTCCAATGTAGTTGTGTTTTGTAAAAGTGTGTGTATTTTGAGCGCGGTGGTGTGTTCCGCCAATGTTTACCGCGGTTGAAAGACTGCCGCGTTGATTCGTGGGTCGTGATAGTGTGGGCGTATTCTTGTTGGCGTGACAGTCTGGGTTTTGGTATCGCCAGTTTATCACTGACCTTTGGTGTGGAGGACTTGTGTGGATGTCTGTATTGTGGCGGATTCCGAGCTGTGGATCGTAATACCTGTTGCGGAATTCCGCTGCCACAACAGTATGTTGGCGGTTTTCAGCACAGCGGAAAGCGGGATTTACCGCCAGGGTTGTAATGAGGGCCTAAATGTATAGGATAAGTTAGGAAAAGCCAAGTTAGGTATAGGTTAGGATAAGATAGTCCAGCTTAGGTTAGTATAGGTAGGTTAGTTAGTTTAGAGAATTTTAGGCTTAAAGGTATAGTTTATTAAATCTTCTTGTTACCTATTATATAGTCTCCTTCATGATTAACTGTCTAGGTGGTAGCATGTCTCCACAGGTCATGGCAGTCCTGTGCCTTTTTCTCTGCAAGCAGTACTTTGAGACATATGTGACTATGTCTTCCCCTAAGGTCAAGTACATGTCAGGTTGGCAATGATGTCACGTCACATCAGACATCTCCAGACATACATTCAGCAATGTACGTGACAATCTGGATGTGGATTTATACACATTAAAAAACATGTATTTCATACACAGATGCTCTGTGTTGGTAAGTCATGAGACATGAATTGTTGCAATGTTGTTGTAATTGCACTCACCTAAATCAAGGATTTGTTGCTGGACACACTTACGGCTGCCCCTCACAGTTTTGGACATTCATCATTCATTTTTCACATGAAGGTTGACCTGTTGCTACCATCCTTCTTAACTCAGCCACTTGTCTTGTGATTGTACCAGCTGTCACAATTCATGCATGCTACATGTTGCATGACATGCTTAGGAGCCTCAGGAACAGCTTGCTAGTCAACATGGATATCAGTTACCTCACTTATGTTTCAATCAGTATATGTGGCTTTGTGTCTGTCATAGAGCCACACACACTCCTTTGGTAAGCAGTCAGTGTGTTAGCTTTTGCATGCAGTAATTCTGTACATGACATTTAATGACAACTCCAACAGATGTACTTAGTCATTGGATGTCCAGACATAGTCCATGGAGGTGACCATGTCCTGGGACATGTGTAGGAGAGGAGTGCTTCAGTGAGGAGGAGCAGCATATTACCATTAGGGAAGATCGGGCAGAATGGCAGTCCACATAAGTGAAAGGTCAACAGTGGGAGAGTCCAACTGAGGACAGTGCCAGATTTTAAGACACTGGCATGATCTGAATCACAGAGCAAAGGACAAAGGGGCCATGTGCTACGGAGAAAAGCTACCAGCCAGTTTTCCTTGTGAAAGATGTTCCTTCCACATTTTCATCCTCTGATGTATGTGGTGCCTCCCATGACAGGGGTGTTGTAGGTGCTGGAGTAAAGGGAGGTCCACACACATCAGGGGCTGAAGATGTGGCTGCTGGATCCCCAGCAGCTCTCTTCTTTGGAACACATGAGACAGCACAGCAGCAAGGATTACCTGCAGGGTCTGCAACACTGCAACAACGTAATGGTGGTAGGCGCCCAAGTTGGCAATGAGGGAGTCCAGCTTCTGCTCTATGGACTTGAAGACCTATTGCATTGCCCCCAGCCTGCTATTAATCATGCCGGTGCCACTTTGGCTGGACATTGGCACATGCCTCTGCCTCATGGCACCAGCGATGTCGGCCAGGGACTGCTTGACTCCATGGGGTGGAGAGTGGATGCCTCGTATGGATGCCGAGGTGTCCCTAGGCGGACTGACGCACCTCTGGACTGCCTCTAAGGTACCCACCACAGTCTCCATCCCCACCCACACCGTATCTGCCAACTCTCGCTCCACTCCTCCTGGAGGTTTTTGGAATGTGGCTGTTGGGTCCTTCGAGTCTAGAGCTGGGGTTGAGCTGCCAGGTAAGGTTTGTTGGATGATGAGTGGATCTTTTGGAAACCCACTGCTTGACCTCCCTGTGGCCGGAGATGATGTCTATATGCATCCAGGACTTCCTGAAGGGTCTTGTCATTGATGGTTTGCAGCTGGTCATCCGCATCATTGGGGAAGTCCAGGACAGGCAGCTGGCCAGGAGGTATGTTGTCATTCTCTAAAATGAGATGGAGGTAAGTCAATGTTAAGCTGTGCTAGATGTTGACATGAGTGATCATCTTCACAAGTGAACGTTGTCATTGTAGTTCCCTAATTTCCAAAGCCCTAGCTCCACACTGCACAACTGGAGTCTAGGTGACTTTGATGCTCCAGTTGCACAGTGTGGAGGCCACTACTTTATCAGCCCACACCACTTAAACTTGTGTTATTGGTGATGGCCCTGTAAATATGTAACCCTTTCAAATATTACACTACATAACATTTGAGTCCCAGAGGTGTTGGTGTAGGTTTTTCCCCACAGCACCCACGAGTATTCCAAGGTATGTTAAACATTCACAGATTTAGTTATTTAGACATTCATCAGACTTGTAAACCACATTAGATGTGGCTTTGAAGTGGTGCAACAGTGGGATCTGACATTGTAGTCCCCATATTTCCTGTTGTGTGCTGCATTCTGTAGCGTACGTGGAAAATGGAAGAGGATAAACATGATTGTTCAAGTTCAGGAGAGTGCCCCTTTTACCACATGGGCAATCATCCCCGCAATGCAGACACCCCTACACCATGGCGCAAGTGTGCCTGTGTAGGCACTAGGAAGCAATGAGTACACCATCACAGAGGAAAGTACAGGTATGTGTTGCATTTTGGTACATGCAACACTTGCCTCTACTTTTTACATGACACATCGCAGCACAGAAAGCTAGCTGTGTGGGCTGCACTGTGTAATTTTCTCATACACGAGGCACTAAGAACCTCAATTCCATGGTCAGTGGTGCAGGGTAGTGCAGAAGGTACCTTGCAGCGATACCCTGTGCCACCAGGCAAGGGCAGAGATGCATCATATGTGCAAAATAGGGCTCCTCTCTGTCCTGTTTGCCTGCAGTGTACACAAAATCCTGGCAAGTTCTAATGCCGACACCATTGGACCAGGGTATGAGGATGCCTGCGTTGTGGGGATGATATTTTAGCTGCATGAATGGAGACCTTCCTGCACAGTAACTACCCCAAGAGGTGTTTTTGTCTTTCTACGTGTGCTGCATTTTGCAGCACACTTAGGATGGGACCACTAGAGGAGTATTGAAGATATTTTTCCCTGTAGTGTCATTGTTATGCCTGTCCTAGGGTGGTGTACGAATGTGACTCATTCCTTGTCTTGTTAACCTGTGTATATGTCAAGTTTCTTTGGGTTCCATGGGTGTTGCATGGGTGCACCCCAAGCAACACACATGGAATGCCCCTTTTACACAGTGTTGTGATTGAAAGGTGTCCATATTTCCAAGGCCATGTCAAGCCATGCAAGGTGGCTTTGTGAGGCCCTGTAAGTATGCACTGTGCAGCCCATAGGCAGACCATTAACAATCGCTTAAGAAGTAAAGCAGGACCATTGGCTATTTTGCTCTTTTCACTCTATATAAATGATCTGTACAATGTAGTATTGATTACTATGCAATATGTTAGTGTTGCAGAACGGTTTTAAGTGCCAGCACTGTTGTACTCACATGAATGCATCCTGATTCCTCCACACCTAATGGACAACAAGATCAGCTTCAAGCAAAAGAGAAATGTGTGCAGAAAATGGATGAAAATTAAATGTGATGAATTCAAAAGGTTATGTTTTTTGAGAGGTATCCATGAACATAAAGGCATTTTCATTTAGACAGAACAAAATTGGAGAAGAGATGTCTTTTCCTTCACCTTTGTGTCACACTGTCTACTAAGTTGAGTTGGAAAGACCAGTTCAATAGTGCACGTATGTATGTTTTTGGTATTTGCATAGCATGAACCTAGCCACAAGACAGCCAAGCCAGGAAACATGAAAATACTAGGCCCAGGAAATTTTTTCGGTGTAATCCAATGTAATTGCATATATTTCATGAATTGGTTCATTATGCTTATTATTTCTAAAATATGCCATCAGGCCACATGGTATAATTTAAACAATGGAACACATGATCAACGCAAACAAACCAAAGTGCGAGTGGCCCCTGTTCGAGACACTTGTGTTACTTGCTCTTTTTGTAGTGCAAAATGGTCCCTGTGCCCAAATGAACACAGCAAAACAATGCTGGTTTTGCATTCCATTTCATTGTGCATAATGTTTGTAGACTATTACGTAGTTATACAAATTTTGCACACCTCTAGAAAATACAGGCGGTACAGACTGAGGTGGGAAGCCAGGCAGAATACATGCACAGAAATCTGGGGACAGATTTAGTAAGGGTTATGTTACACAACGCAAGCACTTAACTGGAATTTACTACGCCATGCAAAACCAGTGGTTTAGTAAATCCAAGGTAACATAAGGCAGCACATTTTGCTGCTTTGCATTACCTTGCGACAGGGAGGGGCTCAATTGGTGGAGTGTGGGCATTCCCTTTAATCCACCCATGGATCTTAGTGCATTCATAAATTCACAAAGAGTTGTAAACATTGAAATGTGTCAAAATGGTACGCGTCCAGGCCCAGGTGTAATGATGACAAATATTTTTATTGCTCCTAGTTATTTCCTATTTCTAGGTGTGATGCATTCCTCTTCAAAGATAGATAAAGGAAAATGCCTTTAGGGATTGTTTGTGTACAGGAAGGTGTCCCTCTCTGCATTAAAATAATTGTGTTCGTAACGCAGGCACCCTTGTGCCATAGTACAAGGGTGCCTGTGTTGGTGCTAGGCAGCACACAGCGTGCCAGGACAAGGTGCATCAGAAATGCACAATATCTTTATAAATATGGCACATTTCTGATGTCTCCATTTCATACAACGCTTTTCAGCAAGTTGCCTTGATGCACTGTGTTTATGTGAAATTTTGGTAAACCTGCCACCAGGTGTCTGAACAAAAGTGTTGTTAAATTGACACCCGTAAAAGGGGTTCTGGAAAAAAAATGCTCCAGTCACTTAGCGGTTTTCAAGTAAACTTTCTCGAAGTAGAATTTACATTGGTGCACAAACAAGGACTGAAATGGCAGCTTTTGCTGCCTAGACCCTGACCTGAATTCAGGACAGGGCGGTAGGCAGTGAAAGCTGCCACTTAAGGCCTCTTGTGCACTGTCCTGTCCTGTGCACTGCACACGGGGCAGGCCGGTGCACAAGAAGCCTGGCAGCTTATGCTGCCTATGGCTTTGGCCTGAATTCAGGCCAGGGCCGTAGGCAGTGAAAGAAAGCTGCAGTTTCGAGCCTCTTGTTCACCGGCCTGCCTCGTGTGCACTGCACAGAGTACAGGCTGGTGCAAAGGAGGCCTGATCAGCAGTTTTCACTGTCTACGGCCCTCTCCTGAATGAGCCAGTTCTCAGATGTGCTAAGCAGGCTCGGCCCTGGCTATCCAAGGTTTCTGGGGTAAACTGTTGTGCCTTTTTAGAGTTTCATAAATGGAATTTTTTCAGGTGTAATTAAACACTGCTGGGTGCCATTAAATATACTAAGGGCCATATTTATACTCTGTCTGCGTCGAACGTGCGTCAAAAATTTTGATGCACCATCTGCGCAAACCGTACACCATATTTAAACTTTGATGCCAGAGAACGCCAAAATTCTACTGTGTTCGTCATTTTCTGGATGTGGGAAACCGCCTTGAGTTAATGACATGCAAGGTAGGCGTTCCCGTCCAAAAAATGACTTAAACTCCTGTGCGCCTTATTTATGCTACCATGCAAAAATGACGCACGGCCGGTAGGCGGAGTCGGAAAATGACGCACAGCCCGATTTGCGTAAAAAAATAACACCTTGGTCAGGGCAGTCGTTAAAATGGGACAAACACACCTGTACTTAATGAAAACACACAGAAGCAACATCAGAGCTCCAAAAGGAAGACATGGAGGTGCTTTTCATCCAGCATGCACGCAGACGCAGAGCAAAGGACCAACAACAGCAGCTTCCACAACACCAGCAGGGACCCAAAGGCAACGCAGAAGGCAGGAGAGGATATTCCGCACCAGGACAACCGTTCTGGGACTTCGGCAACAAGACATCATTCAGAGGTACAGGCTTAACTGGTAAGCCATTCAGCAGCTGCTGCGCAACATTGAGCCACAGTTGACACCCAGGTTGCAGACATCCCGCACCATTACACCAGAAACCAAGCTGCTACCTGTACTCCACATGTTGGCAAGTGGCTCCTTTCAAACCACTGGCGCCCTGGTTGCTGGGATCTCACAGCCATCATTCTCCGCCTTCCTACCCAAGGTACTGGATGCCATCATCTCCCTCACACCCTGCCACATCAGCTTCCCCAAAACACTGGCGAAGCAGCAGGAGACAAAACAGGGGTTTTACCAAATTAATGGCTTTCCGACATGTCCTTGGTGCCATTGACTGCACACATGTCCGCATTGTGCCACCTGCTGCAACCAAACATCTATACCGCAAAAGGAAGCACACATACTCCATCAATGTGCAGGCCATTGTCAATCACCAGGGTTTGATCACCAACATCGTGGCAAAGTATCCTGGGAGTGTACATGATTCATCTTCCGTCACTGCATCATCAATCAACACTTCCAGGATGGACGATATGGAAATGGACTACTTGTTGGTAAGTACAGAAACCCAGTTATATGCACACAGCACAGAAACCTTCTAGGACACACAACACATATGCCACGACATCGACACGAGGACAGGAACACACTGAGGTTGTGCCAACGCTAGGCATGTGTGATATCCTCACCCAATGGGAGACACACCTAGGGACAAATGACAGTTCCAAATAACAACAGATGCCACTCCAGAGCCACAAGGGGACAATTTAAAACAACACAATGACAAAGACATGGCCCCAACTGGCAGCACAATTTGAAAGATTAATCCTTCAATATCACATCCATAACACTCAATCCAACACCCTTCAAACCAATACGTACTGTGTAAGGGGTGTGTAATGTTTTTGCTGCAGGTTAAACACCATGACACACATAGCATGATGATGACTCCAATGAAGGTCACATGCAATCATTGAGGCTGTACCAATATCTCACATCACTCCTGCTCTCACATTGCCCACTACCAATAAGCAAGTGGACTGTGCTCAGAACACATCCTGATAGGACAATATTGAAAGTGCACTTTCCTACACATACGCATTGCGACAAATTAACACACACACAACAGATATACTGGCATATGGACCTCTGAAACTCTAAATGACAACCAAGTTAGCCATCTGAACTAGAACATGTTCAGTAGTATGGGTACACGTTACAACTTGAGTCAACTTGGCAAGGGCAGAGAAATAGGTCTGCAGTAAACTTGTCACACATAGTCAATTGTTAACACGTCAGTGCTGACAACGTACAGAGATGTGTTGCACATTGTCACGTTGCCAAATCAAAGGGTCTCACTGATGGTTAAATAATTCCATTACATATGTGAAATTGGATGGGATGTCAAGGGTATATAGATGCAACCGTGTTACCACCACTGTGGAATTGATTTTGTGTATGGAAGTATCATCATGTCACCCCCAGTTAAGACACAGGGACACCTACTTCACATGACACAATGCAAGGGAGTACACACTGTACTGCAGCTCTACAAAAATACTGCTGACATCCGGTCAACAGCCAAACACCCGTTCAGATAAGGAAACAACCCAATGTTGATGGTACATCCTAGAAGCTTAGAATTCCACACAATCACACAAACACAGATGAGTCACAGACAACACAAGAGGACAACTGCCATGCAAAGCGATAATCATCTTGCAAGGTACATCAACATGTTCTCACTCATTTTCTCTTTCAGCTGACAGAGGTATGGGATCCAGCCATGGATCATGACCCCATTTGCAAACCCAAGCACTGCAGCAGAGTGTGCCTATAATGAGGCACATAGGAGGACACGCACCATAGTTGAGAGGACCTTTGGCATCCTGAAGTCAAGATTCAGGTGCCTCGACATCACCAGAGGCAGCCTCCTATACTCACCTGAAATGGTGTGCAAAATCATTTTGACCTGTGCCATGCTGCACAACATATGTGCAAGAAGAAACATTCCCCTATATGAACCGGACCCACAAATGCCTGAAGAGGAGGAAGGGGAGGATGCTATCCATCAACATGAGGGGGGACCATGCAACCACAGCTGCAGGATTGGATCGGAAACAACATATTGTCCAAAATGTATTTTAACTTTACTCATCCATCACCACTGTCTTACCATATGCAAATAAACACCTATACTAAATAGCCTAATCATGGCCTATCCCTTGTCTGGGTTTCATGTATGCAGGAGTGACAAACAGTGACAGTGTACCATGGCTGTATGCATGGATTGGGTATGGTGCCTCCAGCACAACAAACAACGTCAGATAATGTGCATGAAATGTCTACACATGTTAGGACCCTGCCAGTCCACACACTGATTCACATTGCTCCTAACATATTTATAGGGCTTGTGTGGTGAATAGCTGTGAGATTAATCATTACAGAGGCACTGATGTTCCCAGATGCAGTGGGAAAATTAGAGGCCAACCTGTGTAGAAATGTTGAGAGGACACCTGCCGGTATAAGAATCCTGAGAAATTAACTTTGTCAGCACACCAAGGTTGCCCTCTTGACAGTCTCATAACACGTCTACAGTGACAGGGCTGGACCATACCCATGTGTGTTCTCAATTCCTCATTGGCTTTCCTTCTATTGATTTGCGAAAGATACTTTGTAGATACAGGAAATGTCTCCACAGACTCATGACTAGACCTGCACGTAACTGTGACTACATAGACCCCAATAATTATACACCCTAAACATTGGCCCACACACATGAACCAGACTCCTCTGTGTATTTTACCACTGTAAATATGTGAACACGTGCTGCTTGGTCTGCTGGTCCTGCACTGCCACAGTAGATACATGGCTCAGTGGGTAGCATTACAATTTTGTATTATATTTGGGACTCCGTGTCACAAACACAGTACCTACATAGTATGATCCCATGCCTGACTCATGGTGGGTAAACAAACAAGTGCCTAGGAAGTAGTATCCAACATTCCAGGACATGTGATGGCTAAGTTTTGGAACATTGCCATGAACAACCATCTGCTATCTATCCTGTGCATGCTTTGTCATTGGTGGTGTTTATGTTCCAAACACCCTAGGAAGTGCACACTGCAGTTGTTGCTATGTGTATGACTAACAAATGTCCTCTCTCATTTCCACACTGACTTGCATCTGAGGGTTGGTCACATTGACTCCACATGCATACAAGCAGATTTGCAAAAATGCATCTTGTGATGGTCACACAGTGGGACAACAACAATAGTAGTAGCCAAATCACACACATCGACCAATAGGCATTGAGTTACTGTATTGAGTTGCGTCGCCTTGCTATCCTCTCTTGACCCAAAACATGCCCAAACTGGGTAATACATAATTGTATCCCACACATTAGGCCATCTATTGTGTCAGTGAAGAGTGCAAATCCGGTACAAAAAGTAGAGGATCATGGTCCGCAGTAGTATGATCTGTCACATGTGCCCATACACCGTAATGCCCCATGTGGGTGCAATCAGCCTATCTCAGTATTGTCACAACTGTCATGTACCATTACAAATGAGAAATGACCCAAACCCAGTTAATGACAGAAATGTTTACGTATACGAGTCAAAAAAAGATGCACATGCATCAAAAAATTATGCATGTGCGTTGAAATATGACGCACATTGCTAAGAAACATCCATTGGCCCTAAGCGGAAATTCCCACACTGTACCGCCAGAAATTGGTTAAGTATGAAACATATTTAACAATATGGATGCAGGATTATTTCTAATCATGTGCGTTAAAAAAAATAACGCACACACTGTAAGCGTCATAATATTTTGAGGCTTAACAAGAAAAACGCACCGCATTTGAGGCAGGAAGTGATGTAATAGGATATCCTGTTTACAGAATTGGTACAGTGGTTGTACTTTCACTTTCACTTTGCAGTCTGTGACATTTCCTGACTGTGGGGCTGTGTGGCTGTGATTAGACTTGTCTTGACTTGTGCATTTTGTGATTTTGTCTCCAGAGTGGTCTTTAAATTGTCTTTTTTTGTTTCATAACTGTCTGTGGTATCCTGTCTGAGTGTTTCTTTGGTCATTTGTGGTGTCAACATTTGTCTTTGTTGTGTTGGGAGTCTGTTGTGGGTAGTGGTAGTTTGGATATAGTTGGGCTGTGTTCGTAGTTATTTTGCATTTTCCTGTCCCACTTTCCCTCTATTCTCCTTTGTGCCCCTTTATCCCCTCTTTTTTTGGTGCAATAATGTTGGGTAGGCCTCCTCTTGGCAGGATGGGAGAGGAGGAGCTGGGTGGGTTTATTTGGCTGGTGTGCCACTTCCTACCCTTAATGATAGAGGCAGGTGGTCGTGTGATCCAAGGCTGTCACACAGAGGCAAGGAGGCTCCGGTGGGCAAAGGTGTTGTACCATCTGCAGAGAATATACAACACACCGCGCAATGACCACCAGTTGACGCACCGCTGGGCTGACCTTGTTGCCAGAGAGCAAGACCTGCTGGAGCACCTGGAGATTGTGATTGGTGGCCCTGATGGTGAGTACAAATCAGAGTAATGTGCACGTTTAAATGCTCTGTAGTGACAGTAGCTGATTTGTTCATATGCTGCTGGCAATGTTTTTGAACATGTGGAATGCTAGTGAAACATACAGGGCCATATTTCTACTTTGTTAGCATTGCAATTGCGACCTGTTTTGAAGCAAGAGCAGCTCAAACTTACAAAATACAATTGTATTTTGTAAGTTTGCGCCGCCTTTGTGTCAAACAGCAACACAAATGCGGTGCAAAATTTGTATAAATATGGGCCACAGTTGCCTGTGAGGTATACAATATTTCCTACACATTACCGTCATTTGTTGACGCAACAACTAGACTAACTTTCAAAACCCAACAGGAGCCTGTAAATTAGTGCCACCTTCACATCACTTGATGATGGCAATGTGGCTCTAACATATGTTTCATGTGTGGTCTGTGAGTGTATCAGGAAACATATCTTGGAAATCCAGAATTTTTCAAGAAATAATGTGTCCCTCAATTGTTTTCGGATACATGTCTGAACTGGATTCTGACACATACGTAACAAGTTATAGCTTACCTCAGGTAACATCTTAGACTGATATTTTGAGTTTGTAGTGCCACATTTAAATTTGGGATGGCTGGCAAAAGGTAGGCACACAGGTTCATATTTCTATGGTCGGTGCAACTTACCATAGCTGTAGCACATCAAATGAAGAAAATGATACAAATTGAGGGCTAACAACTGTCCCTGACCCTCTGTACATTGTACCTGTATGTCTAAAATTGGTCTTAGTCACAATGTCTGGGTGACTGGTATTGCAGTCCTCACGGAGAGTGACTGTGCATGTCTCTCATGGATACACATGATGAGAGGAATACACTCCATGAATTTGTCTGCTCACTAATGAAGGAGCATGTTTGAGACCACATGATATTTAGGGCCACTGCATGTGTGCAGATATGTGTGTATCACTCACTGGAGTCCCGGGTCTGTACATGTTTGCAGTGGTATGTAGGATGCAGTATCATCATGTCTGAGAGGCTTTACTTTCTGAGTTAATATTACACATATTATTTGTATTTTGAAGTGTTGTATAGTGAATAGACACTGAGCACATTTCTCCCTTCCATGCCTTACAGGTGGACCTGCATCCTACACTATCGGAGAGGTGGCTCAATTTGCGGACCCAGACATCTCCAGTAAGTGTTGATATTTCTGTTCTGGGTTGTGTTTGCTGATGATGTGTGATTGACTCCTGTCTCTTGGACCCATAGCAAGGTGTGATGCGCTGGTCAATGATCTGTTTTGTTCCTTGAGTGGAGTATCATTTTTTCTCCATCTTTGAGTTGGCCAATCCTTATCGTATTGTCATAATTTGGGATTGTAGGTTAGTCCTGTAGGCACGGCAATGTGAATAGGGATGAGTTATGTGGATAAAACTTGAAATCAGAAAATTTAGCAGTGGACCATATTAGTCATTTAGTCAGCCAGTCAGACCCTAATTCTCCCAGAATAGGGATGCCAAAGTCTTACCCACAGACTTCAGCTTCCCTATTCACTAATGAACATGTTTGACTGTATGTTTAACTTCCTAGCAGCATGTAGCTCCACATGTTGTGCTACGAGTATGAGGCACTTGAGTACAATGGCCTAGGTGTGCATGCAGCTCATGGCCAGAGGTGTGCTTGCATGTATCTGTTTGTTGTAAGTAATGGGTTACTGGTAGGAAATTATGTTGACAATCGTCTGCATTTCCAAAGATAAGTGTTGATGGGATTGTCCATGGTTTGGGTGTATCCCATTTGGAGTTCCTCCTTACCTGTGGTGTGCTGGCCAAACCCATGTACAGCTTTTCCAATGCTTCCTGGGTGTCCTTGTTGTTTGAAATTATTAGTTGCTTGTCCACCCCCCCCCCCGGCACAGGCGTAGGGTTGTGAATAGTGTACCTAGGACTGATTATCCAATTTTAGTACACAGACATGTAAATCTGTAAATCACTTGTCCAAACCTAGGATACCCACTCATGACTCGCAGATCTTGTGGCCCTAGATTGCCATCAAGAACACAGTAATTTGTTGGCCTGTCAGTGGTGGAGGATTTGCAGCATGATTTTTACCTGACAAGTGGCTGAACAATGATGCCAAAGTCATTCCAGTTGTTACCCATCTTTTATGGTTTTGATGTGCTGTTTGATGACAGGACATGTGTAGGCTGGCTTGGCATGTAATTCCTCAGGGACAATCAGTGATCTGGATGATGATATGGGCTGTTTCATGTGCATTAGATGTATTGTCTGATTTACTTCTTGAGCCATTTCACACAATGAAGTACCTAATGTTTGGTTTTCTATTTGTCTTAACAGCTGCCAATATGACTCCCATCCAGATTCGAGAGTTTCAGCGCAGGGCAATGCGTTACCACCACATTCTGGATGTGGAGTCTGGGTTCCGCAACATGGCAAGGCATTATTGCCATGAAAGAGCCTCAGGAGTGTGGAGGGCATTTGTCCAAGGGGGCCCTTCTGTGTCCACCACAGCCACCACCACCAGCTCCACCACTACCCAGGTGGCACCAACAGTAGCAGGGACCTTTGCTGGACCATCAACATCGAAAGCTCCAGGACCTGTCACAGCACCACCTGCACCTCAGCCTACGGACATGGCACCAACAAGGGCCCATACTTCCTCCACTGGTACCCAGACCACCCCTGCTGCAGTCATAGACCCTGCAGCTTTTAACCAGATGCAATGGAACTTGGAACGTGTGTTACGTAAAATGACCAGACTGCAGCAGGAGGTGGCACAAGTGAATCGGAGGGTGCGTGCCATCAAAAAGACCCTGCGGAGGGCCAACTCAGCCATGATTCCCTTCCCTCCCTCCTCTTTCCTGGTTATTTAAATTAGTGGGTTTAGGGGGCTTAGTGTTAGGTTAGTATAGGCTGTTTGTTTAGTTAATAGTAGTGGGTGAGGGGTGGGGGTATCATACTTTTTACTACTGTTTTTTATTATGTGTGTGGGTGGGTGGTTGGGGGATGATGTTGGGGTTTTGGTGTTAAAAAAAAAAAAACTATTAAAAAAAAAAAATATATATATATATATTTGTTTAGAATAAGATAGTATGTGTTTAGGTTAGTATATGTTGTCCTCCATGTGTCCCGTCTTATGAGGGGGTGTGGTGTTGATGTTTAGATTGTTTCGTTAAATGTGATAAGTAAGTTTAGCTTAGGTTAGTTAGGGACTGTTGTGGGTAATGTGTAGTTAAAGTAGTTTAGGTTAGGTAAGGTGTTTCTCCTGGTTTTAGCTTCTGTTTTTACTGTTTAATAAATATCCATGTAATCCTTTACAGCATGTGTCAAATGCTTGTAGATCAGGGCCTTGCCATGAGTGAACAGTATCTATTTTGTATTAGCTTTAGTGTCCCATGCTGCAACCATATCCCAACTAAGCTGTTACATTGGCAGCTACACCAAAGTTTCTTAGCTAAGATTCGGCCATCCATTGCAACCACCACTCACGGTTACTATGGATCCCAAAGTGTGGTTATTTTGTGATGTATGTTTTCAATGTCACATACTTTGCTAACAGATTTGGTAAGGGGGACACTATGTTAAGTCTGCCTTCAGCCTGATGTCCAAGCGAATCCTTATAAGGTGAGTGGTAGTATGCTCTCATGTAGTATGGTATACATAACTCATACCTATCATTTGTTACAATGTTCAGCCCGGTGACTTATTTGTATGGAAACTCATACACATCCATTCAAGCTGTTTGGTGTGTGTTGGCTAAAAATTGGGGCAAATGTCACATACGTAAGTTTTGACTTCAGTAAAAATTGAAGGCATTATTTTCTGGCTTACACATCCCTTGAGGAAGCGTTATTCTGTACAACACAGCATTATGGTGTATGGTTTATATTTTCCTAGGAAATAACCCTCAGGGAGGGCAGATGATGGTACAATCCAGGCCACTGTGCATAGTTATCAGCCAAGATTCGTTCAGGTCAGGTGTATTGACAATCATGATCATTGACCTGAGGTAAACATCACTGATGGCCATCACGGTTGATGACTTACATTACACAGACAAAGTTGTTGTGTAAGTGCTATTTATTTAAAAGTACTGTAGTGCTATATGTACATTGTCCATGATTGTGAGTCCATTAGTGTGACACCTTCCATTGTGATCCAACACAAGTGCAAAAGGACATGTCATTGGACATGCTGGGGTGAAGTGTCAGACAGTGCAGAGGGACAGGATTTGCCAATGAGTTAGTGAGAGACAATCACAGGGCAGGGTGACAAAATAAACAGTGGGTTGAAGAACAGTGCTTGAGTACAGTTGTTGCAAGACTGGCATGTTACAAAGCACAGGACCTTGGTAATAGGTGGCCATGTGGCAGGGCCTAGTGCTACCGGGTACTCTTATGGGTGAAGGTGATCTGTTCCACGTCTTCATCTTCTGATGTGTGTGTTGTCTCCTCTGCCCTTGGTGGTGGTGGTTGTGAAGGGGCAACACACACCTCAGTGTTTGAAGACGTGGAGTCACACATCCCGGTAGCTGCCAACTGTGGGGCTCTTCAGGGCAGTACTGCAGCAAGGAGGAGCTGCGGGTTCTTAAGAACAGCAGCCACATCACGGTGTTAGGCAGCCAGGTCGGCCCTGAGGGGTTCAATATTGCATTTGTGCATGCGTTGACAGGATTGTTGTTGTAGGTGTTGGGTCAACTCTATTACAGCTGTACTGATTTCCTTCAACCTTTTTTCAAGTTCCTGCAAGATTGTTGTTCACCCTTGCATAGCTGCTGCCTATTCTTCAGTTGACATCATGCACGAACGCACCCCCTCTAGGCTTGCTGCCATAGTTTGCATCCCCACCCACACCTCCTTGGCCAGTTCCCACTGTGCTCCCACTACAGTTCTCTCAAAGCTGGTGCCAGGGTCGTCACAGTCCTCAGCTGTGTTGGAGCTGGCAAGTCGTACAATTGGGGTGGTGTGTGCGTCCTCTGTGATGGCTGCTAGTTCTGTGCTCCTCCTTGTGACTGAAGGTGGGTTCTGGAGGGTTCCAAGGACATCTTTGAGGGTCTGCTGGCTGATATTTGTCAGCTCGTCATCCATGTCATCAGGGTAGTCCTGGACTGGCATATCCGCAGGAGAGCCATCGTCCTCTGCAATGAGATATGGTACAGTTAGTGTGTCTGTGTTGTGGGCTTTGTAATGTGACATGCCTGCCTTCCGATTTTTTTCACATTGTGATCTTGGTTCCTGTTCATTGTTCATGTCTATAATATAAGCATTCTCCCAGGCCTATGCCCCACCTGCATGTCACTTGTATTGTGGTCAGTTTGTGGTCTTGTCAGCATCCCATCCTCTAGGTGTTGGTTCAGGCCAAATTGTGAATTGCCACCTTCTTGTCCTACTCAACCCTCTGTCTACTTCCATTCTCATGGTGGGGCCTTTCACTGGCTGCGGGTGCTCTGATGGCACTAGCACCACACTTAACAATCTGGACTTGCCCCAGTCCCTGATCTTTCACATCCACCTATCTGCTGTTGAGATCTAGCATAAATTATGTATAGCTTTGTTATGGTACAATATGGATGTCAGCATTGGTAATGTGTACTGCTGATGTTTGTGAATGTGTGGTACATTGGATTGCACTGATAGTCCTAGCAGTGTTCCAATTCATCCTCTGACTGTGCAGGTGTACTTCTGTAACGAGTTACATGTGTCCTCCCCTTCAATGCTGTTGTCTGAGCAGTATGACATTTGGGATGTTGCATGGTGGCATTGGAGCTATTGTGACCCAGGCACAGGGTGGACCCTGACATATGCAGCATGGCTATGGCTTTAGTGCTGTGTACCTCCTAATGTTTATGACAGTGGCTGATGTTTCTAGCAACTTTGGACACTCCCATTTGACTGGATTGGAATATCTGTATTGATTTCAGGGGATTGATAACGTTGTCATCCTGAACCCTCTAATTAGGGTGTGTTCTAACCATGGGGACATTACTGCCATTAGCTACTTGTCCTGCACACAACAGCAGAGGTGGTAGTGGCAATTGTTTTCAATGTTACATTCTACTTGCAGAGAAGGTCAGAGGTTGTTCATTGGGCCCTAGTTACTGTAGGGAGAATACTAGCTGACGTGTGATGGGTTGCCAGTTTTACGTTGTACCCTGCCCTCCTGGCCTGGCTTTACCTTTGCAACATCCTTGGCATGGCAGCATACCCCCATGCACAGGCTGTTGGTGTTGTGTAGTAGTGTGCCCCAGGTTTCCTCTGAACGGGCCATGCCCCTTTGACGTGCCCCTTTACCCATTCCACTCCCTGAATATTATGACTTACATGCACTGTGTAGTAGGTATGTCCACCTCCCCGCTTACAGTTAACAATTGTGCATTTTAATTCCCCATGCGACTTACCCTGCATGTGTTTTGTTTCCTGGTAGTCTGCGCTGTCCTGTCCTTGAATCCCTGTGACAATCTCATCAGGGATGACGGCTGCCACCATCTCCTCCATGTAGTCCTGGACCTCCTGCGGTGCTAGACTCCCACCTCCAGTCTGCAGTGCTGCCTTCCTGTTCCTGGCCATCTTTTCCTTGGGCCTGCGCTTACAGTCATGCCAGCGTTTCTTGCACTGGATGACTGTTCTCCGTACTTTTGCCACACTGTTGATCTTGTCAACAATTTGTTGCCATATTGCCTCTGTCCTACTGATTGGCAACTTTGAGGTGACAAACAGTTGGTGCTGGTGTTCCATCACCTCTTTAACCACAATTTCCTGCTCCTCTGCACTGAGGCGACACTTTCTTTTCTTCTTCTCCCTGTCCTGGGTCTGCTGTGGGTCCTCCTGGCTGGTTCCTGGTCTGTTGTCACCTTACTGGGGCTGTGCAAGCATCTTCGGACCATTTCGGCTCTCCTATGCACATTTTGCAGTGTTTGCGCCGCTTTTTGATGCTATTGCATCAAAAAACAGCACGTATCCGGTTTGCGACATCGTAAACCGGCTCACAGTCATTTTCGCTGCGTTAACGTCATTTTCTTTTACAGCGTGACGCATTGGTTGGAGTAAAAAAAATGACTCACTCCTGTAGTTTGTGCCGCCGTGCATCAAAGTATAAATTTGACACCCGCACAGCGCAAAGAAATGGCGTTAGCCGGCGGTAATATTTTTGATGCAAAACTGCGTTGGAGCAGTTTTGCGTCAAAAAGTATAAATATGGCCCTAAATCTGAAAACTGTTTCAATTAATTACTTACCTAATGAGCAAGTGACAGAGTAGAAAAAGATTCCAGTGCATTTGAAGTCCTCTACATTTTCCAATTCATCTTAGTTTTTTTTCCATTAAGCAATCTTCTCACTAGTTTGTTAATGGAAGAGAAAGTTTCTTGAAGTTACCAGGGGTTACCAATACGTTCACTACTTGAAAAACCGACAGGTGATCTGTCATGTTAACTAGTTTCAATGGCTTTAAGGGCGCTGAGGAATGTCAACATGTACATAGGTCAATAAGGAACTGAAGGGAAAACCAAACACGTTTCTCAAAGTGCCATACCTTGAGTGTGGGAGAAGTATATCAGCGCCTCTCCTGTTTCTAAGCTACAATGAAAGCAGGGCGGTCATCAATAATATTTCTAAAATTGGTGGGGATTGGACTATTTTAATCTTGGGCAGGCTGGACGTTGTGGAATACTTGTAGAAGTACTCAATCAAAGCTCTGAGAAAGCATTCCAAATACAGAAAAAAACCCATATTTTTTAGCTTTGAACATTTATATACGGGAATGATGAGCCTAAATTGATGCATGGCAACTAACTGGATAAGAAGGAACGTGAAAAAACAGTTGTAAAATGGGAAATTGGAAGCTTTACAACAACTAACTTATGATTGTGTTCTCGCTAGAGACAGCGCCAGCTGTCTGTCGCAGTCAGCATTTAATACAACACTATGTAGAATAGGCACTGAGTCACCCCCAGAGTCATGATTAGATGGCCTTTAGTGTCTGAGTTCCCTGCTATTCATTATTTTACCTTTATTTATCTTTCATCTCATGCAAATTATGCTGAACAATTAATATATCACTCACATTTCCGCAGTTTTTCAATTTCAATGAATCCATCACAAACGTACAGACCATCCCACTGCATTTAATTACTAAATAACATCCATCGTTAAAATTTATAGCACTCTATGCTAAAATGTTGTCATTTTGAGTTGAGACCAGGAAACTTGTTAAAAGTGTCCACAAATACATTGAAGTACTTGTACGCATAGCAAAGTCTCGTGCTTACAAGGAAATAAAGTGAGAAACGAGGGCAAGAAGCAGTTTTCAGTACCAGTCTCAGCAACAGTTTGAGTCTATTGGCCATTCTGCCCCTAGGCCTATGCTACTCTCTGTAAGGAAACGGCTCTTGTAGAAAATATGACCTTTAAAGGAATCGCAAAGGCCTTTCTGTCTCAAAAGTGATCTAGAAAATGCATTAAAATTATTGGGAAAGTACTGGAATCCTATTATAGGAAAACACTATTAAGAGCGCTAGAGAGGACCCAAAAGCAATTTAGTAGACTAATGATTTCATACCCCAACTAATTTTTAATCTACCGTTTCTAAAGGTTTTCCAAGGTTAGAATAAAATCTCCCATTTTACATTACATTACATTTGTCATCAATAAACATACTTGCCTAAAAACCGGAAGTAAATGTATTTTTCTCTCTGAGTCTAACCATGTGCAAAATACTAACAAATACAAAAGAGTTACTAGGCCTGACTTGCAGAAGGGGAAAGTTACAGCTTCGGCTGGGCCCTTTTTTAGTAATTTCTTTTGATACTTTTCCAGTGAATAAATGCAAGCACCTGGCCCAATCTTAAGGACCCATTCA
The DNA here is from genome assembly GCF_031143425.1 of Pleurodeles waltl. Classification (NCBI taxonomy): domain Eukaryota; kingdom Metazoa; phylum Chordata; class Amphibia; order Caudata; family Salamandridae; genus Pleurodeles; species Pleurodeles waltl. Next base: position 1,413,973,670 of record NC_090445.1, on the reverse strand, counting down.
AATATGCGTTCATTATTGTCAGCTGTTCTGTCTTGTTTATCTTTATTATTTCATTAATTGTCTTATTTTTATTATTTCTCTTGTGTTTTTCTTGACTGGGAATTTTTTGACTTACACTTATTGACTACATTCTAAACAATTTAAGGAAAATTGAAGCTTGCCCCTGGCTTAATTATTTATTTATATGTGCTCAGCATAATGTTATTTTTATAGATAATAATAGTAGACCACGTGGGTCAAATGACCATTTGCTCTTTGTTTTCCAGGTTAGTAGAGCCATAAAAAGCCAACGATGACTGTTTATCTACAGAAATCAGTTTCATATTTAATACGTTTGTGCACTTGAACTTAATATTATCCATCACACATTGTAGCATAGTGTTTAATCATGCAATTTGTTGTACCAATTTGAGAGTACAATGAGTAATGGTATGCCCTGCACACTTACAGACCAGGATTCAAATCTCTCCCACTGCCATGAAATATGTTGCTAAATAATGTGTTATTATTTTTAATGTTAATATTATGTTAAAACATTTTCCTTGCTTATTTCAATGATTTGCCTTTTTAATGGAAGAGGGTGCAACTCAACTACTTCTGGTTGTTTTAGGCCCTCATTACAACCCTGACGGTAAATGCCATTTACCCCCGTGCTAGCGGCCGCCAACATACCGTGACCGCAGCAGTATACCCCTATGGTATTATGACCCACACAGAGAAATCCACCACTATACAGACACCCACACAAGTCCCCCAGACCAAAGGTCAGTGATAAACTGGCAGTACCAAAACCCACACCATTACCCCAACAGAAATACACCCACAGTATCAGGACCCACGAATCACCACAGCGGTCTTTCAACCGCAGTAAACCATTGGCAGTACACACCGCCGCGCTCAAAATACACACACACCAACAAAACTACACCACATTGGACAATTCAAAATACACACACCTTACACACATACCCCACACACTAAGATCACTATAAAACACACACCCACATTACCCACAACCCTTTCAACAAAAAAAAAGATTGCTAACTGAGAGAGAGACAAGCCAGGAGCACCCACTCAACCTGAGCCACAGAACACCATCACCCATACACCATCCACGCACCTCACAGCACACACCCCAACACAGCACCCCACACACCCTCACACATACCACTCACACCACATCCATGGCACCCCAAAGACACCACAGGTTTTCAGAGGAGGAGCTAAGGGTCATGGTGGAGGAAATCATCCGGGTAGACCCACAGCTATTCAGATCACTGGTGCGGCAGACTTCCATTGCTAGGAAGCTGGAGCTGTGGCGGAGAATCGTGAACAGGGTCAACGCCATGGGACAGCACCCCAGAACAAGGGATGACATCAGGAAGAGGTGGAACGACCTACGGGGGAAGGTGCGTTCCGTGGTTGCAAGACACCAGGTAGCCGTACAGAGGACTGGCGGTGGACCCCGACCTCCTCCCCCACAACATGGGAGGAGCAAGTCGTGGCAATAATGTATCCTGAGGGCCTTGCAGGAGTAGCAGGAGGACTGGACTCTGGTAAGTCAAATCTTTACTATTATATCTCCCACCCTACCAGCATGCAATCACAAACTCCTACCCCTACTCTCATCCTCATCACTCCACCACCTCACATATACCCCACTATCACAACCTACCCATCCCAAAACCAAGCCCTGCATGCCACACCAATGCATGGACACCCATCACAGACCGGCATGGACAGCCATCACTAAAGCATGCACATTAGAGAGAATCACCTAGCCCACAAAATCACAACTCACACAAGGTAAAGCTGACAGGGCAATCACAACAATACAGGGAAACACACCCATGCACAAGATGGCACACGCAGCTACAATAACACTGCATTTACATCCCCACAAGATCCCCACTCAACGTCACCGGAGAGGAGGTGCCACCAACTTCCAGTCCCCCCCTAGAAGAGGCCCACAGTGATGACAGCAACTCTGCACGCCTGGATCACAATGACCAGCCTGGCCCATCAGGGACCTCTGGACAGTCGGTTACCCTGCCACAGTCCCATACCACCACAGAGCCTCCCCACTCAGGAAACACCAGCACAGCACCCACCCAGCGAGCCCATCCTCTGTCCCCAGGACACGTCAATCAGCAGTGTGTCCACAACTACAGGAACCCCAGGCAACCCCACAAACATAGGCTGTGACATCCCTGATGCCATGGACACAGTCGCTTGGAATGAACCACTTGCCTGGAAATGAAGCATTGACAGGACCTGCACTAGAGGGGGGATACCTGTGGGGTGGCGGATAGCTGAGATCGGGTCCAGCTCCAATTGGGCACACAGTTCTTGCATTGTGGCCCAATCAAGTCAGTAGGTTAGGATAATGTGTCTGTCCTCCATTGTGGCCAGGTCCATCAGGGGTCTGTACACAGGGGGATGTCTCCATCTCATATTCATCCTCAGTGGTTGAAGTCTAGGGAGAAAAACGGTGAGCAGAGGGTCATATTCACACTTCTATTGAAATAATAATGCATCTCTTCCTTTACAGAAACAGTATGTGAATTCGATAGTCAGTTGATGTGCCAATGTCTGCTGTGACGCAGTTAGTTGCCATGCCCTGTGTCCTCCTGAGATGCCGGCTGCCTGACCTCTATGGAGAGAAAAGTGGAAATGAGGTAATTCTGCTGGCGTTGTGTGCCTTGACGGTCGGTGACCGCCGCGCAACTTCGCATTGGTTAACATTGGCCCTATGGGTTCCAGGAGCCAATGGCGATGTATGCCGGCAGTGACGGTGCGCACCGCCATGGAGGTGACCGCCATTTTCTAACTGTTCACTCACTTGCTACCTGACCTTCAACAGGAAAGAACCTACACTGCAAGTGCTGCTGTGACCTGTGTCTGGAAGTGACAATGGCTCATGTGTCTGGGAAAAGGGCCCCTGCCTTCACTTCGGAGGAGTTTGAGAGACTGGTGGATGGGGTCCTTCCCCATTACACTTTACTCTATGGTCCTCCAGACAAACAGGTGAGTATACTGTGAGCATAATGCGTGGGCCATGAATGTATGGAGTGCTGTGTGTGTAAGCCACATGAGGGGGGGCTCAGGGGTCCTGGGCAGAGTGCTGCATGTATGGTGGTCAATGTATGTGCGTAAGGGGATGGAAGGGATATGGTGACCATGAGTATGACAGTCCGAATGGTATGACTAATCCCTTTTCTGCTGTCTTTTTCCTGCAGGTCAGCGCCCATCAGAAAAAGGGTATTTGGCGTGCCATCGCCAAGGAGGTGCAGACCCTGGGGGTCTTTGACAGGCGGAGCACCCACTTTGCAAACGGTGGGAGGACCTGTGTCACTGGGCAAGGAAGACGGCGGAGGACCAGCTGGGGCGGGTCTCCCAACGAGGAAGGGGTGCCCGTCGTACCCTGACCCCCCTGATGTTCCACATCCTTGCGGTGGCCTATCCGGAGTTAGATGGGCGCTTGAGGGTATCACAGCAGCCACAAGGGGGTAAGTACAGATTCAGAATCATAACTTTGCATGTGTTAAGGTGTTACCTGGGTGGGGGATGTGGACTGTGGGTACCCCTAGGCCAGGGCGAACATGGCAGGGTATGTCACTTGTTGGTCAGGCTCTGAAGCACTCCAACCCCAATGGTGTTAGTGGGCATCTACTAATGGGCAGGGCCCTGTTTGTTTCAGGTGTGCAGATGATGGCGTTATGCTGTGTACCCCATGGGCTGGTGACTAACTTTGTAACTGGTAGTGCATGGCCTAGTGCATAGGGCTGCTCCCTGTGTGTTGTGCACGCCAACAGTAGTATTGTTGCTGGCATTGACCAAGTGTATCCTCTGTCTCTCCCCCCCTTTTTGTTTTGTCACCCTGTCCTTGTGTGCATTAGCATAATCTGGCGGAGGAGCAGAGGCATCGGCGACGGAGGGAGCTGCATCCCACATGGGCCTGGAGGCGGAATCCACTGACGGTGAGGGCACCAGTGGGATGGAGGGCAAGGGGAGCACCACGACGAAGACAAGAGGGTACACTACGGACAGCGACTCCTCCTCCGATGGAAGCTCCCTGGCGGTGGCGGACACCTCTGTGCCCACCCCAACAACAAGTACAGTCGCCACCCCCCTACCAGCACTGCCCTCCCAGCAGCCCCTCAGCGTGTTTCCCGTGCCCGCTCACCCAGGAGGGTAGGCATCTCCTTCGCCCCAGGCACCTCAGGCCCCCCACAGTCAGCCCTGCTGCCCTCAGTGAGGAGGCTATTGACCTCCTGAGATCCCTCACTGTTGGGCAGTCAACCATACTGAATGCCATCAAGGGTGTCGAGAGGCATTTGCAACAAACAAATGCAGACCTGGAGGGCATTCACTCTGGCGTGGCAGCCCAAACAAGAGCATTTCAGGCTCTGGCCTCCGCACTGATGGCAGCCATTGTCCCTGGTCAATGTATTTGTGTAAGGGGATGGGAGGGATATGGTGGGCATGAGTATGACAGTCCAGACGGTATTACTAATCCCTTTTCTGCTGTCTTTTTCCTGCAGGTCAACACCCATCAGAAAAAGTGTATTTGGCGTGCCATCGCCAAAGAGGTGCGGACCCTGGGGGTCTTTTACAGGCGGAGCACCCGCTGCCACAAACGGTGGGAGGACCTGCGGCGCTGAGCAAGGAAGACTGTGGAGGCCCAGCTGGGGCTGGCCTTCCAATGAGGAAGGGGTGCCCGACGTACCCTGAGCCCCCTGATGTTCCACATCCTGGTGGTGGCCTATCCAGAGTTAGATGGGCGCTTGAGGGCATCATAGCAGCCACAAGGGGGTGAGTTACATTCAGAATCATGACTTTGCGCGCGTTAAGGTTTTACCTGGATAGGAGATGTGGACTGTGGGTGTCCTTAGACCAGGGCGAACATGGCAGGGTAGATCCCTTGTTGGTCAGGCTCTGAAGCACTCCAACCCCAATGAGTTAGTGGGCATCTACTACTGGGCAGGGCCCTGTTTGTTTCAGGTGTGCAGCTGATGGCGTTATGCTATGTACCCCATGGGCTGGTGAATATCTTTGTAACTGGTAGTGCATGGCCTAGGCTGCTTCCTGTGTGTCGTGTACGCCAACGGTAGTGTTGTTGCTGACATTGACCAAGTGTATCCTCTGTCTCTCTCCCCCTTTTTGTTTTGTCACCCTGTCCTTGTGTGCATTAGCATCATCTGGCGGAGGAGCAGAGGCACCAGCGACAGAGGGAGCTGCATCCCACATGGGCCTGGAGGCCGAATCCACCGACGGTGAGGGAACATGCACTACATCCTCATCCACTACCTCCATCACCAGCGCGCCCATCACTACACACCCTTCACTCCATCCCCACATCCATGCACAAGTCCCCTGTGCCCTCTCCCACTGTGTCAGTGACCCCTCCTCCCAAAGTATACAAACGCAAGCACACACCCACCTAACAGCCATCCACCTCACAACAGCATCCAGATCATGCACCTCCACCCAAACACAGCAGACTGACACCACCTACAACCACTCCCTCTTCCTCCACTCCCAAACCTTCACCCTCTTCCCGCCCCAATGTCCCTAAGAAGCCTTTCCTAGCCAACATTGACCTCTTCCCTAATCCCACCCCGTCCTTCACCTCAGGCCAAGATGGCCACAACCAAGCCCGGGCACCTCAGCCACCAAGTCCACATCTGCTGTGGTTTCTGCAGCTGTCAGAGGCTCTAAGGGGACACCCGTCAGCCCAGCCAGTGTGCCACCATCCCATGCCAAGGCCAAGAAGATTCCGCCACCTGGCAAGGTCAAGAAGGGGACAGCATCCAGCAAGGCGAAGGAGGCACAACCACCCAGCAAGGCCACGTCAAAGACTCCAGCTGCCAGACCCAAGGTGACACCACCATCTGTCAAGGGCAGGAAGGGGCACAGAACACCAGCCGAGGCACTTCTGCCATCCGAGCCTGCAGGTGAAGGCCTGGTGGCTACCAGCACAACCGCAAGCACTTCCACCTGCACCACGGCCAGCACCGCCACCTGCAACCCCGCAAGCACCGCCACCGCTGAAAGTGGCACCACTGCCAGCAGCAGCAGCCCCAGTAGGCAGCCGTCCGAGGCTGCAGGGGAAAGGCTGGAGCCTCCCCCACCACTGGCAGCACCAGCACTGCCACTACCCCCACTGTGCAGCCGTAGCCGCCGGCGGATGGACTGTAGCCCTGCCTCCATCGAGTATCATGCATCCTGGCCACTGAAAATCTCGTGGCTCTGACACACAGGTGAGGGACTGTGACCTGGCACCCCCCCAAGTGCTGCATCACTGGGCACAAAGCCCCTTCTAGAACCTGTGGAAGAAGGCATCCACTCAACCTATCCTTGGCAGGAAGAAGCACACTGGGCATGAGGCCCCTTCCAGAACCAGTGGAAGAAGGCACCCACTCACTCTATCCTTGGCAAGAAGAAGCACACTGGGCACAAGGCCCCCTCCAGAACCAGTGGAAGAAGGCATCCACTCAGCCCCTCCTCACCAGGAAGAAGCACACTGGCACAACGCCCCCTCCAGAACCAGTGGAAGAAGGTATCCACTCACCCTATCCTTGGCAGGATGAAGCACACTGGGCACAAAGCCCCCTCCAGAACCAGTAGAGGAGCCACCCACTAGAAAGACTGTGGCTTTTCACTCCCCAGGAGCAAGCAGAGGGCAAACCACCCACTAGAGAGACTGTGGCTTTTCACTCCCCAGGAGCAAGCAGTGGGCAAACCACCCACTTGCGAGACTGTGGCTTTTAACTCCCCAGGAGCAAGCAGTGGGCAAACCACCCACTTGAGAAACTGTGGCTTTGCACTCCCCAGGGGCAAGCAGTGGGCAAACCACCCACTTGAGAGACTGTGGCTTTGCACTCCCCAGGACCTAGCAGTGGGTATGGAGCCCCTCCAGGAACAGTGGTGTTGTACCATCTTAAGGCTGAGGTGCCCCCCCTTCCCTGTCCCCCTGATGCCCCTGCAGCGTTCTCTCCATTTTGAAGCAGGAGTCAAGTGTGGGTTTGGCCTATGTGTTATGGCCCAGTGGGCCACAGACTATTTTTGTGTGGACATTGTCCCTCATTTTGTATATATTGTATATATTGTACATACTGTTCATTTATTTATGTACCTATTTCTAAGTATTTCTAATATTACACTAATTTGACTCCATTCCTTTTGTCCTTCTGTTATTCCTGGGGGGTACGGGGTGTATATGTAATGTTATTGCATCTGATTGTGTGTATGGTGTTGGGGGTGAGGGTGGGGGTGGGGCTGTTGGTGGTTACCGCTCCGGTGTTTGTTGCTACCTCCGTGGCGGTCGGAGTGTTCAAGGGCTGTCTGTGTTTGAGGTTTCCGCTGTGGTCATGATTTCATTTTTGTTACCGCCAGCCTGTTGGCGGTATTACTGCCGCTTTAACACTGACCGTCATGGTTGTAATGAGGGCCTAATGTTTTCAACAAAAAAAATAGAAATTTGCCAGTTATAGTTAGCAGCGCCAACCATAGCTTGCACCTCACCATGCACTGCTTATGACTTCACATTTCACATATGACATCATTCATGACATCAATTATGACATCTCAAGTGACATAATTGATGACATCACTGAAGACATCATCCAAGCTTTGCTTTCCACCATTAAGGTCTATTAATAACTATGGCATTAGTGGCCTGTCAAGTACAAATTAGCTCAGGAGAATATCAGCCATCATTATTTCCATCATAGATAGAACTCCCTTAGGTGAAAAAAGTATGCATTAAGTGTAACATTGACCCTATACCACAAACTTTACAGCTACCAGAGTTCACATTAGCAATCAACCAGAGATAAATGGGGAACACTCACTGAATATGGTGTTCAATATGTATACAACTGTTCAGAGAAAAGCAAGTTTCTAAAAATAATGAATGTCAGTTCTGAAACAAATAAACAGCTTTTAGCTCTATTAAACACCTTAAACTCACCGAACCTAGATTGCAAAATGAAGTTGACATCAGTAGAGACGTGGGTACTGTAAAGGGCACTTACTCTACAGAGAGAGTTTATTTTGTACCACATTGTTTGCAACTAATGAACTTTTCATAAGAACAAACCACATAGTATTAAAAAATACATACTGAGGACAGTATACACTCTTTGCATCAGTTGTAAAAAAATACACTATTTGCTAGAAAATAACCAAGATCTGATGGTCCTAAACATCCTATTACCTGCAACCTTTATACTGTCATAAAAACTTTACAGATAGTCCATGTTTAAAGCAAAACAAGCATATGCACATAGATTGATACCTGGTGCACACAGTTTTCTATGTTATGTAGAAATTGTCATGCTGACACAATTCTGTCTACTAACTCAAGGGTGCTTAGTTATAGTTCTAGATATTACAAGTAAAAATAACTCATGCCCTAAGGTGACTATAACTCATCCCCCTGCCATGCACAGTTTTCTCATCAATAATTTAATTGTACATGTTGCAGTGTTATTATGAATGACGTCATAAAAGATGTCATCAGTGATGTAACAGATGGAGTAATTCGCAGTGCATTGTGAGAGTTTTCATCAGCTCCTTGGTGTTTTATCAAAATTATGACTTCTATACTATCTCATTTAAGGGCTCAGGGATTGAGAATGATTATCTGGCTGGACAATTTCCTTATGCTAGCTTAGGACAAAGATCTTTGGTTACACCAAACTCAGAATTTCAACAATCTGTTGCAGGAACTAGGGTTTTTGAGAAATTGGGGAAAGTATTTTTAGTACCTTCAAAACAAATGGAATTCTTGAGATTTTGGGAACAATTCAGGTAAATAATTTTTGCTGCTTTCTCGGGCCTAGGGGAAACCAATAATAGAGGAAACCTGTCAAGATCTGAAGATATCCTCAGTATCTCTCCAATTAATTGCTCATCTGGTAGGCCTAGCTAGCGTTTTCCATACAAGCAATCATCAAGTTAACTTTATTTCGGCTCGAAGAACCATAAATGTATACAAATAAAAACAAATACAAATTCAATTGGGCATAAGTACAGTACTTTAGTCTAGTGCAATACAGTTAATTAGTCTGGTGTAAGTTCTGAATGCATCCTATAGCAAAAATAATTGGTGAAGCAAGTGAAGTACCCCCCAATAAAGTGTCTACATACTAAGACAAGAATCCAGTCAAGCAAAAAACCTCAAGAGGAAGCCTAAGACTGGCTCCAAATGGATCCGTCATGCCATCCGGCAGCTGATAGTATCCACAGGAGGCAATTTGGATACACTATCTATCACCCAAAATTAAGAGCACAGTGGATGAACCATTAAAAAAATAAAAGAAACCCTATATATAAACAAAATAAGCACAATGTGTATAAAGAGAATTTCTAAACCACAATCTATAAGACACATATAATAAATTTGGTTTAAAAATAAGAATAAGATTTTGATGTTTGTGGAAATCCTTCGATAGGAGTGTAGTATGATGTTCTAGCACGAATAGTACAGATGCACTTGGACCACCAGATCCAGGCTAGCTGAAGATATCTTGCAACCGCAACCTTCACCAACCTAGAGGTATGAGTTCTTAAAATCCTGGTGGCAACCAAGTAACTCCTAACTCCCACGATCTACACAGAGGTATTAGCCATTTTCTCCTCTGGACTTTATATGCTGGGAAAAAATGAGGTAGATTTTCTGGAGGCCACTTGCACACAGGACACTCAGTACTTGGTGCACATTTACCCACTTAGCACAGAAAGACTTACAAGTGCATTGCACCACAAGAGGGTCACTTTTTCTGACGCTTTGGAGGTGCAATGCCATGCTCCACATTTACAAATGGCATCAAGCCACTTTTTATGGCTTAACGCCATCTTGTAAATATGGCCCTTTGCATGCATCACTTTGTATGAAAGGGGCATGCAACGGGTGTTGTTTTGGGAGTTCTACTTCAACACCCAATGCATTTTGACGCAGCCCCAGATTTACAAGAAATCGTAAACCTAAGGCAGCGCAAAAAACAAATGTCACCCCAGGGGTGGAATTAGGGTAGCGCAACAAGGAGGAATACTTTTATTTCTCCTCGCTTTTGGTTTTTCTGTGTGTGCTGCATTCTGCAGCACACATAGAAGGAGCAAATGTCCATTAATGATTGTTTGTGTGCAGGAAGGCGTTCCTTCCTGCGCATAAGCAATCATCCCCTGCAGCGAAGGCACCCTTGCACTATGGTTCAAGGGTGCCTGCATTGGCGCTAGGCAGCTAATTTTAGTGCCAGCACTAGGAAAAAAACACAGAGAAGCGCAGTGTTATAGTAAACATGGCACATCTATGCATTTCTTAAATGAAACAGCCCTGCAAAATTTGCCCCAGTGCCCGCTGCAACACTTTTTTCTAAATCAGGATCTTAATGTGTAAGAACTGATATTTAAATTGTAAGAACGATTTCCTGGCCAGAGTGGGAGTGATCTCATTGATCATATCCTCGTGGCTAGGACAAACCTTAAACTCCAGAAGTTCCAGGGTTAGAGAGCCTTTAATGTTGCCTATAGCTTCTTGATATGCCATCTGCCAATAAGCAGATTTACTCGAGGTTTTGGAACCAGGCATGAGGGCCTCAGGTGCTGTCCAAAACTTTCTCAGTGAAGCGATCTTTCCAGGTCCCTTTCTCAACCATGCCCTATAAATGCTAAAAATCAGACATCTTCAATGGGGTCTCTCCTATTCAGACATGGTAAGTCTTGATCAAGATTCTTGCTCAGCACTCTAGTTGGATCATGTGGCTGCTTAGAACAGGAAAACTATTTTTTTCTTCCTTCCGTCCTAGTGTTAGTATTTGATGGCGATTAGACAGGTTGTGGCACGCGATGTGACCAATCCTCAATTGGTAGCACCTTGTCAGTGCAGTAGTCATTGCTGCATATAAATTCTTCAGAGATCCTTGCAGGATACTTTGCTATCCACAGTTTTTCTGGGGACAGTGTAAGTAGCTCCACATGCCTTCAAATGGACAATCTGACAAAATGAAATAGATCCGTCATTTGGAGGATGGGGCGCAAAATCCAAATCATTGGCAGATCTATGCAAAGGTTTCTGAGAATTTTGGCTACAAAGAAAACTTTCTGTACAAGCAGAGTATTTCCCAGAAGACCACAACATGATTGCAGATTGGTGATCCAGGCGTCATTGAGATTCAAGCAATTGGTATCTTTACGCTACAATGTTCAGCTTTCTTTCTTTTAAGCAGGGTTCCTCTCCCAATAGATGTTTTTTGCATCCACCTTCAACAACAAACTTCCTTCCTCCTACAGTTTGAGACCAGCTGTACAGGCCCAGGCTACAGATGTTTTCTTTAGGATTGGTCTGTTAACCTAAATTGTGCCTTTCCCCATTATTCATGCTTTCTAGACTCTTGGCCCAAACTCGATGGCAAAAAGCATCCCTAGTCCTTTTGACTCCTTTCTGATAGGCTCATACTTGGTTTCCTTTACTTCTGAATGGTCAATAGATGGCCCAATTTTAATTCCTTCGTTTTGTGACCTGCTTCTGAAGCCACATAGTCAATGACATGAGATGATTCTCAATCACACACTTACCTTGGTTGCTTGGAGAACTTTGCGCTTGCCCGGAGAATCCCAGGTATTTTGAGAGTGGGTGCTCAACGCATCCCTCAATGCAGGGTCCTAGGTAGTACTAGTGTATACTGTTCCATACGAGCAGTGTGGATTAGCTGATGGATGGACTAAGGTTCTGAACCTTTTTCTGTGAATTTAGTTATAGTAGTCAACTTTCTATCCTCCCTAACGTCCCAAGGGAAGGCACACAGAGCCCTGGTTACTAAGAGAGTTTGGGCTGAACTTTTCTTTAATTTATGATTATATTCTATATCGTTGTTTGAGTCAATGTCTCCCAAATGTATTATCTGTAACAAGTTACTGAATTGCAATTTGTGTTTGGGAATACAAACCAAATTGGTATTTTGAACAGGAGTGCTAATAGTGTCCCATCCAGATACCAATTCCTTAAGGTATCACATAATATTTTGCTACAAAAACATTGTTATTTTACCATCCCCTCAAAGGAGATGGTAAACCACTCACAAACTGAGAAACAGTCCCCAAGGGACCCCTTTTCTTTTGTGAATGTTGAAAAAATGATTTTATCAGGAATAGGCCTTGGACCACTGCCTGGTCCTAAAAAAGGATTGTGTAGTTTTTCTCTTTTTTTAACCCCTCCTGTTTTCCTTTCTGGAAAAAAAAAAGATAGCTGTTTTTAAAAGTAATCACAGATATGGTGGTCTGCTGACCCCGCCAGGCCACCATGCCCGTGAATGTAGTCAATCATTATGGGTCACAATTTGTATGTCAAATTGTGACTCACTACTAGGCGTAGGCAAAATCTTAATTACTCCAGAGTAATCAGAGTACTTCCACTAATTATGCATTACTCTTTTGATGTAAAATCATGCAATTGCGCCAGCTTGAATATTTAAGAGTAATCTGGGGCAAGAAACCTGCCACAGGAACAACAGACTACAAGCAACGAGAGAGTAAACAGCTGCAGGCCTTTGGCGTTCGTGTCTTGTAGCGTTTGTAAAAATTTCTCAGAGCTAAATGCACCCATTTTGGATGCAATGACGCATTTTGCAAATAAGGCTGAATGCTGGTTTATGCTTCTCACGTAACTATTATGCATAATTACGAGTAATTGTATGGTAACTACAGGTAATTATGCTAGAGAGATGTTCACCGGTTACACCCACTACTACTCACTACGATTCGATATTTTGTGACCGACTTATTAGTACATGGTTGGTTGGTTCTCAAAATACCAATGCATTCAGCGGAAGTGGGAGCATGAACAGTAGTCACTTTTACTGAATTAATGTTAGTACATTTCATTTAAGAAATCGTAAATTGTGATTCAATATTTGTCATACTTTACAATGTCTTAAATGGAATGTTTTTACATGACGGCCGTAGCTATGGTATCAGTGTTAGAGAAAGTAAGAGGGACAGTTATGGCGGTTCCGAACACACTATATGCACTTGTTAAAAAATATCAGGACTTAAAAAATATATTTTTACCAATGACTGCACTGAGGGAAAATCCAAACTGATTCAATGAGAAACAACCCAGTTTAGTGGTGATGAAAAAAGATATATGTGAATAAAGTCAAGACATCAGCTTTAGACTCAGATGCTGAACAGGTACATCTGGGCTCTGATATCCAAAGTATACACAAAGATGTTTCCAGTGTGTCAAAGAAAGATCCAAAAAGATTGTCAACATTCGAAACTATTCAAGAGCTCAAGAGCTCAAGAGCTAGTCGTATCATGAGTAATCGGTTACTTTGTATTTTCAGTGTTGATGGTGGGAAGTCAAATATCCTGCTTTTAGTTTTCTTTTATTAAATTATATCTCTAGATGATTTGTAAAATATAGACTTATACCAGAAGCTGTTGTATGAACATTATTAAATTGTAGAATTCTTTGATAATGGCTTTGAGCTATATAGATAATGAAAAGGCTGTAGTATCAGCAGCATCAAAAGTGCAACGCGCCTTTAGTAGGAACGAGGGCGCTTGTCTTTTTAGACTCAGTAATTCTGTGTTTGGGGCTAATAAATTAATGATATTATGGTTACTCTTCACTAAAACCAACATTCTAGTTAGTTTAATGTGATATGGCAACCAGAGCAGTGACAGGATACTGCTTAATAGGCTGCGATACATGTTGCTGTTTTAATCATTATGTTTATTTGGTGGTCAAACAGAATATTCTCATCAAATTATACTTATAAGTACTTGATTTAATTGGTTGAAGGTGGGATGGTTTCTAATAAATTTTGGAAATACAAATGGTACAATGCTGTCTTAAGATCTATCCTACTCTGAGTATTTCTGTCTTAGAACATTTTAGACATAAAAAGCTCTCTGTCATCAATTGGTAGATGTGACTCAGGCATTATTTGTTTTAGCTTCTCTTTAGTGCTTTTCATCCATATGTGGAGTGGATATTTTCTCAATGTCTCTAAGAATGCATTTGATATAATTATGCAAGCATTAAAATACAGAGAAAAGGCCAGAGAGACCCAACACAAAATCAGTTTAATTTTAGAAGTAGAAGAACCATTTCTATTTTGATGACTTCTGTTTGTCAGAAATTACTGAAAACATTGGAATGGCCTAACAGCGAACCATATCCGGTTTGTAGCCATTTTCGGAGCATTTCGTGATCAATCTTATCTTATGCTACTGTAAGCATTGACAAGATTAGGATTTCTGACTGTGCAACTAGTAGGAGTTGATCATGACTCCTCCAATGTCAGCAAATGCTGTTACTATTTTTCTTCCCAGTATAAAATCAGATTGTCTGCCATGGAGAGTGATATTTGTTTCTACAAGCTCTTATAATTGCCTCCCCTTCAAGAACCTCATGTTGAAATGAAAGTTAGGGATGCGTTTTTGATTAGCTAGACCCTGTGGACTTGCCAATGATTTCCGGCATAATGTGGTCTTAGTTATCTGTTTTAGGATATAGGGTATTTTCCGTTATGGAATGTGTTATTCGTAATTCTGTTTTCCCTGGTCTCTTTTTATAATGGCAGAGGAAGGTTCTACAGACAAATTTGTAGATTTCAGTTTACAAGTTACTTTCAATATATGTTCGAGAAATATTACCAAGAAGAATGAGTAGATGTTTTGGATGACTTGGGTTCAATTGGGTTACTATATAGTACTCAAAAAAATACCAACCCAAGTCTTGAGTAGCTTGTTTCTGGAGAAGTCCATCTGGACCTTGCAGAGTTTGAACAGGATCACAGGTACATAATTAAATGCTTCTTGCTCAGTTACCTTCAAAACATATTCAGCCTGTCACAAACTGCAAATTGTAGTGCGATTTGTTGTACTACAAAACGTACTACAAAATGTATGTTTTACCTTTCCTTATGTGCATGTTCTCCTCCATGACTGCAGAATCTCTGTACTTTTAAGTATGAGTTTTAGTAGGACATTTTGGAGGGACGCAAGGGAAGGGGGCAAAGGTTCAGACTTACTTGATAAATTAATAGGATTAGAGAGGAGTAACAGGGTTTTTAGGGAGGCTAACACAGAGGTTTAGGGAGGAAGTCACCCATCCACACAAAAGCAAGCCAGTCGTTTTACTCTGGGGGTGTAGACATGTAACTTGCACTTTGAAGTAAGTTCACACTCAGAGTTTGTGAATACCAAAAATGCAAACTTGCTCCAAAGTTTAAACTTACTCTAAAGTGTAACTTTAACTTAACTTTGAACTACTCTGTTTTACATTCAATTTTTATAGACTCTCAGGGCCCAAAGTCTAACTTTAGACCAAAAGTCTAAACTTAGACCAAAAGTGTAACTTTACTTTGTGTAAAGTTAGACTTTTGGTCTAAGTTTAGAATTTTGGTCTAAACTTTGCCCAAAAGTCTAAAGATAGACCAAAAGTGTAACATTGCTAGGAGTAAAGTTAGACTTTTGGTCCAAACGTAGACTTTTGCTCTAAATTTAAACTTTTTGTCTAAGTTTACCTTTGTGAATCAGGCCCTTAGTCTGCTGTCTTTTATTTAGTGCCTCCATCTTTTCATTTCTGTTTCTTACATAGAATTGGTGGTGGGCTGAACTCACAGAGTTTTACTTTGCTGAATTCCGCTGAGTTATATAAAAACTCAGCTAGATTCCGTGGAGGTCTGCCCACCTAATAGGGCACACTTAATAAAAAACAAAGGTTTTGCTGTGTGCCTGCACAGCAGTGGGAATATGTTCTTCTGATCCTTCTGCTGTTACAATATCCTATTCCTGCTCAAATATCAAGTGATTTAGGATTTTTTAATTCGAAACCAAGTAGGGAAGACAGTCCATAACAGTGATGCAAGCAGAAGGGAGTTAAAGGCTGGCAATTGATGCATGCTTTGTCTCAATAGAGGTCAGCAGTATTCTCTTTAGAAGCACCAGCTTTACATTCTTCACCTGTCAATCTCCAACAAACAGCAGTCAGAAATTACTGACAAATCTCTGCCCCCCAGTGAGTGTGGGTTGTGAGAAGTGGTAAAACATTAACTCTCAATGATAGTGTATTTTGAAATACAGTGATTACCCAGCAAGGTTCACAGTTTGCAAGTGTAACTGCAGAGAAAAGAAGCTTTATGTTGCAACATCCTGCTGGCAAGAACATATACTCAGCACTACACCTCCTTTGCAAGCTGTATCACATTTGGCACTCCGAGGGCTTGAGTCACCCATGCATAGGTCTTTCCTCCGCAGGCAGCATTCTGTACCCTTTACATACCTCCAACAGCCACAGCTTGGGCTTCTTTGTAGCACGAGTGCCGAGGGAGGAACAATGCCATGCACAGACTTGGACCTGTGCTTTGCGAGATATTAAGGCCCATATTTATGCTCTGTTTGCACCAAATTAGCGTCATTTTTTTTTACTCTAATTCGGTGCAAAACTAACATCATATTTATACTTTGGTGCTAGACCCATCTAGCACCAAATTTATGGAGTTAAAGTCATTTTTTGGAAGTGGAAATCTACTTTGCCTTAGAAAGATGCAAGGTAGGCGTTCCCGTGCAAAAAATGACTCTATGGCCTTAACGCCATATTTATACTCCTGTGCAAAAATGGTGCACGGGAGGAAGGAGGGGTAAAAAAATGGTGCAAAGCTTGCTTTGCCCCGTTTTTTAACTCCTGGGCCAGGGCAGGCGTTAGGGGACCTGTGGGCCTATTTCCATGGTGGAACACCATGGAAGAAGCCCGCAGATGTCCTCCCCAGGCCTCAGGGGCACCCCCACGCACACCAGATGAACTGCGGAGGATGGGGGACCCCATCCCAGATAAGTACAGGTAAGCATTGCATTTTATTTTTTAAAGTGCCATAGGGGGCCCTGTAGTGGGTCCCCATACATGGTACAGGGTGCAATAGCCATGCCCAGGGGACCCTTGTCCCCTGTGCTGGCCATTGGGGTGGTGGGCATGACTCCTGCCTTTTCTAAATCAGGAGTCATGTGGCATGGTTGGTTTGGCACTATAAAATTACGCTAATCTGGTTAGAGTCATTTTTTTTTTACTCTAACCTGCCTAAAGTCCTTTTTTGGTGCTAAACGTCCATCTTCTATACCGCCACCCCCACCTGACTAAAGTCATTTTTTGGAACTCTAGCCTACCCTTTGCCCCAGCTTGCACCATTCCATAAATATGGTGCCCGGCTGGTACAAAGACATGGTGCAAGCCGGTGCTAAACTTTTTTTTTGGTGCAAACTGCTTTAGTGCAGTTTTGCACCAAAAAGTATAAATAAGGGCCTAAGTGCTTCTCACTCTAGTGGCAGTCTGACTTATCAGTGTATAAATATGCCTATAAACACTCATACACCACACATTCAACCAGGTGCACACACACACACAATGGATACTCACACATAGCACCAACACATTTTAACACATAACATGAACAAAAGAACCAGCACATTGTCAGATTCAGGGATAATAAATATATTGTTTAAAGCATTAGCAGTTGTTGGCAAAAGCCCAGCAAATATCGAAGAGTGTCTCTGACATCATACTCACATGCCAAGATTAGTAAACACAGCATGTCAACCATCTCGAAGATGTCTATAATTGCCTATACTGCGTGCTGAAAGGCTTGACCTAACCAAGGAAATTCTCCCATAGACGGACAGAAAAAAACCCAATACATTACAGAAAGCAAGAGTGAGAAATCTTTCACCTAACCAGGGACTATATGAAGTGAGTTTATCAAAAACTGGCCTGTGATATTTTAGTACGGAGCAACATCTGGCCCATCAATCAGATCATCATTTTACAAACATAAGCACGTTTGTTGAGGCCTAGAAGCATCCCATCCCTCCCCTGCTCATGGCCTAAGGTAACTATAACTCGCACCCCCACCATGCACAGTATTTTCTTCAATAATTTGAATTCTAATGTTTCAATGATATTTTTATTGACATTATAAAAGTTGTCAAAAGTGCTGTAACATCTGGGGTAATTAACAGTACATAGCGGGGGCACAAGTTATTGTTACCTTAAGCTGTGAGCTAAAGTTACTTGAAATAACTATAACTATAACTGCTGAATTTCTGCAATTTGTGTAAGAAAATTCAGAACCTACCTATAACGTTCCTTTAACCTTTGTTTTTTAAATCAACTTTTAGGGTTTTTATAATGATATTTTCCAACTATAATGTCCCTGTAAACTTCGATTTTTCAATGAAGTTTGATTTTTTTAACTCAACGTAATTTTCACTACTATACAGTAATCCAACTACCACTACACACAGCCTTTGGCCGTAGGGACCTGTCCAAACCCTATATAACCACCTAACACCACACCGTGCATGACCTTTGGCCATGCATGTTGGGCGTTGGCTGCAGGGCCTGGCCCACAGCCAGTCCCTACAGCCAACCTCCCAACCCCATGCTGCTCACGACAGTTGACCAAGCGCAGCAGGAGTTGACGCATGGCCTGTCTCTCTAGGTGTGAGATTAGGTGTGAGAGGGTGTCGCTCAATGTGAGTGTGCTGTGAGAGTGTATGTGTGGGAGTGAGAGTGGGTGTGAGAGGGTCTATGTGGGTGTGACAGTGGGTGTGAGAGTGTCTGATTGTGCTCCAATAAATGAAGATGCATTCACCTCCACAAATGTTTTGAGATTGTTTTTCAATATGGAATTGCAAAGTAAACACATTGCTACATTTATATTTATAAGTGCTGCCTGTTCAGGTTTAATTTCTGTGAAATGAGTATCATGGCCACAATAGAAGCTCACCTGCTACTTTATCCAACAAGAGTCCACAGTTTGCACAAAAGGTCTATCCAGCTGGAACACTTTCTACTAGTTAGATAGTAAAAGCTACCTCATTGGGTAAAAGTGCAGTGTGGGGAGGGGGTCCATACGGCCCCCCTCCCCTAGGTGATTTCCATCATAGGAACCCCATCCATCGGGCCCAAGACAATTTTGTACATAGTGAGCAACCACTTTTCCAGTCCAATCTCGGCCCTGGGGACCCCATCTCTCGGGCCCGGCCTTTTAATGTTTTTTTTTTTTTTTTGAGGGGGCTGTGCAGCAACCCTACCTGAGCTGATCACAGACCCTGGAACCCCATCCCCCGGGACATGGCCATCTGTCCTGGGTGCTCCACAGGGCACCTAGTTTACAATGGGACCACAGGGAGTCTTAAGCACTCCACGATCTCAGCTGGTTCTGCACCTCCTGTGGGAGCCAGCATTGCTGTCACAGACAGGGAGCTCCTAAACATGCAGCTCCCCGTCTGTGAGGGCAATTGTTTACTCTGTTTCCCTGCTCGCATCTCTGTAGGCAGAGAAACAGAAGAAACCTCAACTTCCAGCAAGCAGGAGCTGTTTCACAGCTCTCGCTTGCTGGAACTGGAGCGGTTGCTCTCACTTGGCGGGAGCTGTCAACGCTCCCACCAGTCAGAGCAAACAGCTATGTCCCGGGGATAGGCAACCCAGGACATAGCAGGAGCCGGCCCTGGAGGGTGGCGGTCCCCAATGCCATTAGTGGCCCCTTCCAACATTAAAGATAGCCCTCGGGAGGCAGTGGTCCCTGGGGCTGGGGGTCTGAGAAGCACCACCTTCATTATGTCTTTTTTTCATCCCTGGATAGGTGACAGTCCCCTGGGGCTGGGTGGGGGCCATGCGCCCCCCCCCCTTATTATGATTAAATTGCCCCAGGGAGGTGGCAGGGCCCAGGGCTGTGTGTTGGGGGGGGGGTCCGGTGGACCCCCCTAGTATTATTACCAATTTTGCCCCTAAAAGGTGGTGATCCCTGGGGCGCAGGGGGGCACGCTGTCTCACTCATAGTTGTCATTTAGTACCAGGGAGGTGGCATTCCATGGGGTTTGTGGGGGGTCAACCACCCTAGTATAATTAACCAAATTTGCCCAGGGGAGGTGGGGTCTGCATCATATTCATTTAAGCCCCAGGGAGGTGGCAATCCCTGGGGCATACATAAGCCCTAGGAGGGGGCTAGTATATATATGTGTGTGTGTGTATATATATATATATACATATATATATATATATATATATATATATATATATATATATATATATATATATATATATATATATATATACCCTCATATGTAGGTAGGTATATATATATATATATATATATATATATATATATATATATAGATATAGATAGATATATTTTGATATAGAAATATTTTTACTCATATTTCCAAACGATAGGGAAACGTTGTTACTTTTCCCTATCGTTTACCATAGGGAGAGCTCCACATAAAGGGGCAGAGATTTACAAATAATAATGCATAGGGAAAATTTCCTAACTCTTTACCACAGGGAGATCTCCACAATCGGGAAGGACATCTCCATATGGTAAAGGGCAGGGAAAAGTTCCCTATTTATTTCCATATGAAGATTTACACCTCGGTGGTGATGGTCGCCATATTGTAAAGTATTGAGACATTTCAACAAGTTTATTAACGTTGGAAAATGTTAATAAAAATATTTTTGTTGAATTTCATTGTAAATTAAATGTATATCTTTATTTTATTTGAAAAATAAAAGACAAAAATGTTTCAGAATAATAACGTTTATTTTCAATCAGAAAACGTTCCTAGACCATTTTCTTATTAAATAATAAATATGTGATATTTTAACATTTTTTTCTTTACATTTAATATAGTTATATTATTATGCTAAATATTTTAATTTATTATAACGTTATTTCCTACGGGGTTTTAATTAAAATTGCCACCTTCAAGATTTTATGTAGGAGGATGTTGCAGTTTGCATATGTAGTTCTTCTGAATTCGGCTCCAACCCCTTTTCCTGGAAATGGCGACATGTAAGTCTACTCTTGTGAGTAACTTTACACTCAAATTTTATAACAGCCTGAAGTAGTGAAACTACTAAAACATGAAAGAATTACATGTTTAAATAACTCAGAAGAGTGATTTACAATTGTAAATAGCCCCAAAATAAAAACATGTTTGATGGTATGTCCCAATGCTTCATGGAAAGACGTGTTCTCCGACGATTTGGTTTGCTGCAGGTTTCAGGAATACCTTTGACTTAACGTGAGAGGAAGGCCCATAGATATGTTTGTTGAAAAGAGTTTGTTGTCCGATTACATTACCATCCACAGGCATCGTGGAGAAACGAGCGGCCCTTAATGGTTAAAAAAATGGCAGACTTTTCTTGGCTTGGAGAAGCATGTTTCTTTATTAAACCTGCAAAAGGAAGGATTTAATCCCTAAACCAAACTCCCCTTCAGTGCATTTTGACCGGGGTCAGTGTTGCTTTCATTTGCATTGTTCAGCAGAAAATCAAGAGGGCTTACATTAAGCTCCAATCTAAGCCCCTTTCTTCCCTACACAAGCAAAGCAATTATCCTGAGTTGGCTGGGTAGGTACCTAAGGTTTCCCAACACTTCTCCAGGAGCTGAACGGCGTTGAAAGCAGGTCGCTGCTTTGCGTTGGTGTTTTCTGATCTGATAGGTCAGGCACAAATGTTTCTGTACAGGTTGTTACCAAGAGCTCTAGCTGGGATTTGGACTGTTAGCAAAGCCCAGTGCTTGATTTGAGCGGGTAATTCCAGGTGGGACACAGCAGCACTCATTTTTGGGTAATATTTGTAACTCCTTGTGATTTAAGAGGAGGAGGCAGCGTGCCTTTCTTTATGAAAGATGTACCAAAGGGTTTTACCCATTCTGTGTTTATGGGAAAATGTGTTTGTACATATGGCCCAAATGTTTCAAAACTTTGCAAGTGGAAGAGTGTTTACAACCTGCTGATAGCATATTGGCCCTACAAAAGCATGGCACCCTATTCGCAAAGTGGATGCTGTCTACGACGGACAGCTTGCATTTTCTGAATGTGGGCCCGGGCACTGGGGAGTGCATGCAACTCTACCCAGTGCTGTTCACATGAGGTCGGTCGCAGAATTTGCGAATGTGAATGCATTATTATAGGTCTGCGGTCATTAGCAGTCCTCCATCTCTTCATACCTAGCCGATTTACTAAGATAATTAAATATCCTCCTGCCCCATTCATAATATTGTTGGGAATGATATTGACAACCCTGCCGAATGGCTGTTTTTGCACTGTGATGGAAAACAATCTCAAACCATTCACCATGCCAAACCAGCACTCCTTTGGGACCTAAGAACAATACACCTAGGGCTAATGTTTATGCAGAATATCTACCACTTTTCCAACGTCTGCTATGTTCTAGGTCATTGTATCATTAAACCAACACTAAAGTAATGGTGGCAAAGTATTTTTTTTCTAAACTTGTATTCGTTAGCTAGTTTCTGTTTGGGTATTTTACTAGTTCAGTGAAGCAATGCACCTTGATTGGACTACAGAGAAGTGACAATGAGAGAACGAATAAATCCTTTCAAACCTTCTCAAGAGTTGAGTATTAATTTATACTGTTGAATGCTGCATGACAAGGGTGAGGAGGCACTTAATATGTACCTTTCTCCGCCATCATAAATCTGTATGTAGCTTTTCACTGCGATGTATGCGATTTATTAAATGTACCCATCTAATTGCATGTTTCAGTTGCGTTCATCTGCGCAAAAGCTTCAGTTCTGTTTTCCATAAACTGTCGAAAAATATGTACAACAGCACTTTCATGCTAAAGTGTTTAACCTTGTAGAACTATTAACAACTTTCCAATATGTACCTTAGGATAAAAGAAGACGAAATATCCAATACCTGGAAGTAGGACACAGGCCTTTTTTAAATGGAATTTGATTTTTTTTTAAAAAGGCTAAATTGTTAAATTGAATAACATTATTTGGAACCTTGTGGCAGATTTATGAAAAGTGGCCACTTTTCTAGCACCCCCATAACGCCACCATGTGTGCACTGTATTTAATATACGGTGCACTATGGCGGTAGATACGGAACTTGCGTCATACATTTTGATTCCAGTTTGGCACTTTGGAGGATTAGTGTCAAAAAGTTTGATGCTATTCCTGCAAAGTTGAGGCCCATTGTAAACAATGGTGTGCCTCCTTTTAATGCCTGCTCGGAGCATGGGCAGTGCAGGGGCCCCTGTGCAGTGCCCCATCACGCAGGTCACTGCCCAATTTACGGGCAGTGATCTGCGCGACGGGTGCAATCAGAGCCTTATTTCAATTCATACTATCACATGCAAGGTATCATCACGGTTCCATTCCACAAAAAAACAGACACATGTTTCACAGTTTTACTGCTTTAGCAAAACTGAGATTTAAATCACACAGAGTTTTTAGTATATCTCACACAGTTAATTCTCATTGTTATCATTCCCATCTTTGAGCAATTGATATCATATAATATTATTATATCAATTAAATAGCTATAGAAACACTAAAAATAGGGACTAATGAGATATGTTTCAAAAACGCCACTAGAAAATCCCTTGGTTATATAATACATACTTATGCAGTATTTTTATGCCAATACGGAAAAAGGCTTTACTTGAGGGGTTAACTATGTATTATGATATCCATTTACATATCAATTGAAAATTCAAGGGGCTTAGGGCCAGATGTATGTCCATTTCACTTTGCGAGTATCTAATTGCGACTTTTTGAGAGTCGCAATTAGAGACTAGCAAAATGAAATGTACAAATGTGTCTCAAACACAATTAACGACTCCCAATGGGGGCACAAAGACCTACGTCTTCAAAATTCATGAGTTAGGTAGCAATTTGTAACCCAATTGGGAATGGCCACACTCACAGGGATGATGGCCTGCTGGGGACAGCAGACCACCATGTCTGTGACTGGTTTAATATAAAGCAGTTGTTTTTATTGCAGCCTGTATTCCTTAAAGGAAAATGGGATACATTTAAAAAATAAAATGAAAAGATCACTACCTGGTCTGAAAAAGTACTTTTGCTTCCATTCACAAAGAGGTATGAATGGAGATCGCTTCCTGTTTGCGAATGGGTTACCACCAACTTCTAGTTGGTGGTAACTGTAAATGTTTTAGGACAGCATTCACGGTCTCAAAACATTTCTACATGATTGTGCTATTCAGTATTAGTAAGGGACGCCCTTGACCCACCCCTTCCTAAAACCGAATCTCAAAAGCAAAAAAATAGTTCGGTAAACAAGTTACAGAGTCACATTTTTCTTTGGTACATAAATAAAGCTTTTTTCCGGTCAATGGGCCATTTGGGACCAGAAAAATGCTTTGTACATCTGGCCCTTACAGGCTATTCAATCTGTAGGTCATAAGTTCATATGGTGCCATAAACATCCAGTCCCGAATCCAAACCTTATGCGTGGAGGACATATGTAATCTCCATTGCCTCAGTATGCACATTTTTAGCAAATTATATTGATATGTCCATTCACCTCTTTACATGTTTGTTAGCTCCTAGAATGTCCTGTATATTGTGCAAAATCCCTAGCGCAGATGAAGAGATAATGGTGTGGTCACTCTTGTCTTTCAGTGTAGCGTTTTCAAGAAAGAGGGTGCAAATTGGGCATGATCAAATGATATGCTCAATATCCTTTTCAAGTTGCCCACATCTCCTGCAAAGGAGTTGGGACTCAGGTTTCTGTCAAACGTTTATAGGGGAATTAATGCAAGTCAAGCAGGAGCTTGAAAAAGCCAAACTTTAAGCGTGTTCCCGTAGTTGTCTGTAATACATTTGGAGTAGTTCAAACTATTCTTCCTTCATGTAATCCTTTTGGATTACGATTCGTCTTGAGTCTTGCCTGCCATTTGTGTTTGAGTAGTTGGTCCGTATGTTTTTAAGTACAGTTCTCTACTGAGGGTGCAGTATAGTGCAGAGGTCACCCCATGTAGATTCTTGTTCTTTCTGTGCACAGCTGTATTATAGATTCTTACAGATTAAAGTGTATGCTTCCCAGTCTATTTTGCAGGCAGTGCTACAATTACAGGCATCTTCATTCTTGATCATAGTCAATCTGATACGAGCTCTGTAATGTCATCTGACCACCTTTTGCCAAGATCTGTTAGGTAACTATCATGCCCCGTATACTCCCTTCCCAGGTCTAAGTGGATCCGTCATATTTGCCGCGATATGGGGATAAGAGATTGTGCCTCTGCTTTGAGGATTTTAAAAAGTCACCATTCCACGGTTTTAATACTTGCTGTCAGTAAATATTTATTAGCAGCATGGCGAATACGCAATTCCATTGTAAAGACTGTGTCTTAATCTAGAGCCTTATTTTCATTCTTTTACTCTTACAAGAACTGTAGGAAGGGGGGTGGAACTGTATTATATGTATTATGTGTATTATGTGTACTGAGAATTTTAATTAGACTATGCTTTTAGGAATCCATGTTCTAAAATAACCTTCATTTATGTTCTATAATATTATTACTATTGGATTTAGTTCTATTTTATTCTTTATTATTGTACATTCGCTTTGATGATTAATTGATCGAATAAAGCATGTGTTAAACTGAATCATGCCTCGGCACAACCATGCCGGCCAGTGGAATGGTACACCACCTATGAGTAAATCAGTATTGTTTTGTATTGGTGCATTGAGGTATAAAAACACATTATGTGCTGACCTCCATATCTGTTCACCCCCTGCACTATTTGATTTTGTAGGTCTCTGGAGAGCCTTTGCCTCCTGTTTAGTACTTGTGGGCTGTTGTTTTGTTCTGCATATGTCTTTCATTTGATTCGTTTTTTTTTATATGATAGCAAGTAGCGTTCAAAACAACACACCTTTGCAAGTTGCCATTTATATAACGGAGCATTTTAGTTGTCAATTGCAAATATATATTCACTACAAACAGGCTTCTGTGAGTGTGTCAAAAGACAGGCAGGGATTACTCTCAAAATACTTGCTGAATAAGTAAGAAAATAAATCAAACCCCAACTACTGAAAATAGTTCCTTCAAAACATTCAAAAAGAGGTTATTTGCAATTATGTGTTTCCATGAAGTAGATAGGGCTATTGAAAACAAAGTAAGGTAGTACTTTTTTGCTGTATAACATGTAACTGTTCGCAACAGTCCTTGTAATAATTGTTTAGGAGATTATGGACTTGAAAAATGCAGGATGGGGGCTGGAGAGGTAAGAGGTTTAGGTAGAGTTGGCTGAACGGGACAGCAAAATGGTCAAAGATAGTCAAAGGGAGAGGTCTCGGGATCAAGAAATAGCTTAATCAGGATTACTGCTTCATCACACCATTACAGAAGTGGACTCCATATAAAGCAATGCACTGCAGTCTGGTCTTGTTAATGTGCTCATGTGCCACCCATCTAATGAGTTCTTAAGTTTATTCACATAGTCACCACCTTCCAATGAATTAGCATGCACATCTTTGCTATGTCTCCTTCTGTCTTCTCCAGTGTGATGGAGTAGATTCATTGCCCCTCATGTCCTTTAAAATAAACAATTTTGCTAAGAGTCAGAAAGCTGGTCATTGGTATTCACCATTATTAGCCATATGTCAGGCCAACATTGTGTTAAATTTGGGCAGGACGAAGTAAATAGTGTAGATCAGCTCTCTTATGAACCCTACACTAGCATTAGTTATATTCTTGTTATAAAACCAGTACAGCTTGCTACTCTTGTCCTTCAAACACTTCCCATTTGATATCTAATACAATGTGTCTGGTATTACAAGAGCTCCGTAATGTGCCTCATGCTAGTTTAAAAGTCCCCTTGGGACGGAAACAAGCTTTTAGTGTGTTGCTCCTAAAAGTCCCATGGCCAATCTTACTTTTCTTAGTGATATTCTGTCCATGTATTTACTCCCTCTCACTATTAGAATTCCTGAAAAGGAAATCAATCTTCAACTGTCAACTTTTTTGGAAACTAATATTCTTGACCCACATCAATGTGGATTTTGTCCTTTTTATAGCACTAAATAAGCCTTGATTTCCATTCTTAACAATTTTTTCCTCACAGTGGAGGAGGCTGGTACTGCCTCCTCGATCTTTCTCAATCTTTCAGCTATGTCCGATGAAGCCTCCCATTGGTTCTTCCTCTTCCTTCTCTTTGACATAGGTATCGCTGACTAGGTCTTGGCCCAAACTACCCCCTATTTTATTAATTACTCTGAAGTGATCCACCTTAAAGGTCCCTTATATAACAGTAACTGAGGTTCTTCTTTGGATTCTGCATTGTTAAACGTTTATGTCAACCTCTGGGTTGCTCTTGTAGCTCATTTAGTTTCTCATTTATATCATATGCCAATGATACATACATTTATATATGCTTGGATTATTCTCAGCCTCATCTCAATCATGTTTCCTGTCTTTCTGAGACAGTAGTTTGCATTTAACTAAATTCTCTGAAGATTAATACTGACAAAAAATCAGTTCTTGCCTTTGGCAACAACAGCTCAATCTGGTCTCCTAAGTAGCAAACATTGCTTTACGTGTGGACCAGTCTCTCAACTCCTCAGGTTTCCCCTACCTGCATCTATTATTTCTTGGTTGCCTAGAATTTCGAATGGAGCTATACAGGTTATCTTTCAACTTCTGCATTTTTAGCATCTGTCCAATATGCTACTTTACACTGGGTACCTAGTCCCAGAATCAAGTTCAAGATTTTTTTGTGTGGTTCACTGTGCTTTTTATCACATACATCCTTGTTTTCTTCATTCTAAAAAATAGTCAATTACTTAGGTCCATCCCTCAAAGCCATTTTATAATTCATAAAATCTACCATTGTCATTCTGGTGGTGGTTCTTCTGGCAGCTAAGGTTTGAAAAGCTCTCACGCTCCCCTTGCATGAAATTTCAACCATGTCAACCCTCTCAGTAAAAACCCACCTTTTCACACTACCCCCCAAGTTTATTTTGGGAGAGGTTTATAGAGGGAGGAGAGGAGAGTGCAGGAAAAAATATATCCTTCAAGGTAAATATTTAGATGGGTGTGTTGTAATTTACACCAGTGTATTTAATTGTATGTTGATATATGTGTTCATATAGGGCCAGATGTATGAAAAATGATTGCACTCGCAAACGGTGCGATTCGCAAAAAACGGCTTTTTGCGAGTGCAAAAACGTGGTCTGTGATGCACGAAAGGCATTCGCGGACCAAAAATAAGAAATCGCTATTTTTGCGATTTTTTGCGTTGCGAGCTGGTTTTTCGAGGCGCAAAATAAGATTCGCAAAATCCAAGTCGCAAATAGATGCATCAAAAAATCGCAAATTGCGATTATTCGCAGAATGGCATTTTGCACATGCGAAATACCACTAAGTGAAACCAGGTGGTAACCAGGTGCAACCTATATAAAGAGGCCCAGAATGCCTCAGACACTTTTCCACAATGGCTGCACTATACGTCATGGCGAGGAGGGTGAGGATCTTGGCAGGTTTGAGGATAGAGAGGAGGAGACAGGAGCGCATTTTCAGAGTGCGCAATACACGTTTTGACCTGACAGAGGAGGAAATATATGAGAGGTATAGGTTGAACTCAGCCATGATACTTGACCTGATAGCTGAGCTACAACCCATACTGCAGCGCAGAACACTAAGGACTCACAGAATACCCACCCATGTGCAGGTATTATGCTTCCTACACCTACTCGCCTCAGGGAGCTATCAAGGGGTCATAGCAGCAGCTGGAGGGGTATCACAGAGTACTCTCTCCGGATTTTTTAATTCTTTCATCAACCCCATGCTGAGCAAACTCCAACAGTACATCAGATTCCCCCACACCCCACAGGGAATACAGCAGACAAAAATAGAGTTTTACCAGATAGCACAGTTCCCCAACATCCTAGGTGCCATAGATGGCACACATGTGGCAATCTGTCCACCATCAGCCACAGAGCACACAGGGCAACCCGCAACGTGGTGGAGCGCACCTTTGGACTGCTGAAGAGTCGCTTCCGGTGCCTCCACAAAAGTGGAGGGGCACTACAGTACAGTCCAGAGACCACATGTAGAATAGTGTCTAATTGTGCAATTTTTCACAATATAGCTACAACCAGGGGCATACCTATAGATATCAGTGACACTGAATCAGATGAGGATGACGATCCCATACCACCTCTACAGCCAGCAGACAGGACCAGTGCAGCAGAGGGAAGGCAAAGGCATGCCGACATCACACACAACCATTTCAGACGTGAGTATGAATGACACGAATCCACTGACAACTGTACCTGTAGTGATATAAATTTATTACCTTACGTCAGGTAATGTATGATTGAGAAATAAATGAAACAGGTGATGTGACAAACGCAAATAAACTAATGACCAGAGTCATGCACTATTTCCTCATAATGGCAACAGCAGTCTAATGGCGGCAAGAGTCACTTTTTTCTCCCACGCACACCACTCGGGTGCCCAGTTAAGTCACTGGCACCTCTATTGTCACCGTCTGGTGTCTGCTGCTGGTACGGCAACACTGCTGAGGCTTGGACTGTCCTCAGTGTCCCCCATGGCTACCTCACTTGCATTGGCAGATCTTTGTCCCATTATGTGTTCTATCACATTTGTGATTTGAACAAGTCCCTGGACAACTTCCCTGCTGCTATGTGCAGCCTCCACTTGCGCCGCCACTGCTCGACGGGCGATCAATGCAGTGGAATTTGCCATCCTGTTAGAGGACCTGCAGTAGCTGCCAAACATTGTCCGGAATCTGTGCTCCTGTCTGCGCCAGCTAACCCTCTCATGGCGCAGCTCCTGGCAGAGGTCACGGACAGCACTTGTTAGGTCCCTGGTGTCCTCTGAAGCCTGCACCTGTCCCTCACGCAGCTGTACAATATTGCCATTGAGTGCGTCCAGTTGGCGATGCAGGCCCATCATGTTGCGGTTGTGTATGCGCAGGTTTCTGTATAAACTGAGGATCCGCTTATTTTGCAGACGCTGCTGCTGCAACATAGCAGCTTCAAGGCCCCCAAATAAGGAGGGACCCTCACCTGCCTCATGATGTTGTGCCCGGGACTCCGTCGCAATCCAGCGTGGTGCTGTTGATGGATGACCCCTGCCCTCCAAAATCTGGCTGCACCTGTCTGGTGCTGACAGTGTGCTTGGCCCTTCCTGCTGCTCATCAGAGTCGCCACTGAACTCTGGCAGTGGCAGTGCCCTGGGCCTGCGTCGGACAGTGGACATGTGGAGGGACCCACTGGTGTTTGTATCCGAGGGCTGATGGGTGTCCGTCTCTCCTACACATGTAGATGGTGTGGCTGCTGGGCCTGGCCCACCTGCAACAACAATATGCAGCATGTCAGTTCTGTATGTTACATTATCTGTCAGAAAATGGCAATAAAGGTACAGGTAATGCTCTACACAGTGTTGTGTGTGTTGTGTTACCTTGGGTGTCACTATACTTCATTACATTGTTGTGCTACTGTCAGTATTAGTTTGTGGACTGCCACTCCCATAATGCATTGTTGTGCTGATTCTAAGATGTGGACTGGACTACTTCACACATTGCCTCACATTACATGCTAATTCCTAAGGGACTTTTGTGCATACACATATAGGGTTACAAAACATCATTGCACTTACCTTGGCTGGTACTCAGTGTGCCGGAGGTGTCGATGTCTGTGACCCCATTCAAAGCTTCAGGGAGGAGTGTGGACTCCACCAGGTCCTCCAATGGTGTTGATGGTGCTTCTGTTGGTGGTCTCTCCGCCCTCTCCTTTGCACGGGAGCGCAGGTCGTACCACCTTTTTTTTATTTCTTCGATGGAGCGCCGTGCCACTCCAATGGTGCAGATTTTGGACTG
Source organism: Pleurodeles waltl (assembly GCF_031143425.1). Lineage (NCBI taxonomy): Eukaryota > Metazoa > Chordata > Amphibia > Caudata > Salamandridae > Pleurodeles > Pleurodeles waltl. The sequence continues at coordinate 1,413,942,969 of NC_090445.1, read as the reverse complement.
TATGTCCAGCCATAATCTCCTCTTTTCACTCTCAGGCACCTGGAGTGAGATTTTTCCGAACAGGCGGTCATGGCTCCTCACCACCTCCTCAGTTAGAACCTCAAGCTTCTGTTCACTGAATTTCAGCTTGCACTTCCTTTCAGCCTTCTCCTGTGCTTGGCCTGGGGTGTCCATCCTGGCTCAGGTGTTCTTGCTACTTCTGAGTGCTGCTCTGTGTGGCTGGGCTGCTCTCTCTCAGGATGCTGGTTTGGGTGTGGCACCTGAAACTGCCTGGGATGACTCATTTCCTGCTGGTGATGTCATCAGGCTCCTACAGGTGTGAATTCTCAAACTTTCTTGCATTTTGTGATTTTTTACCGAATTGCAAAAAAATCGCAATTTGCGATAATGCAAATTGCGATTCGGTAACTGGGCCTCGCAAACCACAAATAGCTATTTTTAAAAAATCGCTAATTCCGAATCGCAATTTTGTTACATGGCCAATATAGTTACTTCTTCCCCTGTGACCTCTTTTCACCCCTTTCCAGTTCTTCTGTATTTCCCCGCAATTGGTACATTCCATGTTCTGTTGACAGTTGAGATGAAAGAGTCTGAGCGAGACAGCTGATGTTGCAGAGGCTGCTGCCTCGTATCCTAATAAAGTACTCTTTGAACTCATTAAAGGAATTTTTCTTCACTTTCAACAATGGTGACAAGGATGGAATCTATGTGCTGTGTAGTGAAACCAGTAACAACCTCTCCCCTGTTGAATTGTACTGGTGCCACTATTAATTCTAGAACCTGCATATACTGTATTTTGAGTTCTGAAGCGATAAAGATCAGGAAGCTGAATCTGAGGTTACTGGGCCATGTCAAGTCATATGGAATAAATAAATATCTTGTTCTTACCTCATCTCTCTGGGGTCGATGGAGAAGGGAGGTAATCCATCGAGCTGTGGTGCCGGACTGTCTTTGGAGGACATCAGTTGGAGGCACAGTGAGACTCACTGGTAGTGTGCGCCAGTGTTGAGTTTATCCTTCATGGTCTGGTGTCCAGTCAGGGGCCATCTTTGTAAGGGTGGTGCTGTTCATGCACTGTGAGCACCCTGTGGCACTCCGGATGGCAGTGCAGACTCTGCTGCTAAAGAAGGGGTCTGCTCTGTGAGGGATGGTGCTGAATGCGTACTTTGTGTGATGCGCGACCCACCTTACTGTCATGCAGACAATGCTAGGAGAACAGGAGTGAAGCATGGTTCACCTCTGAAGGTGGCACTTTTCGCAGGACTCATCTCCAGGCACCCATGTCAGCAGTGGCTCAGTGCTCAGCATTCAGCTAACGTTGTCCTCTGGTGAGGAACTGCCCTTTGTCTCATTCTCTCCCCCTACCAAATTATTGCTTGTGAGTGAATTAGAGAAGAAAGTAAAACAAAACTAGTGTACTGTCCAGTGAGCTGTGCACAGGAATTCCGGTATTTATATATTTTCTTTGCAGAACGTTTCCACATATATTAGAGTCCTAAATATATAAAAAGAAATAGGAAACAAATAAAAATAAAACATATACTATTTCACTGATTTTTATTCTTTTTAATCTTCCCTGGGCTTATTTTAGACCTACCTTTAATTGTCTTTAACAACTTGTGCATTTGTGGTTCCTCCAGCACCTTGTGTATATTCTGGCAACTGAAAGAAAAATAATAATATGAGTGCAGGAAGCACGGCCCAGCCTCCACCTTTTTAAATGAAGTTGGAGATCCAGTCCTACCCTGGAAGAAGTGTGCAAAACTATTTCAGTATACCTTATAGCGATTGAAGGAGAGAAACTTTCTTTGCTGAGAAAACAGCACATACTGTTACACAGCTTAAGAATTTGGTGAAGAAAGGTGTATGAGAATGTAACAAATTCAGAGTGTAATGAAGAGGGAGATGATGGTCAAGAAGACCAATAGCAGATGACATATTGTATATTCGGGGAAGATTTTGGTTAAAGGGTGAATATTGTTTTTAGAGAGACACACTTTTTTGTAGGATACAAGGAAAAAACGAGTCACAAATTATAATGCATGTCTAAGAGGTATGTCTAACATGTGTTAATTTGTTCCTTTGTGTGATTCCGTATTCAGATACTAATTTGTTTTGTGCACCAACAATCCACAAATTCAGGAGTTGTTAGCAAAGAATCTGGACTTAAAGGAAGCTGTGGACATTGCCAAAAGTGCAGAGCACACAGCGGAATGCATAAAAGAAATGAAGCAAAGAAATAATTCAGACACTGACCATGTGATGAGAAACCATTCTGGTAATGAAGAACAGACAGGTATTAAAGATGGGAAAAATGCTATGTGTCACTAATCAAAAAGAAAGAACAGAATGAAAAAGGGCAGAAAAGCATGTGTTATCATGGTGAGAACTAAAACATCTAGCAAACAGGCCTAGTTGCCCTGCACGCTCCTGTGTTTGCATAAGATATAATAGGAGGGGACACTATGCTAGGGTGTGTAAGAGCTTGAAGTTATAGAAATAAATGTGCTTGATGTAGAAGAAGCGGTTGAAGACGTAAGTAAACATCTTTCAAGTAGCATCCAATGAAATGGGAAGTGAGAGTTATTATCCCACATGTGATAAATCATTAGAGAGATTAACATTAAAAATGTATGCTGACCTGTGCTCACCCTATACTTTTATTGATTACAATATCTTTCAGGAGAAATTCAAGTCAAGCGGTATGTCCTTCATCAGGAGGATATCAAGCTGGGGGGATACAACAAAGATCCTAAACCCTTGGGGGGAGAACATGGCGTGCTGCGTCGACGGAGCAGCACGCTGGTGAAGAGCTGATGGTGATGGCGCTGCTCAAGGGCAAGATTATGGGGGTTATTACAACTTTGGAGGAGGTGTTAATCCGTCCCAAAAGTGACGGTAAAGTGACGGATGTACCACCAGCCGTATTACGAGTCCATTATATCCTATGGAACTCGCAATACGGCTGGTGGTATATCCGTCACATTTGGGACGGATTAACACCTCCTCCAAAGTTGTAATAACCCCCTATATTCCTCGGATGTGTGGGCCGGCCGGATACGTGTTGCGGTGCACTGAAGAGAGGAGGAAGGCGGCTGGTGTTGGGAACTGGAGTTGTACTGTGCTGGAGCTCCGCCGTATGCGCCAAGGAGCAGCAAAAGTGAGGCCGCCTGGTACAGGAAAGAGGAGCCAAGGGCTCCGGGGCAGAGTGTGAAGGGAGCGGCAGCTGGAGCAGATGTACGGACTGCCTGAGAAGCAGAAAGTTAGAGTTGAGGGGGATTGTTGCACCCCCCTGACCTATGAAAGTAGGAGGATTTGGCCAGCAAGTGTTAGATAAGGGGCACTTTATTGTTCAGCATAAAGGGGAGTTAAGCAAGGGGAAAAAACCTGCTTCCAAAAAACCTGAAGGAAGGAGGAGCTCTACGAGGAAGGAAGGGGAAAATATGCTTAAGGTAAAAAGTAAGCTTACGCCTTCCATGAGGTCTTACTTTAGGGTTACATTTGCTCCTGGACAGGCAAAGACCCAGAGTAAACTGGTGATGGAGGTCTCCGGTTTACAGTCAATGGATCCTTTTTGAGACGCTAGTGGAACAGTTGAAAAAAGTGTGCTTTCGTCCTCCCAAGCTAATGGATGTTATGAGGAGGGACAAGCAATGTGTGAGACATTTCCCCTGGTGCAGAATAGTAGGGAAGAGCCTACCTCCCCGGAAGCAGTCATTTCAGTCCAGGCGGTTTCCCGGATGCCTGAATCCCCAATATTGTCAGAAGCGGCAGCTTCTATAGCTCCTACAGCTCCTTGCCTTACTCAAGGCTCCTCGATTGAGACAGTGATTCTTTCCATCTCAGAAGATATAAAAAAAGGGTTTTGCAAATTCGGAAATAAATCAAGGGGAGATAAGGGAAGCCTGCGAGGTATTAGAAAGGAAGTTTGATGGAGAGAATTCAAGTTCTAGAAGAAACCGTGGGTGGTATGAAGGAGGAATTGAGTCTACATAAAGGAGAGATTTAGGTGTTAAAAGGGAAAGAGCAGGAGTTACAAAATAGATTGGAGCAACTAGAAAACTATTCACGAAGGAATAATTTAAGACTTTTGAAGATACCACTAGGTGTGGAGGGGGGAAATTTGAAGTCCTGCGTGGTCTCCCTCATTAAATCTGTAGTTGGGCTTGAGGAGAGCAATGAAGAGATTGGAAAGGACATTCAGAGAGTTCATTGCAACTCTTTTACGAGGCGACTGAATAGTAGCAAACCTCGAAGAATCTTGATATATTTTTTAACCTATGAGTTGAAAGAAAAGATCTTGTCTAGAGCGTTAAAACTAAAATCTTTAAGAGAAGATGATGTTACTTTTGAGATCAGGTCTGATTTGAACAGATCTACTATGGATAGGCAGTGGGAATTTAGAAAGCATTTGGAGGAATTTAAGAGTTTGGGGGCCACAACCCAGTTGATATTTCCTGCATTTCTTCGAGTCATGTATAATAACAAAATGCATACATAAGGGATGTAAATGGAGCGGACAAATTGCTGGCAGTTATTAGGAGTGGGCAGGCCGTACATCAGTGAAGGTTTTTTTGTTTTGTTTCAAAATTTAAGTACACCCACGAATACAGAGGCATTCTAAAAATGAGGCCAACATCGGTCCTTATATTGGGGGGTTCTCTCGGGGATGGTGGAGTGGGGGGCATTGGGTGGGGAGCATTTGGGAGGAAAGAAAAAAAGAGCCTTGTTCACCCCGGTTACTGTTCACACTGCATTTTAGAGATAGCTAGTAAGGGTGAGGGTCAGGGAACAAGAGGAACATCATTGCAAATTCTCTCTTGGAATGTTAATGGTTTGAGAACTAGAGGAAGAAGAGATAGAATATTGCAATATCTGAGAGATTCAACAGCACAAATTTGGGTTTTGCAAGAGACCCATCTGGCAAGAGATGAGTGTATGAAGTTATTTAAAACGCAGAGGTGGGTCCAAACGTGTATTTGTACTGAGCATGACTTTCATACAAAAGGTGTGGTTATTTTGTTTAAACAGTGACAACAAGCAAACATAGTAATATCGGACATAAGATCAGACTCAGCGGGCTTTGGGTTATAGTTAAAGTACAGGTTGATGGCAGAAACTTTTTATTGGTTGGGTGTTATGGCCCTAATTGTGATGATATAGAACCACTTAGACAGCTTTTCTCCCAGCTTTTTGAATTTTTGGCTCTGGTTATTATGATGGGAGATTTTAATGTTGTGTTAGACAATAAACTTGACAGGACGGGTAATTGCAAGTCTTTAGGAACTCCAAAATCTCAGCAATATCTGAGGAGGATGACGAATGAATTTGGCTTGTGTGACAAATGGAGACAGAGAGTTGGTAATAAAAGGGAATTTTCCTTTTTTAACAAAAATACAGACATGCCTCTCGAATTGATTACTTTCTGCTAGATACACGGTTGAAAGAAGCTGTGGAGGAGGTAATATATTTGCTGTCTCACTTCTCCGACCATGCAGCTGTATTGTTAGATATTATTTTGTTGCAGAGGACAACTAGTAATAGATGGACTATTGACCGCTCATTACTATTAGATAAGGAAGTTGTATTGCAATTATGCAAGGAATCAGAGGTATTTTTTTGTGTTAATGTAGGGTCTGCTTTGCCATCAGTGGTGTGGGACACTTTCAAGGCAGTTATAAGAGGGAGGATAATGAGCATGCAGGTGGTGGAAGAACTCTTTGCTGATTCTGTTCGATGTAGTCAAACCAGCTTCATTAAGGAGCAATCACCTCTATACTATACATGGAGCCTATATTTTGCCGGATAAGTTGTCCAAAATTAAAAAAGGAGAGGTGATTAAATGTTTAAAGTGTGGTTTTGAAGGAGCAACAGATGTCCATACATTTTGGGAATGCCCTGAAATGTATTTATTTTGGGAGGAAGTATGCAATACTGTTTCGGTTATATTGGGTTGGGAAGTTACAGCATCTCTTCCTCTGATAATATTTGGGCAGCCACAGGAGGTGGAAGTAGTGAGGAGAATAGGAAGCAATGGAAGGCTTACATTTTTGTTTTATGTATTCTTCCTGGGCAGAAGGGAAATTTGTAAAAAATGGATGGCTGGTTCCCCTCCGACACACTTGAAGTGGCTTACTGAGGTTTTCCAAACTTCGGATCTGGACTTGAACTTCCGAAGTACTAGGAGGACAAGGGCGGACTTTTGGGCCCCTTTTTCAAATTGGAGAGAATCTATTTGAATTGTTCTCTGTGAATGGGTGGGCAGTATGTATTTAATGATGAGCTTTTTTTTTAGATGTCCAATGATTACACTCCTTTCTCCAGGATCTCCTGTCCGATAGAGGCTCTGTTCCTCTCCGGTGGAAGATTGTATGGGAGTTAAACGGTGTCCCCTGGCTTGGATCTTTCTCTTACTGAGAGGGTGAGGATGGTGTATTGGAAAAGAGTTGGTTCAGAGATGAGGGTGAATGAGGAAAAAAAAAAAAGATTGGGAACTATGCAAATAGCTTAGGTGAATGCAAGCTTGAATGTGTGTGATGATTTCCCTGAACTGTTCACAGAGGGGCTGGGGTAGTTAAAGATTCTCAGTATAAAATTAAGGTGACATAAACTGCTGTGCCAGTAACACCTAAAGTGAGACCAGTACCCTATTTAATGGAAGAACCACGAAAGGAAAAGTTGAACAAATTAGTAAAGCAAGGAGTCATAGAACCAGTTGAGAACTTGTTCTGGCTTCCTCCCATTGTTGGTAATGCAGATATCTGGAGGAAGGGGCCTGAGACTGTGCGTTGATTTAAGAGACCTATCTGTGAACATCTGGGTAGACAGAATCCCATTACCTAGGATAAATGAGATAACCAGCATGATTGGGGAGGCCAGGTACTTTAGTGTTATTGACCTATCCTCCTACCACCAACTTGAATGTCACCAAGATTCTGAATCCCATACTTCCTTAATAACCACTTTTAGAGCCTTTAGGTATTGTAGGGTGCTGTTTGGCTTTGCATCGGCAGCTGCAGTCTTCCAAAGAGTAATGCAAAACATTCTAGCGAGAGAAAAAATGTGTTATGCTTTCAGGATGACATTCCAGTCTATGGGGCACCTGAAGAAAATCCCAATGACACATTGAGAGAAATTCTATCAGTACTCAGGGGTGCAGGTATAATTATTAAGTCGGACAAATGTCAAATTTGTGTGAATTCAGTAGACTATTTAGGTCACACAATTTCTAAAGATGGGATCAAACCCAAGCTGGATCTGGTTGTGGATGTAAGAGAAACCTACCTCTAACAAATAAGGAAGATCTGAATACTTCCTAGGACTTGTTGAATATATTACAAAGTGTGTAAACATCTTTGCAGATCACACTGTGCCTATGATTAATTTGCTAAAGAAGGGGTCAATGTTTAGTGGAATCTAGACTGCAAAATACCTTTGAGTTTATAAAAAAAGGTCATTATGGAATCCTCAACCTTAGGAAACGGTGATACAAAGCGTAAAACAATCTTCACCACAGATGCCAGAGTGAAGGGAACTTGCGCCTGATTGGTGCAGTTAGTAGATGGTAAGTACAAGTTTGTGGCCATCGCAACCATGACATTGAAATATGCAGAATGCAACTATTCAACAGTTAAAAGGAAGACCTTAGCATGCTTTTGGGCCATTTCCCATTTTACCACCAAAAAGAGGGAGAGTACCACTCCTTGTGTAGCCGAATGCATCATGGGTTTTAAAATTGAATATGTCCCCGGCAATAAAAACTAAGTAGCAGACTGTTTGTCCAGGCTACACTGAAAAGGGGAGGGAGGTGAAGAATTCAGAGTTAAAGAACCTGTAATGTTGGTTACTATTCCTGGGATCACAAGTGAGGAGTGGGAAAAAGGTATGGGAAATGATTCTACTTTTAGGTTGGTGAAGAAAAAAATTGTCCAGGGTGGGCCAGAGGAACCCAAAAGCGTTTGGGGTGTATTGCATGAGTTGTGCATAAATGAGGACATAGTTAAGAGAGGAGATTGATTAGTGCACCCCAAGGACTTATGGGATAGGACAGCAGAGTTAGCCCACAAAGGCCATTTGGCTAGAAGCCTCACCAAATCCAGAGTTAGAGGCACATACTGGTTTCCAGTCATGGACAATGTTTTAGAAAATAAAGCCAAGGAGTGTTTGATCTGTTTTATGAGTGACACAGCTAAGAGCACAAGATAGATACCACTGTTTCCAGTGATACTACTAGTCAAACTTTAGGATAAACGTGGTCTTGACATCATCAGTCCTTTTAGACTCTCTAAGTAGGCAGGCAAACTTTATGCTTGTATTGATGGATTATCATTCTCACTGGCTTGTTACCAAAGTGGTCAACCACATTGTGACCCAATCCTCATAAATTTATTTACTCATGCATTCATCTCAGTGGGAATACCCAGCACCATCATAACAGATAATGGGGTTCAATTTACTTCAGAGAAAATGAAGGAATTCTTAGCAAAAATTTCCGTACAACATATAAACAGCCTAATATTGCCCTAGGGAAAATGGCTTAGTGGAATGTGTTAATTCTATGATTAAAGAGTGCATACAGCTGGTGCACGTATCAGGAGATTCTGCTGTCAAGGCTCTTCACAAAATATTATGGTCATATCACACAACACCTAATTCAGTTACTAATGTATCACCATTTTTTGCACTCATGGCAGACTTCCAGTTACAAAGTTGACTCCTAATGGGCTAGGTAGTGGAAACCCCAGATAGGTGACAGAATGGCCAAAAAAATAGGCTGTACCAAGAGAAGTCTCATCTAAAACATGGTACCAAGAGTGGAAAATGGAATGTGGACGATTGCGTAGTGGTTAAAATTCCTGTCTCCTGCAAGAAGAGGAGCAGTAGATTTTCTAAAACACAGAGAGTGACCAAAGTCACCAAAAAATTTCTCACTATAGAAGATAGTACAATATGGAAACTGGACAGAATTACACACTGTAACCATTCTCAAATTGAAGAGATTCCAGATTTACCTAAGGAGTGTGGTATTGGGTCCATTTAAAGTTTCCACACTTATAGAACCTGCACTGTACTTGTAGGATTATTTTTTTCATTAATTATGAGAGGGGGAAGTGTTGTAATTAATGCCAATTTATTTAATTTTGTGTTGCTTTATGTGAACATATAGGGCCAGATGTAGCAAAGGATTTGCGCGTCGCAAATGGCGAAAATCGCCGTTTGCGAGGCGCAAATGCCTCTTTGCTATGCAGAAATGCATATTGCGAGTCGGGACCGACTCGCAATATGCATTTTTGAATCGCAAATAGGAAGGGGTGTTCCCTTCCTATTTGCGATTCGGAGTGGCATGCAATACCATTTGCGACCGCATATGCGGTCGCAAAGGGTGTTGCAGTTACCATCCACTTCAAGTGGATGGTAAAACACTCGCAAATTGGAAGGGGTCCCCATGGGACCCCTTCCCCATTGCGAATGGACCCAATACTATTTTTTCAGGGCAGGTAGTGGTCCAATGGACCACTACCTGCCCTGAAAAAATACCGAAACTAAAGGTTTCGTTTTTTTTTAAGTGCAGCTCGTTTTCCTTTAAGGAAAACGGGCTACACTTAAAAAAAAAAAACTGCTTTATTGAGAAAGCAGTCACGAACATGGAGGTCTGCTGACAACAGCAGGCCTCCATGTTTGCGAGTGCCTAGACTCGCTATGGGGCCGCAATGTGCGACCCACCTCATTAATATTAATGAGGTGGGTCATTGCGACCACATAGCGACTCGCAGACGGTGTCTGAGACACCGTACTGCATACCAATTTCCGAGTTGCAAATTGCGAGTCGCATGGACTCGCAATTTGCAACTCGCAAATTTTCTTTTTGCTACATCTGGCCCATAGTTTGTTATTCCCCTGTGCACTCTTTCACCCCTTCCCAGTCTCCCATGTCTTCCTCCCCAGATGGCACATGCCATATTCTGTTGACAGCTGATATGTCAGAGTCTGAGCGAGACAACTGATGTGGCTCCCATGTTTTGCCTTGTATCTTAATAATCTGCTCTTTGAACTCATTAAAGGAGTGTTTCTTGACTTCAAATAGTGTAATGCAAGAGAGGGATAATGCAGGCTGGTAATTAAAGAGCTTAGGCCCAGATTTAAGAGGGCCTAGCTCCATCCTAATGACACATTAGCGCCATTCTCTTAATGCTAATGTGGCGTTACATGGCCAAAAATGCTGTGCCATAGTTACAAAGTGGCACAATGCATGGCGCCACTTTGTAACCCCTTGCACCACATTGAGACTGCACTAGGCATAATACTGTATATGCAAGGGAGGCCATTCCCTCATTAGGGTGGCCGAAAAACCGACACAAAGAAATCAAAGAGATTTCTTTGCATCATTCTTTTGGCACTTTTAATGCCTGCTCAGAGCAGGTGTTAAAAGGAGGCTCCCATTGGTTACAATGGGCCTCTGGGTGCTTCGAAGGATTTGTGTCAAAATGTTTGACGCTAATCCTGCAAAGTGCCAAACTAGCATCAAAATGTCTGACACTAGTTCCCTACCTACCATGAAGGTGACCCATATATGAAATACGGCGCACCCAGGGTGGTGTTGAAGGGGCGCTAAGGGGCGCAAGAAAAGTGGTACTGCACTAAGTGCAGCGCCACTTTTCATAAATTTGCCCCTAAGAGTCAACAGGTGCAGTGAAAGCAGAGACAAAATTCAAATGGTGGCTGAGAAAGATGTGTAGTTAATAGAGGATAGGCAAAAGTTAAAAGATAATAAATGTAATCTGACGAGAGATATAGGAGTTAGTGGAGAAAAAGATGGGAAAATAGAAATCTGAAGTCAAGAGTTTGGGGAGAAAAAAAGGATATGGGGTCTCTTGGGCTGCAGATATGAATAAAGAAAATATGCTGGGAGATAAGAAGTAGATTGAGTATAATAAACTTAGATGTTAGTCTGTTTGGATCAGTGCTTAGTTAAAAAGTAATAATATGTGAAGGGACCTAAGGTTTTTCTTAAAGGTTGATTGCCAAAGATGCTATATGCCTGGATTGCAAAATGCCAAAGCTGCCTAGTTTAATTCCACCGCATGCCTTTTTTTTCTGAAAGCTTTACCTTAACTTCAATACTGTCTAGGCAAAATTATTTTAAAGCAATGAAAATCTTGCATAATTTTCAGAATTTCACATTATGATTATTACTTGAAATTCCAGTTATAGTGAGGTCAAGTAACTATAACTTGTGCCCTAGAGTAACTAAAACTCTCGTCTTTGCCCTGTACAACGTTGTTAGCATTGAAGTCATCAATGATGTTATCAATGATGTAATTTCAGACCTCATTAGGGATGTTATCAAGGCTACTATTGCACGTGCCATGAGTGATGTGATGTAATATGTGAGGGTATAAGCAGTGTATGGTTTGATTCATAATTACTTTAGGGCACGAGTTACAGTTACTTGAGATAACCATAACTGGTGAATTTCAAAGGTTTTGTTAGTTTAAAACTTTATTTTTCAGGTGACATTTTCACCTTTAAAGTCCATTTAACCTTTAACTTTTGTTCAGTGAATTTCTAAGGAAGATACGTCCATTCAAGAAAAATGCCAGCTGGCTTATTCTCTGTTCTAAGGTGCCAAGCATTGCAGCAAGTCCAGCAGGGTGGTATAGTTCACTTGATCAAAGTTCTTAGATAGGTCTAGCAACACCAATAGTGCCACTTTACCCACACCCATTACTTCAAAAAGTTGTTCCCATCTATTCAACTAAGCGGTTTCAGGCCGATGACGGTCTGAATCTTGACGGCATATCACTCAGTAGGCTTTGGCACAGTAAGGACCGAAAGTGACTTCTTCAAGATTCCAGGTAGGAGAGTATCCACTGCTACAGAGTCAAAGCTTGCGTGGTTAAATGGATCAAGCTTTCTTTTTAGCGAAGGAGGTCTCCGTGTTTGTTTTAGATACCTTAGGACCTGATGTTCTGCTATGGTAAAGGAGATGCAGAGATTATACGAACACATCTCATAATCATAGAGGGAGGATAAGGGTCACCGAAGCACTGACCTTCGTTCATGCTCATGTTCTCAATGATCAAGTCAACATCTTTCAGTAGCACGGCCTCTTTCAGTAAGAAAGTGCTGCTAAACTGACATATAGTTTTCCTCTCATTTAATGGTACTGGTTATTCTTGGAGAACCAGAACTACGCTCTATAAATTATAGTGTCCTTAGTCTCTGGTTTTTCTTTAGAAAATCAGATGTACACAAATATATCCTTGTATTCCTTACAAATACCAACCTGGATTACATTTGTCTGATCTGTGGATTACATGGTCCATATTTATACTTTTTTTGCACCACATTTGCGTCACTTTTTGACTCAAAAGCAGCAGAAATGTACAAAATACAATTATATTTTGTGAGTTTGCGCTGCTTTTGCGTCAATAATGACACCAATGCGGCGCAAAAAAGTATAAAGGTGGGCCCAAATCTCTTTACCCACACCCTTGACACTCTCCATCTTGATCTTACACACCTACTTGTGACTGCCTTATGCATTTTTTTGTGTGAGAGAACTCACTTGTGTTCTCTGATATAAAAGCTTTTAGTGGAGCAAGTGTTTCCAAAATAAAAGCAATGTGGAATTATGGAACTACAGAAGCTCTTCCATTGTGCATGGGCATCAGCACTACCAAAAGTTTGAACTCATTATTCAACACTACAGTCCATACATTTACTATTATCACATTTCAATGTGGTGGACCGGTGGCTTATTTAGAGATTGATGTTGTTCTCTGATATAAAAGCTTTTAGTGGAGCAAGTGTTTCCAAAATAAAAGCAATGTGGAATTATGGAACTACAGAAGCTCTTCCATTGTGCATGGGCATCAGCACTACCAAAAGTTTGAAATAATTATTCAACACTACAGTCCATATGTTTGCTATTATCACATTTCAATGTGGTGGACCGGTGACTTATTTAGAGATTGGTGTTTTAAACAAAAAAACACAGACACCGAGGCGAAGTCATACTATCACACCAGTTGTACTGTGACTGCCTCCATGTATAATACATGACAGAACCATTTCAAGCAATGGCTATGGTCATGAGTAGGTGGAGATATCCATTGCTTAAGGTTCAACACTCCCAGAAGCCTTATGAAGGAAGACACTCAGGCCCTGATTTAGAGTTTGGCCAATGAGATAACTGTCACAAAGGTGACGAAACTGCGTATTACAACTATAATAATATAAAATGTACTTGTAAAATGGGAGCTAGGTTATCTGTCACATTTGCAACACTATAATTTATATTAAGGTGAACATGATCCAATAAAGAATTACAAGTCCATAAAATCATCATCAAAACCCTCAGCATCACCAACATAAGGAGAGAACAAGACGTACTGATTTTGATGAGACAATATTATTTCAGCATTTACGTAACAGGCATTTTCTTTAGCTATCATCGCTTGTAGCGTCTTCTCAAGCCTAGGTACCCACCAATGAGTATCTCACACACTGAGCTATGTACTACACCTCTTTATTCATGTCTGTGTAACCTCAAACTCAACATTCTAAACCTGAATTTACTTCACCATGTTCTAACACTTACATCACAGCTCTAAGGAGTCCTACAGAAGCCAAAAGGGTCCTGTCATTCATACTCACACAACTCTACATCTCCCAGTCTGTTAAATAAACAATTACACATTTTTACAAACATATGCACAGTTATAGCTCTTCGAGGAGCCTTCTTGGTGCACTGATCATTCATCTCAAATGTGTCTTCAGAAACTGGGGTTTGAACACAGGAATGTCCATGAGCTGCATTGGTGATGCAGAAGCAACAGCAGTCTGGGGCTTTCCAATTTTCCTGTCTGAACCAATCTCTACATTGATATCAGTATGTGACGAGTGATGAGCCACTTGCCTGAAATCCGAGGAATCTCACATAATGGATTTCACAGTGCGTTGGGCAGTAATCATGTGTCTTTTGCTGGTTAGGATATGGATTGCCTCAGCATCAAGTGGAGCATCAGGACAAGATCTCAATCTCCTCTTGTAAATACACTGGCCCTCATTATGACTCTGGCAGTCAGTGATAAAGTGGCGGTAATACCGCCAACAGGCCAGCAGTAACTACCGCCAAGTTATGACCATGGCGGAAAGATCTCTGAAAGACAGCCAATGTACCACACCAACCACCAGGGCATAAACAACAGGCACCACGGTGGTAGCCGCCTACAGCCAGGTGGAAGTCAAAGTTCCGCCCACCATAGTATGACTACACAATCCACCACCTTTTCTGGGGCGGTACCAATGACATCAAAAGCCTGGTGGAAACAGAGCTCAGAAGTGAAAGGACTCACCATTGGAGAAACTGGTAAGAAACACGCCGCCATGGAACCCGAACTGTATGTATTTCCAAACACCAATGCCGGCGAAGACGACGAGGGTGAGTAGAGATGCCTAGCACACAAGAGGGGGGGGAGAGAGTGACACACACATGCACCACACACACACCCAACACACACACCATACACACAACCAGATGCACAAGAAAACAAGTTAATCCCCCTAAATTGGCTGAATAATGCAAGAACAACACAAATTTATGAAAGTGATTGTAATAAGATCAACACATTATAAAAATAATTCAGCCAATGTAACAGATATCTACAAATGTACAGAAAAAAGGACACTGCCCAGGCCTCAGTTCGCGTGGGCCACTGGGCAAAGTCCAAGTCCCCACTTGTCACCTGCATCAATGCGCAGGGAACACTGCAGGGGCATCAGTTGGCAAAAAGGCGGGCACCTCAGCCGGGAGCAGAAACAAGACCACTGGTTCTGGAGGGGGCAACATGCAAATTACCCTGTCCTAGGGAGTGCAAAACCACAGTCTCTGTAGTGGGTCTCTTCCCCACTGATTCTGGAGGGGGCAACATGCCGTGTGCTTGGTCCTGGGGAGCGCAAGGCCACAGTCTCTCAAATGGGTGTCTTCCCCACTGGTTCTGGAGGGGGCGACATGCCCATTACTCTGTTCTGGGGAGTTCAAGGCCACAGTCTCTGTAGTGGGTGTCTTCTCCACTGGTTCTGGAGGGGGCAACATGTCCTGTGCTCGGTCCTGGGGAGTGCAAGGCCACAGTGTCTCGAGAGTGGGTGTCTTGACCACTGGCTCTGGAGTGGACAGGCCGCATAGCAGCCCATAGAGGTAGGATCACATTGCGTCTGCTGACAGTGACGGCTGCACTGTGATGGTGCTGGTGGTAGTAGTGGGAGGCTCCTGCCCAGGCCCTGCACCCCCGGATGGCTGCACTGTGGTGGTGCTGGTGGTGGTGGTGGTGAGAGGCTCCTGCATAGCCCCTGCACCCTCGGATGGCCGCACTGAGGTGGTGCTGGTGGTGGTGGTGGGAGGCTCCTGCACAGGCCCTGCACCCTTTGATGGCTGCACAACCACAGTTGGTGGTGGGGACTCCGTGACACCTGCTGGTGTAGGCCCCTTGCCCTTCTTGCCTGCTGGTGCAGGCACCTTGCCCTTTTGGCTGGCTGGTGCAGGCTCCTTCCCCTTCAGGATTTGTGGCCTGGAATCCTTTCCACCATGAGTAGGTGCAGATTGAACTGGGCCCATGGACTGTGTGGCTGAGGTGCTTGGCTGGGTTTGTGATTCCCTGGCCATACGTGCAGGATGGGGGGTAGGGAAGAGGTCAATGGCAGAAAGGAAAAGTTTCTTAGGGACCTTGGGCTGGGAAGAGGGAGAAGGAATGGGAGTGGAAGATGAGGGAGTGGTTTTTTGAGGTGTTTGTCTGCTGGATTTGGGTTCAGGTGCATGGGCTGTATGCTGTTGTGAGGTGGATGGCTGTTGGGTGTCTGAGTGCTTGTGTTTGTGTACTTTGGGGGGGCAGACGCAGTGGGAGAGGACACAGGGGACGTGTGCATGGCTGTTGTGGTGGTGTTTGCCAGTGAGGTGTGTATTTTGCTTGGTTTTGTGATGATGCAGGTAGTGGATGATGATGTCGTGCATGCAGGTGTGAGTGTGGACGTAACTGGGTGGGAGGTGTAGGAGGAGGGGGACACAGTGGAAATAGTGGATGTTGTTGTATCTACAACTGGATGGAGTTTGTGTGAGCGCCTGTGGGATGAAGTGTGGTGCTTGTGCTTACCTGTGACACTGTTGGGTGTTGTCCTGTGTGCATGCTCATCTGTCTGTGTGCTTGGGATGGGTTGGGGTTGAGGGGAATTGGACTGGGAAGTGGTAGTTGGAGAGGGGACGGTAGAAACAGGGACAATGGCTGCCATCAGAGAGGAGGACAGAGCCTGGATCGATCTCTGTTGGACCGCCAATCCAGTGTGAATGCCCTCCAGGAATGCTTTAGATTGTTGCATCTGGGCTGCCAGCCCCTGGATGACATTCACAATGGTTGACTTCCCCAGAGAGATGGATCTCAGGAGTTCAATAGCCTTCTCACTCATGGCGGCAGGGCTAACTGGGGCAGGGCCTGAGGTGCCTGGGGCGAAGGAGATGCCCACCCTCCTGGGTGAGCAGGCACGGGCAACTCGATGAGGGGCTGCTGGAAGGGCGGTGCTGGTACGGGGTGGCAGCTGTACCTGTAGCTGGGGTGGTCACAGAAGTGTCCATCACCACCAGGGAGCTTCCATCGGAGGAGGCATCTGTGTCTGAACTGTCCCCTGCAGTCTCCGCAGCGTCGGTGGACTCTGCCTCCTGGATACTGTGGGATGCAG
Organism: Pleurodeles waltl; assembly: GCF_031143425.1. Lineage (NCBI taxonomy): Eukaryota > Metazoa > Chordata > Amphibia > Caudata > Salamandridae > Pleurodeles > Pleurodeles waltl. The sequence goes on along the minus strand of NC_090445.1, from coordinate 1,413,926,238 downwards.
CTCCCTCCGTCGCCAGTGCCTCTGCTACTCCGCCAGATGATGCTGATGCACATAAGGACAGGATGACAAAATAAGAAAGAGGGGAGAGAGACAAAGGATACCCTGGGTCAATGTCTGCACCAACACCACCATTGGTGTACACAGTACCCTTACACACAGGGAACAGGCCTATGCACTATGCATTGCACCACCACTGATATTGCTAGCCACTAAGGCATGAGGAGGAGCACACACCGCCAACTGCAGCACACCTGGAACCCATGCAGCCCTGACCAGTAGTGGATGCTTACAAGCTAGGTAGGCAGGATTATCCCTTCAGAACCCTAGCCACCAGAGGATCTACGCTGCTATGTCAGGCCTGGCCCAGGGGCACCCACTAACACACATCCACCACCCGGATACCACCCCACCAGCCGTAAGTTGTAATGATAGCCACTGTACTCACCCTCTTGTGGCTGCTGTGATGCTCTAAAGCACCCATCCAGCTCTGGATAGGCCACCGCCAGTATGCAGGCCATCAGAGGGGTCAGGGTTCGACGGGCACCACTTCCTCCTTGGGAGGCCATCTTCCGTGCCCAGCGTTGTTAGGGAAATTACTTTTCAACCCTCCTCAGAGTGACGCAAAGAAAACACAAATACCAGGCAAGGCTCAGGAACAGATGAAATGTGTCTTGAGGTACCAAGGTTTATTGGCAGGCCAAGGTAGAAGGCAGATGCACATCCCAGTGTTAAGTCTCACAAGCTGGCATCTTCTGCCCTGAAGCATAAAAGTCAGATGCTTATATATGTTAATAAGTGCTGTCACAGCAAAATCCCAAAAGGGGACATAGGCCCTCGTTATGAACATAGCGGTCCGTTCCACTCCGCCGGGGGTGGCGGCAGAAACCGCCAACAGAGGAGCAGGCCGGACCGCCAAATAATGAACCAAACGAAAGTCAGGCATCTCGTGAACCACCCACCACCAGCAGAGGAGTGCCGACGATGACGGCAGAGTCCGCCCACAGGCCGTCGGAAAGGCCCAACCCGCCCATCAAAGTATGAACCACCATTCTGCCACGAGTTCCGGGGTGGGAACCACCGCCACACAAAGCCAGGCGGAAACAAACCAAATATAAGGAAACACTCACAGGAGTCCCACAGAATGTGCCACGGCAGACATGGATAGAGAGCTGCAGATCATGCCAGCCCTGCTCCTTGCCATATACCTCCACGACCGAGACGGCCGACGGAGACGACGACAGTAAGTACCGCAATCTTCTCAACAAGGGAAGAAAGGGCACAGTCACATACCCACCCACTCCACCCACCCTGCAATGCCCCCCAACCCTTCACAGCAGCACAACCCATACACCCCACATCAAGAGGTACATACCCGACACAAGGCTAATCCAACATGACCATAGTACATACAAATGCCCCACACCCTTTACAAATGAAACAAAAGACCAGGGTTCAACGGCATGCAGCCCAACCACAGGCGACACAGAAACTTTAATATGAAGCTCACTGAGCCAAACAGTCTAAACAGGGCCAATGGCCAGTCCGTATGTCGACAATTGCCATGGGCCACAACGGGCCCAACCTGACTCCGACGAGTGCATGGTACTCCACCTCATGGGGCACCATATGGGCATCCAGGCACCTCATGGAAGGGGGCAGAGGGTGGTGGGGGTAGGGATTTTCGATGGGGGTGGGCCTTTGACTTTCGTTTGGAAGGTGGCGGGGGGGTGGGCTTGTCCTTTGAAGGGGCTGGGGGCTGTTTGGAATGGGTGGAGCTAGATGGCCTAGGCTCAGTCTGGGCCTTTTTTCTTATCTGGGGAAGGGGCACAGGAATGTGAAGGGAGTACAGGGGTGGGCTGTGATGTGGAAGGAGCGGAAAGGGCAAGGAGGTGTGCACGTTTGGGGACAAGACGGGGTGGGCCAGTGGGTTGGAAGAGGTCAGCATGGGAGAGGAAAAGTTTCTTTGGAGCAATTGGGGTGGGCGTGGATGAGGGCGTGGGAGTGGAGGCAGACGGTGTGGATGTTTGTGGTGTAGAGGTGCGTGTATTGAGTGCAGGTGACTTGTCAGTATGCTGTGGTGTGGTGGATGTCTGATGGGTGGGTGTCTTGGTGCGTTTGTGTGTTTTTGGAGGAGGGGGTGGACACAGTGGGAGAAGACAGACAGCTAGTGTGGATGTACATTGTGTGGGTGTCTGCAAGTCTGGTGAGTGTGCTGCATGTGTCGACTACAGTAGTGCTGGTGAGTGCAGGTGTGGTGTATGGGATGCATGTATGGCTGTCTGCTATTGTGGTGAGTGCAGGAAGAGGAGCAGCAACAGTGAGTGAAGGTGCAGTGCATGAGGGTGTGGATGTAGAGGGGACAGACAGGGAGGCGGAAGAGGTGGGCACACTGAGGGAAGTGGACGTTGTTGTCTGTGCAGGTGTCGACTATGTGAATGCTTGTGGTGGGAGGTGTGGTGCTTGTGTTTTGAAGTGTGTTTGTTGTGTGTTGATGTGCTTGACTGGGTGTCTGAATGTGTGCCTTGGATAGGTGAAGGGAGTGCGGCGCTAGAAGGGGTAGAGGAGGTTGGGGGGGATGGAATGACCAGGGAAACTGGCTGCCGTCCGAGAGGAGGCCAGAGCCTGAAAAGATCTCTGCAGAGCTGACACGGCACTGTGAATGCCCTCCAGATAGCCATTAGTCAGCTGCACCTCTGATGCTAACCCCTGGATGGCATTGACGATGGTTGTCTGCCCTACAGAGATGGTTCTCAGGAGTTCAATAGCCTCCTCTGTGAGGGCAGCAGGGCTGTCTGGCAGCAGGGAGGAGGTGCCTGGGGCGAAGGAGACGCCCACCTTTATGGGTGGGCGGCCACGGGCAACTCGGTTGGGAGCAGAAGGGAGGGCGGTGATGGAATGGGGGGTGGAGGAAGATGTCATGGTAGTGGTGTGTGCACTAGGGTCTGCCACCGTCAGGGAGCCCCCGTCGGAGGAGGTCTCGGAGTCACTACCTCCTGTGGTAGTAGCCTCCCCGTGGAACTCCCCTCGCCCTCCCACCCACTGGTCCCCTGGGCGTCGGTTGTCTCTGCCTCGGAGGATCCGTGGGCCGCTGCCTCCCCACTTGCCGGTGCCTCAGCTCCCTCGCCTGATGTTGATGCTGTACCAAACCAACACAAGAGAACAGGGATGGGGAGACAAAACAGGAGAGACACTTGTAAATAGCTGAATGCAGGTACATAATGGCCAGACTTACACCCACCCAGAAGACACACCCAACAGGCTGCATCGTTCACTATGCCCAGGGCCATGCCCCTCACTACTGACCAGAATACTGCTCTACACCCATCCCCTGGACTACCTAAGGAGGTGACGTATGGGAGACGTGACAAAGACACCCCTACACCCCTTGGGGACCATAAAGTAGATGGACACCAGTCAAAGTCCCTGCCTCTAAGCAGCATGAACCCTAATGCACACCCAGACATCCTTCCAGACTGAAGTATGTGAAATGAGTACTCACCCCCTTGTAACTGCTGTGCAGCCTTCAAGCGCTCATCCAGGTCTAGGAACGCCACCGCATGAGTGGGGTCACCACATTAGGGGGGTCAGTGCCCGATGGGCACCCCTTCCACATTGGGAGAACTTCCCCAGCTGGGCTTCACTGATCTTTCACACATAGCGCCGCAGGTCCTCCCACCTCTTTCTACAGTGGGTGCTCCGCTGGTTGTAGACCCCCAATGTCCGCACCTCCGTGGTGATGGCATGCCAATGTGCCCTCTTCTGGTGGGCGCTGACCTAAAAGGGCAACACAGAAATGGAACACAGAGGTCAGGCACTTGCACGATAGGAACAGCTGGCTAATCGTCCACTATGGGATGGACAGTAGTCTCAGACCTACAGGACAGTCACACACAGCATGCCATGCACCATGGCCCATGCAGGCTCAGAGGTGCACTCATATGTGCAATCAACACCATCCATTACACACACACAGTGCCCCCCCCACCTGTACCTCTGGCCCTCCGTACAGTTTTGCGCACAGGGGCAGGACCCCATCAACTAGCTTCTCCAGTTCCTCCTGGGTAAAGGCCAGGGCCCTTTCCCCTGCAACACGTGGCACATCCATAGTCAGAGGTAGGCCACAGCAGTACACAGAGTAGAGTACCTGTCCGCATGAGATCAGGGAGTCAAGTGATCAAATGATGACGAACGCGCATACTGTCCGCAGCGGTATGCACCGTCACCGGCGGCGGCGATAATGATACGCCAGGATTCCCCTTTGGCATCCATGTTAGCCAATGAGTGTGTGAACAGCGGTAAACACCGCCTTACGCTGTGACGTCAACCGCTAGTGGTATGAGGTCACTTCCACAATGAAAGGGCAGATCTACAGTGGGCAGACGTTTTGCCATCACCTACGCATCTAGAATTAATTACTACTCACAATGCAGGCCCTACTAGCCACATGAAGCACCTAGGCCTCTGTCCATTCAGTATAGTAGCACACATGAAATACTCTGTTCCCTCCTTGTGATGTACATGTATATCTGTCAGGTAGCAGTTATTGTCGAGACACTACAATGAACAATGCAGTGCACAAATGATGACAAGTGTGCCTATGTATGTGTCTTCATCACTCCTTTTTGTAACCACTCGTAGGTACCAACCCTTGTGGCGAGGAAGGGCACCATCGGTGTACAGAACATTAGTGGATATGGGGACCATGGTGGAGCGTCAGATCATAATCACTTACAGACTCACATGTGCAACTATTCAGGACCTTTGTGCATTACTGGATCCTGCACTAACTCCGGGAAAACATAATCAGCATGCCATTCCTACTGAAGTGCAGGTGCTCTCCGCACTCCATTTCCTGGCCACAGGCTCATTTCAAGTGGCAGTGGGCATGGGTGCTGGTTTTTCACAGCCAATGTTCAGCATGGTACTGACAAGATTTCTGAATGCATTTGTCCGACACCTGCAGTCCTATGTGAGGTTTCCCCAAAGTACTGACCTACCTGCCATCAAGTCTGAGTTCTATGCCTTTGCCAACATACCCCATGTCATAGGTGCCATAGATGGCACCCACATACCAATCATACCCCCAAGAGTGAGTGATCTGGTGTACAGAAACAGGAAGATCTTTCACTCCATGAACATCCAATTGGTATGTACTTGTAGCCGGGCGATCCCGGCTACGAGCACAGCAAATGACGCGCGGCCGATATGTCATTTCCGCGTCTTCCCGTTGCCGGGGAGACGCGGCCCGAGAGCTGCAGGCAGGACGGCGTTGCCCGGGAAACGACGTGTGTTTCCCGGGCTAGAGAGGAACATAAAGGAGATGCGCTGGAGAGGGAGGGAGACGCGGAGACCAAGAGGAAAGCGGAGAGAGACGGAAACACGGAGAGACCGAGGCAAGAGCAGAGCGAGGAGGAACAGAGGACCAGGCAAGAAGCAGACGAGGAACTGGAGGAAGGAGAGAGAGGAGAAGAGCTCCAGAACCTGGAAACAGGAGACCAGCAGGAGGAACACTACCAAGCCAGCCACGGCCCTGGAGGGTCGTGGCTTAACAAGGTACGGTCCTTTTGGACAGGAAGAAGGGAAATTGGGGAGAAGGGACTGGGGAGGGGTCATAGAGGAGGGTTGGAAAGGGAGGTAGCAGGAAGGGCACTATAAGTAACTCACCAGTGTCACTTAATCCTACACTAAAGAATAGAAGTGTGCACACTAGTCCCTTAAGCACTCCTCACTGGCACCAACCCCCTCCTTTTGTGTGTACCACCTCCCAGTCCAAAGCTAAGAAAGAAAGGAAGGACCCTATTAAAAACCCAATACTTAGCTTAGCGTTCTCCCTTCTATTTCCGGCACCACCCTGGACTCCGACGAGCGAGCGAGGCAGCTGGGTTACCTGTAAAATAAGAAGCAAGAACATACCATCACGAACCTGGGAAAAAGGGACGAAAGAAGAACAAAGTGACTAAGAAAGACGATACCACTTGTGATTTTGTTCAACATTCTCTACACCCCCCTGTATCATTAACAATAAACCACTTACCACTACCTAAATAACGCCTCAGTGGTCTTCATACTGTTCGACCTGCGACAGTGGTGTCAGAAGTGGGATCAAAAACCTGTGTAGCCTCCTCGCAGTAATCGAACAGTATAACCATGAGTGCTCAACCCTCATTGGAGGATATGATAAAGCAATTGGCCGAGGGCCAACGTCATCTCCAACTGGTGTGGGAGGCCCACCAGCGAGAGGCCAAAGAGGACAGGGAAGCATTGCAGTCGGCTTTGAAAAGTCAGGCGACCATCCTTGCGAACAATCAACTGGTCCATGAGACGGCCATGAAAAAATTGACTGAGACCATTGCTAGTAGTAAAGTGCATCCCAATGTCCCAAGTTCCGTGTTACAGAAATATCAAGACGGAGAAGACCCCGAAGCCTTTTTTACTAATTTTGAGAGAGTGGCCTCATCCGCCCAATGGCCTGAGGATAGATGGGGTCAGTATGTCGCCCCCTTACTTACAGGGATCTTACAAGCAGCATATCAAGCAGCAAACCCAGGTGGAACCACGCCATACCAAGAGATAAAGACTAATATCTTAGAACGTGTGGGACATGACACGGAATACTATAGGGTTGAATTTAGAAAAATCAAATGGGGACCAAATGAAGACCCCCGAACCTTTTATTATCGGGTAAAGGACTTGGCCTTAAAATGGTTGGGTTCTTCCGGAAATAGTAGGGAGGAAGTGATCCAAACAATTGTCCTTGAACAATATTTAGAGTCCTTGCCTACCACCACTAAACACTGGATCCGTCAACATCCAAAGGTGACTACTGACATGGCAATTGATTTAGCGTGTGCTTATCATCGCTCCACTGATGTGAGAAATATGTCCAGCCGACCCAGCCTAAAACCAGGACCTCCCAATCCTAAAACTACACCAAGAACCTTTTCGGAGGAACCAGTACCTCACCGATTTCCTAACCCTCCACCGGTAGCAGGACCTCAATGTTACAACTGTGGGGAATGGGGCCACATTGCCCGAATGTGCCCCAGAAAACAGGAAAGTAGTGAGCCAATGGAAATCGTAGTTACTAGGTGACGGGTACTGTGTACCGGAAGAGGTAACCAAAAGTTTAAACAGCTTCTGAAAGTCAACGGGAAAACCATATGGGCCCTTATTGACTCAGGGTGTAGCCAGTCGGTGGTGAGAAAAGACATAGGGGGTTATTCTAACTTTGGAGGAGTGTTAATCCGTCCCAAAAGTGACGGTAAAGTGATGGATATACCACCAGCCGTATTACGAGTTCCATAGGATATAATGGACTCGTAATATGGCTGGTGGTAAATCCGTCACTTTTCCGTCACTTTTGGGACGGATTAACACCTCCTCCAAAGTTAGAATAACCCCCATAGTCTCCATAGTAGATGAAAGAACAGAACAATGGGTGAATATATGTTGCATACACGGAGATAAGGAACAGTACCCTTTATATGACGTCACAGTCGAGTGGGGAAAACACCGGGATATCTTACCGATGGGTATAATGCCCAATCTGATTGAGGAGTGTATCATTGGAACTGATTATGAACATTTCCAAGAAATACTAGATTATGTTCGACAGCCCAAACTGACACAGGATTGGTGGAGAGACGCTCCTTTCTCCGATAGCAGTATAGAAAGCCCCACAATCCGGCGGAAATTATCACGTAGAGAGAAACGAATAGAAAAATTGAATTACTGGGGAAAGGAGAGATCAGGACCGAACACAGGCATTATTGTGGAAACACATGAAGTCCCTGTCTGTTTTCCCCATCAGCAAAGAGTAGATCCTTCTCTCGCCCACGCCTGGAAGTCGGCCAGAGAAGAAGAAACCGACGAGGTGGGTCCCTACTTCCTCATTAAGAAAAACCTCTTATATCGGATAACCACTACCGGTACCGGAGAACGTAAACAACAATTAGTGGTACCCAAACATTATCGAAATCAGGTCCTCACGATGGCCCATTGTCAACCCGGGGGAGGTCATTAGGGGAGGGAAAAAACAGAAGAATACCTTCTTAGACGGTTCTATTGGCCGGGAGTATTTGCTCACATACGTAAATTTTGTTCCCAATGTCCCAGATGCCAACTCACTGAACCCGGCAGACCTAAGAAAGCACCCCTGATGCCCCTACCCATTATAGACATTCCCTTTAGTAGGGTAGGAATGGACCTAATTGGACCTGTAGTACCATCCACAAAGGGTTACACGTATATCCTAGTCATGGTTGGCTATGCCACACGATACCCCGAGGCCGTTCCCTTAAAAAGTATGACAACTAAGACAGTGGCGCAGGCCATGATTAACATTTTTTCCCGAGTAGGGTTCCCGCATGAAATACTCACCGACCAGGGGACTCCTTTTATGTCCACTCTTATGAAGCAAGTATGTAAAACCTTAGGTATTTCCCAAATCCGTACCTCGGTATATCATCCACAGACGGATGGACTAGTGGAACGATATAACCGAACAATAAAAACCTTATTGAAAAAAGTGATGGAAGAGTCAGGGAGAGACTGGGATCAAAAACTACCCTTAGTACTATATGCTATTCGAACACATGAACAGTCCTCTACAGGACACAGCCCCTTCGAGCTGGTGTTCGGAAGACAGCCGAGATCTCTTCTTGACATGGCCATCGAAACATGGGAGGAAGAGGCAGAAGAAGGGGGAAGGCCCCTTCTAGAGTATGCCCATAATTTAAGGTCACAGCTACAAAGTCTATGGGACACGGTCAAAGTGAATATGGAACAAGCTCAAAACACTCAAAAACGATATTATGACCAAGGGAGCAAGTTACGGGTTTTACAACCAGGAGATGAGGTCTTAATTATGCGTCCAACCTCAGAACAAAAACTAATCGCCAAATGGCAGGGCCCCTATAAGATAATAAGAGCAGTATCTCCGGTTACCTACCTGGTTGAATTATCGAACACTCCCCAGAAATCACAGATTTATCACATAAATCTCCTAAAAAAATGGGAAGAACCAGACCCCTCGAACACTGCCAGCGTGTTGGCAGGATTCCTATGTCCAAATAGTAAGTCAAGTATTGAGTTCTGTCCAACCGAACACAGCAACGGGGAAGATCTACCCCCAGTAAATGAAACCTTAACAAAATCAGAAAAGGAACAGGTGTCCAATATACTAGAGCATTTCCGGGATTTTTTTCAGCGTTACCAGGTAGAACCACCTTGATAACTCATAAAATTAGAACCATACCAGGGAAAATTGTGAGGTTACGGCCATATCGTATTCCTGAGGCAAGGAAGCAGATCATGGAGGCGGAAATACAGAAAATGTTAGAACAAGGGGTAATTGAACCGTCAAATAGTCCCTGGTGCTCCCCGGTGGTTTTAGTACCAAAACCCGATGGTACTATTAGATTCTGTATTGACTTCAGGAAGCTTAACGAAAACTCTCTGTTTGATACATATCCTATACCCAGAGTTGACGACGTATTAGAGAAACTAGGAAAAGCCAAATATATGACTACCTTAGATTTGACAAAAGGGTATTGGCAGATTCCCTTAGCCACAGAAGATAAAGAGAAAACAGCATTCGCCACCCAGTCCGGTCTTTATCAGTTCACTGTGTTACCCTTTGGTCTACATGGAGCGCCAGCTACATTCCAGAGGTTAATGGATAAACTCTTAAATCCCTTCCAGTCTTTTGCAGCAGCCTACCTAGACGATGTAGTAATTTTCAGTGAAACCTGGAATGATCATCTAAAACATTTACACCAAGTTTTCCACACTCTTGTCACCGCAGGATTAACTGCCAATCCTAAAAAGTGTGTCATAGGAACACCCGACATATCATACTTGGGCTACAAAATTAGTCAAGGGAACCTAAAACCTCAAACAAAAAAAGTAGAGGCCATATTAAATGCACCTAAACCGGCAGCCAAGAAAGAGTTACGATCCTTCTTAGGGTTAGTAGGGTATTATAGAAGGTTTATACCTGATTATTCTACATTGGCCGCCCCTCTCACGGACCTTCTGTCTAAATCCCATCCTAATAGGCTAGCACCCTTTTCGGACCAACAGCAAGCTAGATTTGAACAACTAAAATCCTTTCTAACCAAAGACCCGATACTCCGATGCGCAGATTTCTCGAAACCTTTCCATCTCTATACTGATGCCTCAGATGTGGGTTTAGGGGGAGTATTGGCCCAACCCGACGGGGAAGGTAGAGAGCACCCGGTAGTATACATCAGTAGAAAGCTGTTTCCCCGGGAACAACACTATCCGACCATTGAAAAAGAATGTCTGGCTATAAAATGGGCCGTGGATACGTTACAATATTACCTTCTAGGCCGCCCCTTCGTACTTTTTACAGATCATGCTCCCCTCACGTGGTTGTCTGCGCATAAGGATACCAATTCTCGGATTTTACGATGGTTCCTTGAACTGCAACCATTTTCCTTTCAGGTCCGTCACATCCCGGGTCACCAACAGGCCCCAGCTGACTATTTATCTTGCTTCCCAGACGCTGCTACGGTCCTCGAGCAGGACCTTTCATGGGGAGAGGGGTGTAGCCGGGCGATCCCGGCTACGAGCACAGCAAATGACGTATCGGCCGCGGCCGATACGTCATTTCCGCGTCTTCCCGTTGCCGGGGAGACGCGGCCCGAGAGCGGCAGGCAGGACGGCGTTGCCCGGGAAACGACGTGTGTTTCCCGGGCTAGAGAGGAACATAAAGGAGACGCGCTGGAGAGGGAGGGAGACGCGGAGAGCAAGAGGAAAGCGGAGAGAGACGGAAACACGGAGAGACCGAGGCAAGAGCAGAGCGAGGAGGAACAGAGGACCAGGCAAGAAGCAGACGAGGAACTGGAGGAAGGAGAGAGAAGAGAAGAGCTCCAGAACCTGGAAACAGGAGACCAGCAGGAGGAACACTACCAAGCCAGCCACGGCCCTGGAGGGTCGTGGCTTAACAAGGTACGGTCCTTTTGGACAGGAAGAAGGGAAATTGGGGAGAAGGGACTGGGGAGGGGTCATAGAGGAGGTTTGGAAAGGGAGGTAGCAGGAAGGGCACTATAAGTAACTCACCAGTGTCACTTAATCCTACACTAAAGAATAGAAGTGTGCACACTAGTCCCTTAAGCACTCCTCACTGGCACCAACCCCCTCCTTTTGTGTGTACCACCTCCCAGTCCAAAGCTAAGAAAGAAAGGAAGGACCTTATTAAAAACCCAATACTTACCTTAGCGTTCTCCCTTCTATTTCCGGCACCACCCTGGACTCCGACGAGCGAGCGAGGCAGCTGGGTTACCTGTAAAATAAGAAGCAAGAACATACCATCACGAACCTGGGAAAAAGGGACGAAAGAAGAACAAAGTGACTAAGAAAGACGATACCACTTGTGATTTTGTTCAACATTCTCTACACCCCCCGTATCATTAACAATAAACCACTTACCACTACCTAAATAACGCCTCAGTGGTCTCCATACTGTTCGACCTGCGACAGTACTGCAGACCAGTACATTTCACATGTGAATGCCATGTTCCCAGGTTCAGTCCATAATTCCTTTGTGTTGAAGAACAGTAGTGTGCCACAGAAGATGGAACAACTACAAGAGGACAGAGGGTGGGTCATAGGTAAGTGTGCCTGTCAGTAACTGACATATTGCTGAAAACCAGCCTGTCTGACTAAGGGTCATTCCAATGACGAGTCTGTATTGCACCATTTTCTAGGTGATTCTGGCTATCCAAACTTGCATGGGCTCCTGACACCAGTGAGGAATCCTAGGACGGATGCAGAGAGGAATTACAATGAGGCCCATGTAGGTACTAGGAGGGTAATAGAGCGAACTGTAGGTCTCCTGAAGGCTAAATTCAGGTGTCTACATATCTCTGGGTGTTCCCTGGCCTATGGGCCTGATAAGGTGTGTAGAATAGTGGTGGCCTGCTGCATGCTGCACAATGTGGTAGTGAGACATTCCATCCCCCTCCTTGAGGTGGAGGGTGCTATAGGTTCTGATCAGCTACCTCAGAGAGGTGATGGGAGTGATGGTGATGATGAGGAAGGGGAAGATGTCAATTCCAGGAACCAACTGATACAACTCTACTTCCAGTAACTGTGTGGGACTTAGGCCTGTGATTGGGGCTAGTGACTAATACTGTCAGTGTGCTCTGACATATGGGGGGGGGTTGGTAATGATAGGCAAAACATGGCCCACTTCTGCATGGTACTGACTGAAAATATACGCATTTCCTCCTTGCTACCATTTTGGCACACAGGACTCCCATCATGCACAGATTCAACAATAAAGTTTTTCTCTGCCAGTTGCATCCATACTCCACTTTGTTCACAATCTAACACAGGGGGCAGTTTTACAGGTGTGAAAAGTGTTTTATTGGTTGAAGTGAGTGAATTGTGCAATTTACAGTGATGGGAAGTCGTAAGGGTGGAGTGTCCTCAAGACCAACATGGTGGCAGCCTTGTTGGTAGTATTGATGGGTCCATCTTGTCTAACAGTATTTCATATTGCCTCTCAGCAATGTGTGGTTGGTGATTGGGTGGGATGGTTGCTTTGCATTTTTTGCAGAGTTAATTGTTGGAGGGGGCCTTGTTCTTAGCTGGGGTTCCAGTGCCATATCATGGCCTGAGGGTCCGTTTGGGCACCTGCTGTTGAGCTTCATGGGATGACATGGTAGGCCCTTGTGTTTCCTGTGAGGGTAGTTCCTGGGATGTTTCTGCTGCTGGGGTGATCTGATGCTGGTTGTCCGGTGCTGTTGTGGGGGCCTCTTGTCCTGTGTGGGTGTCAGACTGGTTTTTGACCAGCTGCAGGAGTGCTCCTGCTATGGTGGCCATTGTGGCATTGTGCTCTTTCCATTGCTCCATGGCCTGTTGGTGTTGTTCCTGCTGCATCCTCTGACTGTGCTCCAGGGTGGACACAATCTGTGCCAACCTGTCATGGGTATGTTGGTAGGCCCCCAATACCTCAGAGATCATGTCCTGGGCTGCTGCATCCATCCTGTGGCCTCCCCCCTGCCTCACTGCGACCCTTGCACTAGCCCTAGCCCCCTGTGCCTGTGTCCTCTGCACAGGTGTGGCAGTACTACTTGTACTGGGACCCTCGCCTTCCTGCATGTTGGGAGTGGGAGACTGTGGCCTCTGTACCTGTGTTCCACCAGTCTGTGCCCTAGGTACACTGGTGTTGGGACGCCTGCGCTGGGCTGCTGATCTTGACCGGGTGGTAGGGGTGACAGTGGTTTCCTGGGTGGGGCTGCTGCATGGTGAGAGTCCAGGACTGTGTGAGGGACCTGCCTGCTCATCGGTGTCCAGGGATCCTTCACCAGTGTCCTGTGAGGTGTCTCTGTCTCCCTGGGGGGCACTGGCACTCCTTGTTCTGTCCGTTAGGGTTGCATGGGTGGTGGTGCCTGTTGGGGGACATAGACATGTCTGTTACATGTGCATGAACGTTTGAGGTGAACAGGACTGGGCTATTTTGTGCTGGTATTACTTTCAGTGGCCATCCAGGGTGCCTTTGTGAGGTTGACATCGCATTTTGCACCAGTGTGGGGTTGCATTGTGGTGGAGGGTGTTGTTCCTTTGTGGTACGTGCAGGGGTGGGTGACTGTGCACAGGGGGAGGGATGTGGGCCTGTTAGTAGGTTTGTGGTCATGCAGGGGGGGGGGGATGTAGTGGCTGATGCCTGGGTGGGGTGTAGGTCCTGGTGGGTGTGGGTTGGGTGGGGTGGTGCCTGCATTACAGGTGTGGTGGATATGGGGTAATTGTAGATCACTTACCCAAGTCCATTCCTCCAGTGAGTCCAGTGAATCCCTCTGGGTGCAGGATGGCCAGTACCTTTTCCTCCTAGTCAGTGTAGTCGGGTGGTGTTGGTGGCGGTCCTCCCCCCAGTCTTCTGCACTACGATGTGGTGCCTTGATGCCGTGCCCTGGACCTTCCCCCGCAGGTCGTTCCATCTCTTCCGGATGTCATCCTTGATGCGTGGATGGTGTCCCACTGCATTGACCCTGTTCACAATGGTCTGCCACAGCTCCATTTTCCTTGTGATGGGTGTGTGCTGCACCTCGGACCCGAATATTTGTGTCTCCACCTTCAAGATCTCATCCACCATGGTCATTAACTCCCTTTCAGTGAAGCATGGATGTTTGGGGGGACATGGTGAGTGTGGGGTATGGTGTCGGGGCTGGGAACGAGGTAGGGGTGCTCTTCTGTGGGTCGTTGTGCGTGTCCTGCATGCTGGCATTCACTGTCTGGCTCTGGTGCTCTCCGTCTTCTTGTCCTGCTTTTGTTGCAAGGGATTGTGGGGTGTGTCTGGAGGTGTCTTATGGGGTTCTGGATGTGTGTCAGCTGTGTGGGTTCATACGCCTAGCCAATGTGTGCACTTCTTGCTGTTGAGTCCACTGCCACCCGTGGCGGTCGCAGCCGCCAATGGTTGTCCGTCCTCCACTGCCCGCCGAGGTGATTTGTGCATCATTATTTGGAGGGCAGGATGTGGGTGTACTTGGCGGTGGTGGGGTGGGGAGGTCCGGGATTCCCACCGACAGAGTCATGGCGGGGAGTGGTGAACTGATTCATTTTGGCAGGGTTGGGATTTTCGTTCATTATATGGTGGGTTTCCATTCACCGCCAACAGCGGGATTCTGTTCACCGCCACCACGGCGGTCGGCGGTCTTTCCTGCCATGTTCATAATGACCTCCATAATCCAAACATGGGCACGCACACACATAAGAAATGCTGCTTATACAAAACTTAGGCCCATATTTATACTTTTTGACGCAAAACTGCGCCAACGCAGTTTTGCATCAAAAATATTACCGCTGGCCAACGCCATTTCTTAGCGCCGTGCGGGCATCAAATTTATACTTTGACGCACGGCGGCGCAAACCACAGGTGTGAGCCATTTTTTTTTACTGAAACCACTGCGTCACGTCGTAAAGGAAACCAACGTTAACACGGCGGAAATGACTGTGAGCCGGTTTACAACACCGCAAACCGGATATGCAGCATTTTTGGACGCAATAGCGTCAAAATTTGCCGCAAACACAGCAATTTGTGCAGACGAGAGCCAAAATGGATCCCAGATGCTTGCACAGACCCAAGGAAGAAGATAAAAGACCAGGAACCAGCCAGGAGGACCCACACAAGACCCAGGACAGGGAGAAGAAGAAAAGAAAGTGTCGCTTCAGTGCAGAGGAACAGGAAATTCTGGGGAAAGAGGTGACGGAACACCATCACCAACTGTTTGTCACCTCAAAGTTGCCAATCAGTAGGAGAGAGGCAATATGGCATCAAATTGTTGACAAGATCAACAGTGTGGCAGAAGTACACAGAACAGTCATCGAGTGCAAGAAACGCTGGCATGACTACAAGCGCAGGACCAAGGAAAAGATGGCCAGGACCAGGAAGGCAGCACTGCAGACTGGAGGTGGGAGTCCAGCGCCACAGGAGCCCCTGGACCACATGGAGGAGATGGTCGCAGCCGTCATTCCTGAGGAGATCATCACAGGGATTCAAGGACAGGACAGCGCAGACTGCCAGGAGACAACGCACATACAGGGTAAGTTGCATGGGGAATTAAAATGAACTAATGTTAACTGCAACCGGGGATGGACATACCTACTACACAATGCATGTCAGCCATGATATTCAGGGAGTGGAATGGGTAAAGGGGAATGGCACGGGGGCATGGCCTGTACTGAGGAAACCAGGGGCACACCACTTGACAACACCAACAACCTTTGCATGGCGGTATGCTGCCATGCCAAGGATGTTGCAAAGGTTAAGCCAGGCCAGGAGGGCAGGGTACAACATAAAACTGGCAGCCCGTCACACATCAGCCAGTATACTCCCTACATTAACTAGGGCCCAATTAACAACCTCTGGCCATACCTGCAAGTGGAATGTAACATTGACAACAGTTGCAACTACCACCTCTGCTGTGTGTGCAGGTCAATAGCTAATGGCATTAACATCCCCATGGATCAAACACACCCAAATTAGAGGGTTCAGGATGACAACGTTATCAATCCCCTGAAATCAAGACAAATGTTCCAATCCTGTCAAATGTCATTGCCAAAAGTTGCACAAACTTCACTCATTATCATGAACATTAGGAGGTACACAGCACTAAAGTCAATCCCATGCTGCATATGTCAGGGTCCACCCTGTGCCTGGGTCACTATAGCTCCAATGACACCATGCGACATCCCAAATGTCATACTGCTCTGACAACAGCATTGAGGGGGAGGGCACATGTAACTGTTCACAGAAATACACCAGAACAGTCAAAGGAGGAAATAGGACACTGCTACGACTATCAGTGCAATCCAATGTACCACACATTCCCCAACATCAGCAGTACACATTACCAATGCTGACATCCATATCGTGCCATAACAATGCTAAACATAGTATATGCTACATCTCAACCACATATAGGTGGATGTGAAAGATCAGAGACTGAGGCAGGTCCAGATTGTTATGTGTGGTGCTAGTGCCATCAGAGCACCCACAGCCAGTGAAAGGCCACACCATGAGAATGGAAGTAGACGTAGGGTTGAGTAGGACAAGAAGGTGGCAATTCACTATTTGGCCAGAACCAACACCTGGAGGATATGATGCTGATAAGTCCACTAACTGACCACAATACATGTGACATGCAGGTGGGGCATAGGCCTGGGAGAATGCCAATCTGAAAGACAGGAACAATTAACAGGAACCAAGATCACAATGTGAAAATAATCGGAAGGCAGGCATGTCACAATACAAAGCCCACAACACTGACACCCTAATTGTACCATATCTCATTGCAGAGGACGATGGATCTCCTGTGGATATGCTTGTCCAGGACTATCCTGATGACATGGATGACGAGCTGACAAACATCAGCCAGCAGACCCCCCCAAGAGGTCCTTGGAACCCTCCAGACCCCACCTTCAGTCACAAAGAGGAGCACAGTACTAGCAGCCATCACAGAGGACACACCCACAACACCAATTGTACGACCTGCCAGCTCCAACACAGCTTAGGACTCTCACGACCCTGGCACCAGGTTTGAAAGAACTGTAGTTGGAGTACAGCAGGAGCTGGCCAAGGAGGTGCGGGTGGGGATGCAAAATATGACAGCCAGTCTAGAGGGGGTGCATTCGTGCGTGATGTCAACTGAAGAACAGGCAGCAGCTATGCAAGGGTGAACAACTATCTTACAGGAAGTAGAAAAAAGGTTGAAGGAAATCAGCACAGCCGTAATACATTTGACCCAACACCTACAACAGCAATCCTGTCAACGCGTGCACGAATGCAACATTGAACCCCTCAGGGCCGACCTGGCTGCCTACCACCGTGATGTGGCTGCTATTCTTAGGAACCAGCAGATCCTCCTTGCTGCAGTACTGCCCTTAAGACTCTCACAGGGAGCAGCTACTGGGAAGTCTGACTCCACTTCTTCAAACACTGAGGTGTGTGTTGCCCCTTTCCAACCACCACCACCAAGGGCAGGGGAGACTACACACACATCAGAAGATGAAGACGTGGAACAGATCACCTTCACACGTAAGAGTACCCAGTAGCACTAGTCCCTGCCACATGGCCACATATTACCAAGGTCCTGTGCTTTGTATAAAGCCAGTCTTGCAACAACTGTACTTAAGCACTGTTCTGCAACCTACTGTTTATCTTGTCACCCTACCCGGTGATTGTCTCTCACTAACTCATTGGCAAATCCTGTCCCTCTGCACTGTCTGACACTTCACCCCAGCATGTCCAATGACATGTCCTTTTGCACATGTGTTTGATCACAATGGAAGATGTCACAATAATGGACTCACAATCATGGACAATGTACATATAGCACTACAGCACTTTTAAAATAAATAGCACTTACACAACCACTTTGTCTCTGTGTAATGTGACACATCAAACGTGCGGTAGATCCGTGATGTTGGCCTCCTGTCAATGATTATATTGTCAATACAGCGGAACTGAAATAATGTGGGCTGATAACTATTCACAGTGGCATGGATTGTGCCATCATCTGCCCTTCCTGAGGGTTAATTCTGAGGGAAATAGAAACTATACAGTATAATGCTGTGTTGGATAGAATAACGTTTCCTCAAGGGATGTCTAAGCCAGAAAACACTGCCTTCAATTGTTGCTGAAAGTGAAAACATTTGTATTTGACATTTGCCCCATTTTAAACCTAACACACACCAAACTGCATGAAGGGATGTGTATGAGTTTCCATACAAATAAGTAACCATGCTGCACATTGTAACAATTGATATGTTTGGGTTATGTACACTACACTACAAGAGAGCATACTACCACTCACCTTATAAGGAATTGCTTGGACATCAGGCTGCAGGCAGACTTAACACAGTGTCCCCAATACCAATTGTGGTAGAACAGTGTGTGACCTTGAAAACATACATCACAAAATAACTACACGTTGGGTCCATAGTAACTGTGAGTGGTGGGTGCAATGAATGGCTGAATCTTAGCTAAGTAGCTTTGGGGTAGATGCCAATGTGTCAGCTCAGTTGGGATATGGTTGCAGCATGGGACACAAAACCTAATACAAAAGAGACACTGTTCACTAATGGTAAAGCCCTGATCTACAAGCATTTGACACATACTGTAAAGGGTTACCTGCATATTTATTAAAGAGTAAAAACAGAAGTTAAAACTAGGGGAAACACCTTACCTAACCTAATCTACTCTAACTACACATTACCCACAACTATCCCTAACTAACCTAAGCTAAACTTACTTATCACATTTAACGAAATGATCTAAACATCAACCCCCCACCCCCCTTATAAGACGGGACACAAGGAGGACAACAGATACTAACCTAAACACACACTATCCTATACTAAACAAATATATATATTTGTTTGTAAAAAAAAGTTTGTAATATTATTATTTTTTTATTTTTTTATTTTTTTTAAACACCAAAACCCAACATTGCCCAACACACACCCACCCACACACATAGTAAAAAACTGTAGAGATATTCCGAAACACCCACCCCCACCTACTACTACTAACTAAACTAACAGCCTATACTAACCTAACACTAAGCCCTGTAAACCCACTAAGTTTAAGAACCAGGAAAGAGGTGGGAGGGGAGAGAATCATCTCCACGTTCATGCCTGCAGGTTGGCCGTCCTCAGGGTCTTTTTAATGGCACCCACCCGCCGGTTGACCTGTGCCACCTCCTGCTGCAGTCTGGTCATCTTTCGTAGGACACGGTCCAATTTCCTTTGCATCTCTGCAAAAGCGGCAGGGTCTATGGATGCAACAGGGGTGGTCTGGGTGTCAGCCGAGGAAGTATGGGCCCTTGGTGCAATGTCTTTAGGCTGCGGGGCAGGTGGTGCTGTGACTGCTCCTGGAGCTGTTGCAGTTGATGGTCCCACAAAGGTCCCAGCTGCTGTTGGTGCCACCTGGCTGGTAGTGGTGGTGGTGCTGGTGGTGGTGGCTGTGGTAGACATGGAGGGTCCCCCTTGTACAAAAGCCCTCCACGCTCCGGAGGCTCTTTCATGCGATATCTTCTTACCATGTTGCGGTGCCCAGACTCAACATCAAGAATGTGGTGGTATCGCATTGCCCGGCGTTGAAACTCCCAAATCTGGATGGGAGTCATATTTGCTCCTGTTAGGACAAATAGAAAACCAAACATTAGGTACTGCATTATGTGAAATGGCTCAAGAAGTAAATCAGTCATTACATCTAATGTATCTGTAACAGCCCATATCATCATACAGATCACTGACAGACCCTGAGAAAGTACATGGCAAGCCAGTCTACAAATGTCCTATCATCAAATAGTACATCCAAACCCTACAAGATGGGTAACAACTGAAATGAATTTGGCATCATAGTTCTGCCAGTTGTCAGGTAAAAATCATGCTGCATGTCCTCCACCACCGCCAGGCCAACAAATTGCTATGTACTGGATGGCAATCTAGGGCCACAAGATCTGTGAGTTGTAAATGGACTTGCCAGTATAGAAAGCATGTGCTCATCATGAGTGGGTACCCTAGGTTTGGACAAGTGATTTACTGATTTACATGTCTGTGTGCCAAACTTGGATCATCAGTCCCAGGTACACTATTCCCAACCCTACGCCTGTGTCTAGGGGGGTGGACAATCAACTAATAATTTCTAACAACAAGGATACCCAGGAAGTTTTGGAAAGCTGTACATGGGTTTGGCCAGCATACCACAGGTAAGAAGATACTCCAAATAGGATACACCCAAACCTTGGACAATCCCATCAACACTTATCTTTGGAAATGCATACCTTTGCCCACATCAGTTACTACCATTAAGCCATGACTTACAAGAAACAGTTAGATGAGCTGCATGCACACCTAGACCATTGTACTCAAGTGCCTCATACTCGTAGCATTACATGTGGAGATACATGCAGCCAGGAAGTTTAACATACAGTCAAACATGTCCATTAGTGATTAGGGAAGCTGAAGTCTGTGGCTAACACTTTGGCATCCCTATTCTGGGAGAATCAGGGTCTGACTGGCTGACTAATTCACTATTTTGGTCCACTGCCACTTTTTCAGATTCAAGTTTTATCCACAAGACTCATCCCTATTCAAAATGCCGTGCCTACAGGACTGACCTAGAATCCAAAATTATGACAATACGATAAGGATCGGCCATCTCAAACATGGTGATAAAATGATCTTCCACTCATGGAACAAACAAATGATTGATCAGTACATCACACCTTGCTATGGGTCCAACACGCAGGAGTCAATCACACATCATCAGCTAACACAACACTGAACATAAATATCAACACTTACTCGAGATGTCTGGGTCTGCAAATCGAGCCACCTCTCCAATAGTTTAGGGTGCCGGTCCACCTGTAAGGCATGGAAGGGAGAAATGTGCTCAATGTCTGTGCACTGTACAACAATTAAAAAAACAAATACTATGTGTAATGTGAACTCAGAAAGTAAAGCCCCTCAGACATGATGATACTGCATCCTACATACCACTGCAAACATATACAAATCTGGGGACTCCAGTGAGTGATACACACATATCTGCACACATGCAGTGGCTCTAACTATCATGTCATGGCAAACATGCTCCTTCATTAGTGAGCAGACAAAATCATGGAGTGTATTCCTCTCATCATGTGTATACATGAGAGATATCCAAAGCCACTTTCTGTGAGGACTGCAATACCAGTCACCCAGACATTGTATTCAATTGATGTGCCACAGCTATGGTGAGTTGCACCAACCATAGAGATATGAACACATGTGCATACCTTTTGCCAGCCACCCTTATTGAAATGTGGCACTACAAACTCCAAATATCAGTCTAAGATCTTAGCTGAGTGCAGCTATAACTTGTTACGTATGTGTCCAAATCCAGTTCAGACATGTATCCGAAAAAAATGAAGGGACACAATATTTATGACATTTTTGGGGATTTCCATGATCTGTTTCCTGACACACTCACCGACCACACATGAAACATATTTTTGTGCCACATTGCCATCATCAATTGATGTGAAGGCTGCACTAATAGTCTGGCTACTGGTGTGTTAATAAAGTTAGTGTAACTCTTGCGTCAACAAATGACGGTAATGTGTCGGAAATTTCTACACCTCACAGGCAACTGTGGCGCATATCTAAACATATTTTGCACCACATTTGTGTTGATGTTTGACCCGAATGCGGCGCAAACTTACTACAAACAATTGTATTTTTTAAGTTTGCGCGGCTCTTGCTTCAAAACAGTTAGCAATTGTGGTGCTAACAAAGTAGAAATATGGCCCTGTATGTTTCACTGCCATTCCACATGTTCAAAAACATTGCTGGCAGATTCTGAAAAACTCAGCTACTGTCACTACAGAGCATTTAAACGTGCACATTACCCTGATTTGTACTCACCAACAGGGCCACCAATCACAATGCCCCGGTGGTCCAGCAGATCTGGCTCCCTGGATACAAGGTCAGCCCAGCGGTGCTTCAGCTGGTGGTCATTTTGTGCTGTTTAATATATCCTCTGCAGATGGTGCAACACCTTTGCCCACCGGAGCCTCCGTGCCTCTGTGCGATAACCTTGGATCACACGACCACCTGCCTCAATCATCAGGGGTAGGAAATGGCACACCAGCCAAATGAATCCACCCAGCTCCTCCTCTCCCATCCTGCCCAGACGAGGCCTACCCAACATTATGTGAGTAAAATAAGGAGGGGCTAAATGGGGAAAAAGGAGAATAGAGAGAAAGTAGGACAGGAAAAATGCAATTAAACAACAAACGCAGCCCAACTATACCCAAACTACCACTACCCACAACAGGCTCCCAACACAACAAAGACACATGTTCACAACACAAATTACCACAAAAACACTCAGACAGGATACCACAGACAGTTATGAAACACAAAAAAGACAATTTAAAGACCACACTGGAGACAAAATCACAAAATGCACAGAGACACAATTCTAGATACAGCCACACAGTCAGGAAATATCACAGACTGCAAAGTGAAAGTGAAAGTACACCCACTGTACCAATTCTGTGAACAGGATATCCTATTACATCACTTCCTGCATCAAATCGGTGCGTTTTTATTGTTATGGGTCAAAATATTATGAAGCTTACAGTCTGCGCATCATTTTTTTTTGTCCACATGAATAGATTTAACCCTGCATCCATATGGTTAAAAAATGTTTCCAACTTAACCAATTTATGGGGGTACAGTGTGGGAAATACCGCTCAGGGCCAATGGATGTTTCAGGGCAGTGTGCGTCATATTTCTAAGCATAAGCGTCATTTTTAGATGCACGTGCGTCATTTTGTTACACGTATGTGTCAACATTTCTGACATAAACTGGGTTTGGGTCATTTTCCCATTTAAATGGTACATGACAGTTGTGACAATACAGAGATAGGTTAATTGCACCCACTTTTGGCATTACAATGTATGGGCACATTTGACAGATCATACTACTGCGGACCATGATCCGCTACTTAGTGTACAGGATTTTCACTCTTCCCTAACGCAATAGATGGCCAAATGTGTGGCCTACAAATATGTACTACCCAATTTGGGCATATTTGGCGTCAAGAGAGGATAGAAGGCGACACACATAAATACAATAAGTCACTGCCTAAGGGTCAATGTGTGTGATTTGGCTACTACTATTGTTGTTGACCTACTATGTGACCATCACAAGATGCATTATAGCAAATATGCTTGTATGCATGTGGAGTCATTGTGTCCAACCCACAGATGCAAGTCAGTGTGGAAATGAGAGAGGACATATGTTACTCATACATGTAGCAACAACTCCTGTGTGCACTTTATAGTTTTTTTGTAACATAAACACCACAAATGACAAAGCATGCCCTGGATATAAAGCAGACGGTTGTTCATGTCAATGGTCCAAAACTTGGCCATCACATGTCCTGGAATGTTGGATACTACTTCCTAGGCACTTGTTTGTAGAGCCACCATGAGTCAGACATGGGCACATACTATGTGGGTACCGTGCTTGTGACACGGAGACCCAAAGATAAGCCACATTTGTATGGTTACACCACCATTGAGATCATATAACTGATCATATAACTGAGCCATGTCTTTCCTGTGGCAGTGGAGGACCAGCTGACCAAGCAGCAAGTGTTCACATATTTCCAGTGGTCAAATGCACAGAGGTGTCTGGTTCTTGTGTGTGTTTTGCCTGTATAATTATTGGGATCTATGTTGTCACAGTTTCGTGCAGGTCTAGTCATGAGTCTGTGGCGTCATTTACTGTTTCTACGAAGTATCCTTAGCAAATCTGTAGAAGTAAAGCCAATGAGGATTTGAGAACACACATGGGGATGGTCCAACCCTGTCACTGCAGACATGTTATGAGACTGTCAACAGGGCAACCTCAGTGTGCTGATACAGTTAATATCTCAGGATTATTGTACCAGCAGCTGTCATCACAACATTTGTACACAAGTTGGCCTCTAAAATTCCCACGGCTTCGGGGAACATCATTGCCTCTATGCTGATTAATCTCAAAGCCATTCACATGCACACCCCATCAATATGTTGGGAGCAATGTGAATCAGCGTGTGGACTGTCAGGGTCCTAACATGTGTAGGCATTTCATGCACATTATCTGACATTGTTTGTTGTGCTGGAGGCACCATACCCAATCCCTGCATGCAGCCATGGTAGACTGTCACAATTTATCACTCATGCATACAAGAGACCCAGACAAGGGATAGTCCATGATTCAGGTATTTTTGTAAACAAGTCCCCACCCATGGTATGCTAAATAAACTGATTATGCTATACATTTTTTTGAGTATGCATTGTAGACCCACCTGACAAAATACCCCAGGAGTAATATGAGGTTTGGGAAAGCAACTATGATACAAATGTAGCCACAAGCAACCTTTAGGGTAACGCAAAGACAGGAGCCAGTCAGACTAACAGGATACAGGGTCAATCAGGATCTGACAGTTCACAAAGTAAATACACAGTGGTCAGACTGAGACTGGTCAAAGGAGGAGCAAGACAGTTGAAATGGAAAACTGTGTTTGTCGTGTGTTTTGGTAGGTAAGACATTAACCCAAGGGCTGTGTTACACAGCTGAGTTATATGATAAGGCATAACAGTGTTATAGATAAAATGGCAGCTTCTATGCTGTTCCAAGCATCAGCAAGGGCAGTGCATGTTCAAAAGGCTGGTCTCCATGGATGTGCTCACAGGTGTGTGCAGCATCAGTGAGTCTCTCACAAGTCCTGTATGTGAGATTCAAGTTCAAAGGGCCAGCAGTACCTTTCACATGGGAATCACTGTAAAAGTGATAACAGGTCTTAGAAACTACAAGCCAGTGCATTATTTAACGTGACGTCCATGCAGGCAGAAGTACAATGACTATGGCATACCCTACTAAAGGGTGAAGCACACTGGATTTAGATTGTGAGTCTGGGAGTGTGTAGAGGAGGTATTATCTGGGTACACATTTTACCATTCCAGGGACCTCTGAAGACAGGTGGAGTGAGACCGGGAACATGTGTGTGTCAGGACTTAGGACATAGGCTGACATGTGCAGGGGATGTCATGTGAGCAATGCTTGTCATACCTGGGGCACTTGTGCTATGACTTTGTTGCTTATATGGAAAGTATGGTCACACATTGTCCTTGCAAAGATAGGTGATGTAACAGTTACTGCTGTCAAGGGTCTGGTCACATATTCCTGTTACTAATGCAAAAGCACATCCACTGTCTCATGTTTGATGATTTTATTTTCATTATTGACTGATGTGTTCCATATGCTGAAATGAACCTTGTTGCCAACGTGTATGTGTGAAATAGGTGTGGTCCTCTGCTATCGCCCTTCAAATGTGACATGTACAGGGTATATGTCATTTACAGTGTGAGTAAATGTGGCTGTACATTCATACGCATCTAACTAGTTTAGCAAAGTACTGTGCCCTATTCGGTATTTCAGCAATGCTCCATGAGGCTACACTCTGAAGCTGATAGTTAGAGGTAATGTTATGCAAAAATGATTTTTCCAGACCATGATATGGTGATTAGTATAGGTGTTTATTTACATATGATTAGTCAGTGGCGATGGGTGAGTAGGGTCAAAAGAAATGTTGTGCAATCTGTTGTCTATGACGCAATCCTGCTGCTGTGTTTGGATGGTGCCCCTCATGTTGATGGCCAGCATCCTCCTGTTCCTCCTCTTCAGGCATTTGTGGGTTGAGTTCATATAGGGGAATGTTTCTTCTTACACATATGTTGTACAGGATGGCACAGGTCAAATTATTTTGCACACCATTTCTGGTGAGTATAGGAGGCTGCCTCCAGTGATGTCGAGGCACCTGAATCTTGACTTCAGGATGCCAAAAGTCCTCTCGACAATGGTGCGTGTCCTCCTATGTGCCTCATTATAGGCATGCTCTGATGCAGTGCTTGGGTTGGCAAATGGTGTCATAATCCATGGCTGGATCCCTGTGTTGCTTCACTCTTCATAATAACAGAACTATGCACTTAAGGATAGTTTAGGGCACAATGTGAAACAATCACTCTCATACACCTTAGTAAGTAGAATAATCAAGTTTATTTATGGGGCAAGTTCTTATATAGCAAAACTGACCACACTAACATATCATGAAAAATAACATGAGAATAACTGTGAGAATATAAACACTCTGTGATATCATGAAAAAATAACATGAGAATAACTGCGAGAATAAAAACACTCTGTGATATCATGAGAAATAACACGAAAATAGCTGCAAGAATAAGTGCATATTACACACACACACACACACACACACACACACAATATGCTTCAATGCTTCTAAATTGAAAGGCTTCACCGAAAAGAGATTCTGCATCCCTCCGCCGTACACCAAGCCGGGGAACCCAAATCGGCTGGTGCAGGGAGTCTTGTTCGGGACAATCAGTCCTCCTGGCGTTGCGTCCAACCCAGAAGAGAGTTCCTCCACAACCGCCTGCCCACCTCTGGGCAATGGCGGCAGTACTCATGGAGTGACAGATGGGAGCGAACATCACTCACATCCACTATTCCATCCTGGTTTGTATCGTTAAAGATGTGCAATAATACTGCAGCAGGAGTGGGCACCGCCACTAGACAAGCTGTAATCAGATCTTGAATGCTTCGCATATTATTCATACAGAAGTGAGATACATTCAGCACTTCCTGCGCCAGACGAATCCAAACATTGCTCGGTTGATGCAATAGAGTCGGCATCTGCGGCTGACGATTGAATCTTTGGGCTATGAGCCCCTCCCGCTCCCCGGTGGAGCCTCCCGAAAGGGCTCCATACACCACACTCATCGCACAGGCACCCCATAGGATGATCTGAAAAGAACAAAAGACAAAACATGTATTATCATTCTTGCAAATAGCATTTGTCAGCGGGAACATATTCCCATTTGTCTTGACCAGGTTGCATAACTACCAGGACATTGTCTGGTCCAGTGGCAATGACATCAGCGGGTTGAGGAGGGTTATTTGGGGATTCAATCCATACTTTGGCCCCTGGGTTCTTGTCAGTAGATCCAAACCCTCCTTTGCCTCTTACAGTGAGAAGGGCTGGGGCATTCCCCTTCTTGACAACACCTCCATAAACCGGCATGATGACAATCTGGACAACGCGATCACCGGGTTGCACCACTAGGTCTGTGTCACCACTGTTCAAGAGAATGACTTTCAACTCGCCCTGGTAGCCTGCATCTATCACGCCTCCTAAAATGTGGATGCCTCTCAGGGCGATCCCAGATCGAGGGGCGATTAGACCATAATGCTCAGGGGAATCTGAATTCCAACCCCTGTTTCAATCAGAGTGTTGTCTCTAGGCTTCAATCAATGCATTTGTAAAGCATGCAGGTCAAGTCCTGCAAATTGTGGTGTAGCCCGACATGGGGCCAAAGCTCCTGGAGCTATTTCCCAATACGCAATGGTATTGCTTGCTGTAAATGGATTGATCTGTAAAGCAGGCGTGAGCATTTTCATGAGAGGTGCCTCGGCATTCGTAAGGGGTCGGTTGTTCAAAAGTTGCAAAGCATCGTACAAATTATCCCTCCACCCCTTCAGAGTCCCATCAGACAGTTTGCGCAATTATTCTTTCAACAACCCATTTATTCTCTCAATCAGTCCCGCTGCTTGAGGGTAATAAGGTATGTCAAAAATACTCTCAATGTTGTGTTGTGCACAATAGTCCTGCACTAGTCTGCCCTTGAAGTGGCTGGCGTTATCACTCTGAATTTGGAGCGGCACTTCATAGTACAGAATCAACAGATCTAATGTTTTCAGGGTGCTCTGCTGAGTTGCGCACTTTCAGGGAAAGGCTATGAGATAACCAGAGTAAGTATCCACCACTGTGCAGGCATACTGACACCCTCTGCTCACTGATATTGGTCCAATGTAATCAATCTGCCATATCTGCCCTGGCAATTTACCCCTGCCTAGCTGGCCTCTCACCACCTGTGGGACCGGTCTGTGCTGTGTATGCTGACAAACGGGACATCTAATGATTGCTGTTTTAATTAAATCTAGGGGAAGATGCATCCCTCTAATCTCTGCCCACCTGTGAGTAGCTTTTTCTCCAAGATGTCCGCATTTCTGGTGTGCCCATTTAGCCATTCTCACCAAATCAGAATTCTGCACCTCCACTTCAGCCTCTTGAATCTTGGCTCAATCGTCTGCAATTGAAGCATCAGTATAATGAATCAGTCGGATGGTGAGCGTCCACATGATAGACAGTCGTGGTGCTTTGAGGTAACATTTCCCAGATCTCCTGCCATAACTCCTTCCCCCATACATCCTTGTTATGGATTTTGTACTGATGTGCATGCCACGTGGAAAGCCAGGTAGCTAACCCATTAGCGTTAGACCAGGAATCTGTATAAATGCGACATTTTCCGGGTAGCTCTTGTTTCAAAGCTTGATACACAGCGTAAAGCTCTGCAAACTGGCTACTTCTTCCCTGTCCTGTAGTTGTTAAAAGCTTCTTTGTAACAGGATTATAGGACACTGCTTCCCAGTGCCTTTTCGCTCCCACATATTTTGCTGAGCCATCTGTGAACCACACATGTTTTTTATCATCTGCAGATAAGTCTGCGAATGGCTGGCCCCATCCTACCGGAGATTCACACACCGGAGGTACATCGTGCAACATTCCTGAATTCTTCACGGGAGCCTGCACTACCTGTTCATGCAAAACGGAGGTTCCTTTGGACCCACATGTGCCCTGTCCTGGAGATACCATTTCCATTTTATAATGCTGGCTTCTTGCGCATGCCCAATTCTGTGAGTCTTAGGAGAACTCATCACCCACTGCATGATGGGGATTTCAGGTCTTAAAATCACATTATGACCCAATGTAATTTGCTCGGTATCAACCAGAGCCCAGTAGCAAGCCAGCAGCTGCTTCTCAAAGGGAGTGTACCGCTCTCCTGCCTCGGGTAACTTCTTTGTCCAGAATCCCAGGGGCACCCTCTTTCTTCCTTGTTTTTGCCACAAACTCCAATTAGCACACTGCCCTTGGACTGTCACATTCAGCTTGATGTCTCCGTCCCAAATCGGCCACAAATCCAAAGCACGCTGAATGGCGTCTTTCGCTAATTCAAACGTGCGCTGCTTCTGCTCTCCCCATTCAAACGCATTCTTCTACCATGTAACTTTGTGCAATGGGGCCAAAATCTGAGACAAATGCAGTATGTGTTGTCTCCAATACCCAAATAGTCCAATAAAACACTGGGCTTCCTTCCGATTTCGCGGCACTGCAAATTCCTTAATCTTTTGTTTCACTTTTGGCAACACTTCTCTGTGTCCCTGATTCCACTGAATGCCCAATAATTTCACGCTCTGAGACGGTGCCTGCACTTTCTTGGGGTTAATCTCCCACCCTTTATTCTGCAAATGTTCCACCACCCTGTCTAGCTGAATCTGCACCTGTTCTTGTGTCTCTCCCTGCATCATCACGTCATCTATGTAGTGGGAAATTTGCACTCCGGGAACCACTGGTACTTCATCCAAATGCTCTGCCACCAGCCGGTGACAGATGGTGGGGCTATGTAATACCCCATGGGCAACCTACAAAAGGTGTACTGGCGCCCCGCCCACTGGAATGCCAGCTGGGGCTGGCTCTCAGGGGCTATTGGTATTGTGAAAAAAGCATTGGCAATGTCAATTATCGCATACCAGGTCCCACTGTGTTTCTGTATGTTTTCAATCAAGGTAATGGTGTCTGGGACCGCCGCCGTCAGAGGAGGGGTATATTTATTTAACTGGCGATAATCAATGCAAATCCTCCAACTGTTATCACTTTTGTGAACAGGCCAGAGGGCATTATTCCACGCAGTGGTGATGGGAATTACCACCCCGGCCTCCAGTAAGTCATGTATAGTCTGGCTTATCTCTTCATGCCCTCCCGGTATTCTATACTGTTTCATTTGAATCACCTTAGTGGCCTGGGGAAGTGTTACTGGAGGAATCTTCAACAGCCCCACCCTCGCGGCGGCTATTGATATAAATCTCTTGGAACCAAATTGATAACATCCATCTTCCAAATGTAGGGTCATGCCTTTCAAAATGTCAATCCTAATAATGTACTCGGGAATGGGCACGATCAAGACAGTGTATTCTCTCTTTGGGAGTGCCCCTATTTTCATGGGAACCACTATGCACTGCTGGGGTTTCTTTTCCCCCCAATCCCAATGTTATTTTTTCATGATATCACAGAGTGTTTATATTCTCGCAGTTATTCTCATGTTATTTTTCATGATATGTTAGTGTGGTCAGTTTTGTTATATAAGAACTTGCCCCATAAATAAACTTGATTATTCTACTTACTAAGGAGTATGAGAGTGATTGTTTCACATTGTGCCCTAAACTATCCTGAAGTGCATAGTTCTGTTATTCTGAAGAGTGAAGCAACACAATCCCATACCCCTGATCAGCTGAAAGAGAAAATGAGTGAGAACATGTTGTTGTAGCTTGCCCCATAAATATCACCCTGCATGGCAGTAGGGGTCAGATGTAGCAAAGGTTTTTCCCCATTCTGTGTCTATGGGAAAAAGTGTTCGTACATATGGCCCTAGGTCTCTTGTGTTGTCTGTGACTCACTGGTGTTTGTGTTATTGTGTTGCTTGCTAGGCTTCTAGGATGTACCATCAGCATTGGGTTGTTTCCTTATCTGAACGGGTGTTTGGCTGTTTGTCAACACCAGGACAGTGCGTGCTCTACGGGCATCTAGAATGCAAAAACCCAACACTCGCAAGATAATGTAATTTATGCATTGTGATGATATGTTATTGTTTAACCTTTTGCATTGCAGAATTCCATCCAAAAGATTCATTTTTAAGGTGCTTATAAATACTGTACATTTGCAATGTATTGCTGCAGACATTAGGGTGTGGCAGGGTGTGGTCCCTTTCCAGGGCCTTTCAGAGACTTTCCCTGCAACATGCCTGGGCGTGGTTCTAGGCGTAATGCTGTGTGTTCCTGATATGTATTCTTAAAAGGAGATTCATATGGTTGTTTAGAAATTGCTCAGAGTGTTTCCTGATTCCCATGCTAAAGAAAGTACTCGAATCTGAAAGTCCTATTTAACTTTTCCTGTTTCCTCCTCAGGTATTCGGTCATCTAAAGCCTCGTCAGTTTTAGGACTATTCTAGGGTTGTTCATGTTTTTTGGAAAAGACGAAGCTTAGAGTTGTAGCATGGTACTGAATTCATGAGATGTAATTTTGATGTTGTGTTTTAACCTTTTGCTTCCTACAGGTCTCCTTCCCAGCTGTTCCCATCCTAATCCCCTTTTCCCTCAATGTTCCTTCAGCCATTCCTTTAGCTCCCCCAGAACGCTTCTCAGGTGATCCCTTGAAAGCGCAATCTTTTCTGGTTCAAGTGGAACTTCACTTCACCTGCAGACCACATACTTTCCCTGATGCCTAGTCTAAAGTAGCTTTCTTGTTGTCATATCTGTCTGGAGATGCAGCTACCTGGGCTATTCCTCTTGTGCGTAAAAATAGTCCCCTGTTGTACAACTGGAAACATTTTGTTCGTGAATTTGAGAGAGTTTTCGATCGTAGAACTGTAACACAGTCAGCAGATCGTGAATTATTAGACTTACGCCAAGGGAATCAGGACTTAGGGGGTCATTCTGACCCTGGCAGTAGACTACCGCCAGGGCCAACGACCGCGGATGCACCTCCAACAGGCTGGCGGTGCATCCATGGGCATTCTGACCGCGGCGGTACAGCCGCGGTCAGAAACGGAAAACCGGCGGTGTCCCGCCGGTTTCCCGCTGCCCTGGGGAATCCTCCATGGCGGCGCTGCAGGCAGCGCCGCCATGGGGATTCCGACCCCCTTACCGCCAGCCTGGCTCTGGCGGTTTTGACCGCCAGAACCTGGCTGGCGGTAACGGGTGTCGTGGGGCCCCTGGGGGCCCCTGCAGTGCCCATGCCACTGGCATGGGCACTGCAGGGGCCCCCTAACAGGGCCCCACCAACATTTTCAGTGTCTGCCAAGCAGACACTGAAAATCGCGACGGGTGCAACTGCACCCGTCGCACCCCTTCCACTCCGCCGGCTCCATTCGGAGCCGGCATCCTCATGGAAGGGGGTTTCCCGCTGGGCTGGCGGGCGGCCTTCTGGCGGTCGCCCGCCAGCCCAGCGGGAAACTCAGAATAACCGCGGCGGTCTTTTGACCGCGCAGCGGTATTCTGGCGGTTCCAGCTTGGCGGGCGGCTCCCGCCGCCCGCCAAGCTCAGAATGACCCCCTTAGTGTCATATTTAGCCAACTTTAATCGGCTGGTCGCTGAGACATCCTGGCCTGAAGAAAAACAAGCAGCCTTGTTTTACAGGAGACTCAAAGAGGAGCAAAAAGACATCTTAGCGCAAATCGACCCACAACCTGCAAACTGTCAAGATTTAATAAACCTTGTCTTGAGGCTAGATCATCGTTTAAATGAACGAAAAGGAACGCGTAAAAAGACTGAAAAACATTCTTGGCATGCTCATGATAACAAAGACTCAAGAACTCCGAGAGAAAGAACGCCGGAACCGATGGAAATTGGAACCATCAGGAGACCTTTGACCAAAGATGAAAAGGACCTACGCAGAAAAAATAGGCAATGTCTCTATTGTGGGCGGAAAGGTCATTTCGCCAAAGATTTTCCAATCAAAACAAAGAGCAAGCGAGGCCCAGTTCAGAAAGTTGCAACCAATGCATCAGTCGAGTCGGAAAATCTAAAGCACCCAAGTTGCAGAGAAGGGTTGCTCTTGGGTGTCACCGTGGATCCTTCACAATCCAAACATCTACAATTGGGAATAAGAGTTCAGGTCAAGAAAAAGACCTATTTCAAGAGGGCTCTAGTCGACTCTGGGGCTACCGGAAACTTTGTTGACACCCAATTGGTTCATGCATGGAGGATCCCATGTATTGAAAAGAAGACCCCAGAAACCATCCAGGCAGTTGATGGAA
The DNA here is from genome assembly GCF_031143425.1 of Pleurodeles waltl. Classification (NCBI taxonomy): domain Eukaryota; kingdom Metazoa; phylum Chordata; class Amphibia; order Caudata; family Salamandridae; genus Pleurodeles; species Pleurodeles waltl. The sequence goes on along the minus strand of NC_090445.1, from coordinate 1,413,893,217 downwards.
AACTCTTGACTGGAGGTCCGATAACTCTTCAGACTGTCCCCTTGACAATAATTTGTGAAGGTAAAAATCAAAGAAAGAAACATAAAGAGGAACTCATCCTTGACGTGATCCATGCTCCCCAGTATGGGATCATCCTTGGCTTGCCATGGTTAACTCATCACAATCCAGAGATTAATTGGGCAGAACGAAATATCGTGTTCTCATCAGTGCTATGTAAAGAACATTGTCTCCAAAGGACTCAAGAATCGGAAGTTCGCCATTCTTACATAGCTACCGCCGCAGAGAAAGAAGTTCAGTTGCCCAAACAGTATTCGTCTTATGAAGATGTATTTGATGAGAAGGAAGGAGAGAACTTACCTCCTCATAGATCTTATGACTGTCAAATTGATCTAGTCCCAGGGGGGATACTTCCCAACTGTCGTGTGTATGCCCTGTCAGAACATGAAAATCAACATTTACGAAAATACTTGGATCAATTCTTAGAGAATGGTTTCATCCGCCCCTCTAAGTCTCCCACAGCTTCTCCTTTGTTTTTTGTTCTAAAAGCGAACGGAGAGCTTCGAACTTGTATCGACTATAGGGGCTTGAATAAAATCACCATCAAGAACAAATATCCTTTGCCTCTAATTCCGGTCTTACTGGAACAAGTAAAGAAAGCAAAAATCTACACGAAGCTTGATCTTCGAGGTGCTTACTATTTGGTCAGAATGAGAGAGGGTGACGAATGGAAAACTGCATTCAAAACAAGATATGGCCTTTTTGAATACACCGTCATGCCTTTTGGTCTGTGCAATGCTCCAGCAGCATTTCAATTTTTCTTAAATGACGTTCTTAGAGTGTACCTCGATATCTTTGCTATAGTTTACATTGATGACATTTTGATCTATTCAGACAATGAGAATGAACATGTTCAACATGTCAAGAACATTTTGGCAGCCCTTCGTAAACACCATTTATATTGCAAGCTAACCAAGTGTGAGTTTCATGTTACCACAGTTGAGTTTTTAGGGGTTATCCTTACCCCTCAAGGTATGGTGATGGCAGAAAGGAAAGTAAAAGCCGTATCTGAATGGCCCATCCCAAAGACTGTTCGTGATGTACAATGTTTCCTGGGCTTTGCAAATTTTTACCGGAGGTTCATCAATCATTTCTCCCAGACAGTGGCTCCAATTACTAAGTTATTAAGAAGAAATAAAAATTTGTATGGTCCCCAGAAGCAGTCCAAGCCTTTTCAACTTTGAAAGAAGCTTTCTCCACTGCCCCAGTCTTGACTCATCCAGATGCGGATCGACCTTTCATAGTGGAAGCTGATGCTTCAGATGTGGCGATAGGAGCAGTCTTGTCACAACAAAACAAAGACAGTGGTCAGCTTCATCCTGTAGCTTACATGTCTCAGAAGTTGAACGAAGCCGAACAGAACTATCTCATTGCTGAAAAAGAGTTTCTGGCGATTCGTGACGTCTTTAAAGAATGGAGTGTCAAAGCCCAGCTCACCTGAGTTCTTGTTCTGATGGAGGTTGAAGACAATCCGACCCCACCCTGAAACTGCTTGTTCCAGCACACTAGTTTTTAAAACAGTGCACTAAGAACAGAAGCTCAAGGGAAGGGGGGAAGTGGATAAAATAAAAAATAAAAAGACAACACCGTTCTTGCGTTTCCACTGTTGAAGTGCTGCACAAATCTGCGGCCCTTTCTGACTTCTGTAGAAACTGGTGCCTAATGAAACATAAACAAAGAACAGATAAGTGCAACCTATTCCTAAATGGGTTCCTGACTATCCCTTTATTTATTAGAAATTCTCTTCTAAAAGTACCTCTTGGATCCTGGTCTCTAGTTTCCAGGTTTGGAATGTGTTACTGCTCTGGGATGTGTTTTCTATTACTGTAAAGCTTCTAAAACATTAAACAAATACCGTTATCAGAATTACCAATATCAAACATTCATCATAATATAACTAAAGCCTAAATTCCCAATAGTAGACTCACTTTTCCCATATTTCCAGAATCTTTTATAAAACAAATACTGTACTTTTACATCAAAATACAGCATGTAATTTGTGCAAGTCCTTGATTTACTGTTTGCCTTGCTGTCAATGGTTTTCACTGTTCGATTCCCAAAAGTTCCATAAAAAAAAAACAATGTCCGCTTCACAAAGTTCCGCAAAATACTCCTGCAACAAAGAGCCTGAATCACAATACTCGTGGAAGGCACTTCGCCTCAAACTGTCTATACACGAATCCAGAAATTGCCGTCAAAGCTTCCTCAGGTAATAAAAAGTTTTGCACTTACTTGTTGCTGGCAAGAGATACTGATCAGTCTAACCTTGTCTTCTTTCTCTTTTGCACGTTACTCGTAGGAGAGAGGCTGAGGCAAGGAGGTACCGGAAACCGGAAGAAGGAAGAGCCAGCAGCTGCGCCCATTGAAGTCAAAGAAAGTCTGTAAAGAGCAGGAGTGCCAGCGCCGAGGGATCTGTTCTCAGGTAAGCTGGAGGTAGACGAGCACAAGCACTGGGTGAGGCTCGGGGGATGCCTTTTATAGACAGGGCTGGGTGTGGCTCAAAGAGCTGGGTGTGGTTTGAAGGGCTGGGTGTGGTCCTCACATGCTGCACATGTTCTTGGAAGGTGTGCAGAGCTGGGTGTGGTTTGAAGAGCTGGGTGTGGTCCTCACATGCTGCACATGGTCTTGAAAGGTGTGCAGAGTTTCAGTTATTATGCAAATGAGTTGGATTAACACATGGCCTAGGGAGGAGTGTTTTAAAGAAGCCTTGGTAAAAGCAAGGCCCAATGTGTAAACAAAACAGCACATTAAACAACATACACAGAAGCCTAGGGGGGGGGAAGGTGAAATAACAAGAAAGGCTTTTAATAGTAAGTTTAAAAGGGAGCTATTACAGAACCCACTAGTGCAGTGAGAGGGGACATGCTCTTTGCTGTGTACAAACCCTAACAGTTGCCCCCCTCAAAGGCCCTCCTACAGGACGGGGTTTTCCTGGATTTTTTAAATAAAACCGTCTAATCAGCTGTGGGGCATGTACATATGATGCTGGTTCCCATGAATTCTCAGATTCATCATATCCTTTCCATTCTACTAAATAAAACAGACGTCCACTAATTCTTTTTGAGTCTTTTATGCTTTTCACTTCATATTCCAGCTTTCCCTTAATTGGTATGGGTGGAGGTGGTGGTTCAGGTCGGGTTTTTGAGTTGTACGGCTTAAGCAAGGACACATGGAATGTAGTATGTACTGGATATTCTTTTGGTAAATCTAATTTTACTGTTACCGGGTTTACTATGGCAGTTATACTAAAGGGTCCAATGAAACGTGGTTGCAGCTTTCGGGATCCCTCTATGTTTAGGTTTTTTGTGGAGAGCCATACCTTGTCACCAATTTTATACATTGGGGCCTCAGACCTGTGTTTGTCTGCTTGTCTTTTCATGCTTTCCTTGTACTTTAATAAATGTTTCCTGGCTTTGTCTTGTATGTCACCTAACCTCGTTAGTCTATCCGTTACTGTAGGCAACAGGGAATCTTCTAACAAAATGGGTATAGCTCTTGGATGATACCCCTGCAAGAAATAGAATGGTGAGCAAAGTAGAGCTGAATGCTCAGTATTATTATAAACAAACTCTGCTACAGGAAGAGCTTCCAACCATTCACTAGAATAATCAGCCAATAAACAACGTAGCGTTTGAAGTAAGGTTTGGTTCAGTCGTTCAGTCTGTCCATCTGTCTCTGGGTGGAAAGCAGTGGATAAGGCCACATCTATTTTCAGTTTTTCACATAATTTTTTCCAAAATCTGGAGTTGAACTGGCTCCCTCGGTCTGACACCACTTTGCTTGGCAAACCATGTAAACGCACAATTTCCCTTATAAAAATATCGGCAAATTCTGCCGCTGTGGGTAATTTCCGTAATGGTACAAAATGTGCCATTTTAGATAAAAAATCCACTATAACCAACACTGTTGTGAAGGATTTTACAGGTGGTAAACCTACAATAAAGTCTACACTCACAGTGTGCCAAGGTTGTTTGGGTGTTGGCATTGGTATTAACAAGCCGTCAGGAGCCTTATGAGAAGATTTATGTCTTGCACAAATTGGACAGGTAGTGACAAATTGCTTAATGTCCATTCTTATAGTGTCCCACCAAAAGTGTTTTTGCACATTTTCCAGGGTTTTTACCCAACCAGGATGACCTGCCAACGGTGAGGCGTGATGCCAAATTATCACCTGTGTTTGTAATTCAGAGGTGGGCACTAACAGCATGTTGTCGTGATACAATAAACCTCGTTGTATTGTGTTATGGGAATCCTTTAACCAATCCTGAGGTGCTATTTGCATGTGTGCATTATATAGATCTGTGATGAAATCCTTCTGTTGTACTGGTGCCAACAACTTTTGAGGAGGAATAATGGGTTCTCCTATTTTATCTTGTTTCATGTCTGAGGTATGTCCGTATCTAGATAACACATCAGATTGAATTTGTTGTGCACCTGGTCTATAGGTTATAACAAAGTCAAATGTGCTAAAAAAATTTAACCAGCGCATCTGACGTGGTGTTAGTGCTTTAAGTGATCCAAAAAACTGTAGGTTCTTATGGTCAGAAAAGATTGTAACTGGGTACTTCGCTCCCATTAAATGGTGCCTCCATTCTGAAAAGGCTACTTTGATAGCTAGTAGTTCCCTTTCAGCCACAGTGTAATTTTGTTCAGCTGGCAATAACTTTTTGGAATAGAAGGCTATAGGATGTAACTGGCCATCTACTGCATCTCGTTGAGAGAGAACTCCTCCTAAAGCTACTTGTGAAGCATCCGCTTCAACAAAAAAGGGCAAGTCAGGATCAGGATGTTTCAGAATTGGGGCTGAAGTGAACTTTTGTTTTAGGAGTTGAAAGGCGTGTGCCGCCTCATCAGTCCAAAGAAATCGTTGCCCTTTCCGCAACAAGGTAGTTATTGGGGCCGAAATGTCTGCAAAATGTGCAATAAACCTCCTATAAAAATTGGCGAAACCCAGAAATTTCTGAATATCTTTTACAGAGGATGGTTCTGGCCAATCAGCAATAGCACTGATTTTCTTTACATCCATAGTTATTCCTTGAGGTGACAGGCAGTATCCTAAAAAGTCCACCTTGCTGACATTAAAAGTACACTTTTCTAACTTAGCAAAAAGATGATTTTCTTTTAACTTTGATAATACTGCACAAACATGTTGGGTATGTTCTTCTGAGTTCTTAGAGTAAATGAGGATGTCGTCTATGTATACTATGACACAAACGTCCAGGAATTCGTGTAGGACCTCATTTATAAAGAACTGAAAGGCCGCAGGGGCATTACATAACCCAAAGGGCATTACTGTGTACTCAAATAAACCAAACTTTGTCTTGAAAGCTGTCTTCCACTCATCCCCCTCTTTTACTCGGACCAGGTGGTAAGCTCCCCGCAGATCTAGTTTAGTGTATACAGTAGAATGTCTTAATTGATCCAACAACACAGGTATTAGAGGAAGAGGATATTTATTCTTTATTGTAGCCTTATTTAGTCCTCTATAATCGATACACGCGCGCAGGGATTTATCCGGCTTCGGGATAAAAAAGAGTGGAGATGACACCGGAGATGTGGAATGACGGATGAACCCAGACTGTAGTAGGTCATCTAGGTAGGTTCTTAAGTATTTGGTTTCTTCGTCAGTCAAAGCATATACTCTGCTATTAGGTAAAGGGGCCCCTGGGATAAGATCTATACGGCAGTCATAAGACCGATGTGGGGGCAGCACACTAGCCTTTACTGGATCAAAGACGTCTTTAAAGTCAGAATATTCAGGAGGGAGACTTGGTTCATCTTGTGTAACACTAGCACAGTGTAATACTGTGCTCTGTTCTGTACCTGCTTCTTGATAGCAATTGGTTCTACAGAAAGAGGAATCCAAAGTAACAGTTCTATTCACCCAATCAATTTTTGGGTTATGAGTTGTTAACCAGGGTACCCCGAGAATCAAACCAAAATTAGGAGTATCTATTAGATCAAAGCTAATCACCTCTGTGTGCCCGTTCTGACAGACCATAACAAGTGGACTTGTTTGTTTTGTGATTAATCCAGAGGTCAATTCTGACCCATCCACTGCACATACTGCTTCTGGACAAGGCTTTAGGCACATAGGAAGTCCTAAGATTTCAGCTAACTTATTATCCACAAAATTTCCTGTTGCGCCTGAGTCCAGTAGGACAGGGAGAGAATGTCTCACTTGGGTAGTAACAATTAAAACGACCTGAATTATGAAATGTCTAGGTATGTGCGGTACCCTGAAGGGTGCAGCAGTAGAGGTATGATTAAGATGTTTTCTCGAACAAGTAACCTCTCCCCTTGTCGAGCTTAATCGTTTCCCGATTCAGTTGAGGAGGTGGAGGAAACAGCACCCTTTCGTGGAGTTTTAGACTTTACTGGACATTCTCTGGCAAAGTGACCTGCCCTGCCACAATATAAACATAATTGAAATTTTCTCCTTCTTTCTTTTTCCTCTGATGTGAGTGGACCTCTGAGTGTCCCTATTTGCATAGGCTCTGGTTCAGGGAGTTTATTATCTGTGTCTTTCTTCTCGTGTCTAATAAAAGTTAACCGTGATTCCAGTTTGTATTTATCTCTCTTTCTTTCTCCTAGTCTATGTTCTAATTTCACAACTAAATCTACAAAGTCCGAATAGTCTTTTGGCAAATCAACGATATGAGCCAGCGCGTCTTTTAACTCGTCTCTCAAACCTTTATAAAAAAGGGAGACACGCTTTTCTTCTGGCCACTGTGTCTCGGTGAGTAAACGATTAAAACTAGTGAGATAGGTCAATAAATCCTTGTTACCTTGTTTAAGATTTAAAAGCTCATTATCACTTGCCTGCATGAAAGTGTGTTTTGCAAAAAGGCTGGTCATGGTACGTTTAAATTGATTCCAATTATGGAGGATGGGATCATCTCTATCCACGAAAGGAATTGACCAATTGGCTGCTGTGCCACCCAAATAAGACAAGACGAATGCCACTTTCGTATCATCAGTAGGGAACTGTTGTGGCTTACAAATGAAGTGTAATTGACATTGATTGATAAAAACATGGAATTTGTTACTATCTCCATGAAAACGTTCAGGTGCTGCTAAGGGCACAACATTAGGAACATTAACAGTAACCTCAACTGGGGAAGGCAAAGTTGTATGTTTTGATGGCGCCCCTGTCTCTGAGGAGGTTTTAAACAAAGGTGTAGAACCTGTGTTCCACTGAGATCCCCTAAATTTATACCTGCTTAAATCCTGTTTTAAAGAGGTATTCTCCATCTTTAATCTCTCTATTTCCTCTTGCATATGTTGCAAGATGCCAGACACTGATTCATTATGAGCCAAGTCCTCATTTAGGGCCAGCGCCATATCCGTGACGTCAATGCCCTCTATTTCTTCCCCGGTATTCATCATCCACCAGAACTGAAATTTTTTAAGGCTTGTGCTTCTGTCAAAGCCCAGCTCACCTGAGTTCTTGTTCAGTTCTGATGGAGGTTGAAGACAATCCGACCCCACCCTGAAACTGCTTGTTCCAGCACACTAGTTTTTAAAACAGTGCACTAAGAACAGAAGCTCAAGGGAAGGGGGGAGGTGGATAAAATAAAAAATAAAAAGACAACACCGTTCTTGCGTTTCCACTGTTGAAGTGCTGCACAAATCTGCGGCCCTTTCTGACTTCTGTAGAAACTGGTGCCTAATGAAACATAAACAAAGAACAGATAAGTGCAACCTATTCCTAAATGGGTTCCTGACTATCCCTTTATTTATTAGAAATTCTCTTCTAAAAGTACCTCTTGGATCCTGGTCTCTAGTTTCCAGGTTTGGAATGTGTTACTGCTCTGGGATGTGTTTTCTATTACTGTAAAGCTTCTAAAACATTAAACAAATACCGTTATCAGAATTACCAATATCAAACATTCATCATAATATAACTAAAGCCTAAATTCCCAATAGTAGACTCACTTTTCCCATATTTCCAGAATCTTTTATAAAACAAATACTGTACTTTTACATCAAAATACAGCATGTAATTTGTGCAAGTCCTTGATTTACTGTTTGCCTTGCTGTCAATGGTTTTCACTGTTCGATTCCCAAAAGTTCCATAAAAAAAAAACAATGTCCGCTTCACAAAGTTCCGCAAAATACTCCTGCAACAAAGAGCCTGAATCACAATACTCGTGGAAGGCACTTCGCCTCAAACTGTCTATACACGAATCCAGAAATTGCCGTCAAAGCTTCCTCAGGTAATAAAAAGTTTTGCACTTACTTGTTGCTGGCAAGAGATACTGATCAGTCTAACCTTGTCTTCTTTCTCTTTTGCAGGTTACTCGTAGGAGAGAGGCTGAGGCAAGGAGGTACCGGAAACCGGAAGAAGGAAGAGCCAGCAGCTGCGCCCATTGAAGTCAAAGAAAGTCTGTAAAGAGCAGGAGTGCCAGCGCCGAGGGATCTGTTCTCAGGTAAGCTGGAGGTAGACGAGCACAAGCACTGGGTGAGGCTCGGGGGATGCCTTTTATAGACAGGGCTGGGTGTGGCTCAAAGAGCTGGGTGTGGTTTGAAGGGCTGGGTGTGGTCCTCACATGCTGCACATGTTCTTGGAAGGTGTGCAGAGCTGGGTGTGGTTTGAAGAGCTGGGTGTGGTCCTCACATGCTGCACATGGTCTTGAAAGGTGTGCAGAGTTTCAGTTATTATGCAAATGAGTTGGATTAACACATGGCCTAGGGAGGAGTGTTTTAAAGAAGCCTTGGTAAAAGCAAGGCCCAATGTGTAAACAAAACAGCACATTAAACAACATACACAGAAGCCTAGGGGGGGGGGAGGTGAAATAACAAGAAAGGCTTTTAATAGTAAGTTTAAAAGGGAGCTATTACAGAACCCACTAGTGCAGTGAGAGGGGACATGCTCTTTGCTGTGTACAAACCCTAACATGGAGACATCATTTGTTGGGAGCTAAATATACTGTCACAGTATATACTGATCATCGCAATCTTCAATTCATGAGTTCTGCCAGACTTTTGACTCCTCGGCAATTACGCTGGATGCTGTTTTTCGCCGAGTTTGATTTTGTGGTAACCTTCCGGCCTGGTAAAGATAATCGCAAAGCTGACGCCTTGTCCCGCCAAGAGTCTACCACATTGCCTGCAGTTCAAACCTCCAGAGCTATCATTGCTCCTGACTAGGTCCTATGTATCATAAAAACAGAAGATTTCTTTGAAGACATCCGCAATTCATTCACTGTTGAAAAATAGCAGGCGTGGGCCCAAGCAGATCCGAAAAGATCAATCAAGCAAGGATTACCCTTTCACGATGCTCGTTTGTTCGTGCCCACTACCAAACTTCGCAAGATAGTGTTTCATTGGTTGCATGTTATACCTACAGCAGGTCACCCTGGTACTCCTAAAACTCTTGAATTAATCCAACAATATTTTTGGTGGCCTACCTTAACAAAGGATGTAAAAATAATGGTAAACAACTGCGCAGTCTGTGCTCGCACTAAAACAAGTCATTCAAAACCGAAAGGGTTGTAACACCCACTCCCAACCCCAAGTCGTCCGTGGGAACACATCTCTTTAGACTTTATTATAGGTCTGCCAGTGGTTCAACAGCATTCAGTAATTCTGGTGGTAGTAGATAGTCTCAAGAAATATGGACATTTCATTGCCTGTAAGAAATTACCCACCTCTAGTGAACTGGCAACTATCTTACTGAATAGAATAGTTCGTTATCATGGACTGCCAAAAGTGATCCTCTCCGATCGGGGATCGCAACTTGCCTCCAACTTCTGGAAGATATGGTGTAAAACACTCCAAGTGACATCTACCCTATCTACTAGCCACCATCCTCAAACAGATGGTCAAACAGAGAGACTAAATCAGACTTTGAAGCAATACCTACGTGCTTACGCTGAAAAAGCACTAAATTCATGGACATCAATGCTCTGGTTAGCTGAGTTAGCCTACAACAACTCCTTCCACACTTCTACTGGTGTTACACCCTTCTTTGGCTATCATCCTGACACCTTGCCCATCACAATTCCTCAAGAAAGTTCTCTCACTCCAGCTGTGTCAGAAATCATTCAACATTTGCATCAAACTCAGAAATCGATTCAAAAAACATTTAGAAAAAGCCAAAAAAAAATACAAAAAGCATTATGACAAGAAACATTGTGAGGGACTGCAGTATCAACCTGGTGACAAAGTGTTGCTTTCAACAAAACATATAGACTTCAAGAAGAAGCACATGTTCAACCCCAAATTTATAGGTCCTTACACTGTTCTTCAGCAAATCAATCCTGTGACCTATAAACTACAATTGCCAAAATCATTACGGATTCATCCAGTGTTCCATACTTCCCTCTTAAAAAGGGCAGTTCAAAAGGTTCACCCTCATCCAGCTCCTGTTCTAGTACAGGGGGAAGAAGAATATGAAGTCAAGAAAGTGTTGGACTCTAAACTGAGAGGGCATAACCTATGGTACTTAATCTCATGGAAAGGTTATGGCCCTGAAAGTAATTCATGGGTTTCCACATCTGATGTTCATGCTCCAGTACTTGTGAGATGCTTTCATCGTCTCAATCCAGATAAACCAGGCCCTAGAGCACGCCTTGGAGAGGGGAGTACTGTCAACACCAGGACAGTGCGCGCTCTACGGGCATCTAGAATGCAAAAACCCAACACTCGCAAGATAATGTAATTTATGCATTGTGATGATATGTTATTGTTTAACCTTTTGCATTGCTGAATTCCATCCAAAAGATTCATTTTTAAGGTGCTTATAAATACTGTACATTTGCAATGTATTGCTGCAGACATTCAGAGTGAGTTAGGGTGTGGCAGGGTGTGGTCCCTTTCCAGGGCCTTTCAGAGACTTTCCCTGCAACATGCCTGGGCGTGGTTCTAGGCGGGGCCAAGACTCTATAAAAGAGAGTCAGCCCAAATCCCAGTGCTCACTATTCAGAGGTCCCGGTGCAGAGCAGCAGCTTCTTCCTGAGCTCCTGTCCCGGCGGCCTATTTGGATTTTCCAGTCTTCTGCACTCATCTCTCATTGTTGATCACTGTTTCCAGGCGGTAAGACGGTGTTTGGACATTTTCCCAACACCGTAATTGAGAATTTTCATATTCTTGATTTTAATTCTTAAATGAATAACAGATTACTTGTGCGCTGCCATTTTTTGACATTTGTATGGTGGTTTGCAAATAGGGAGGACGCACAATTTATTCCATAAAGATTTGATTTCGTTATTACATGGTTGTTCATTGCGCGCTGATATTTCTTGACATTTACATGATGTTTTACGAGTTGGCAAGACGTGCAACTCGTTTCATGAGCATTTAACTTTGTTGTTCATTGCGCTACCTTTTCTTGACATTTACATGGTGGCATTCGAATCTGTGAAACGCGCGATTCTTTCCTTGAGTGTTTGTTCATGTTATTCATTGTGAGCTACCATTTCTTGGCATTTGCATGGTGGCATTTGAATCGACAAGACGCACAATTCTTTCCCTGAGTGCTTTTCATGTTGTTCATTGTGCGCTACCATTTCTTGATATTTGTATGGTGGCATTTGAATCGGCAAGACGCGCAATTCTTTCCTCGTGTATAAATAATGTAAATTACTGTGCGCTACTATTCTAAGACATTCTCTTGGTAGCATTTCAAGTTGACACGTTGCGTGATTTATTCCTTGAATCTACGTTGTGTGATTTCTTGGTGCACAATCGTTTATGGTGTTTAATACTCATATAAAAATCTGCAATGTGCGCAATTCACTTCCCAATGTTTTTTCTGAGATGAACACAACAATACCAGAATTCTAGATGTAATGCTGTGTGTTCCTGATATGTATTCTTAAAAGGAGATTCATATGGTTGTTTAGAAATTGCTCAGAGTATTTCCTGATTCCCATGCTAAAGAAAGTACTCAAATCTGAAAGTCCTATTTAACTTTTCCTGTTTCCTCCTCAGGTATTCGGTCATCTAAAGCCTAGTCAGTTTTAGGACTATTCTAGGGTTGTTCATGTTTTTTGGAAAAGACGAAGCTTAGAGTTGTAGCATGGTACTGAATTCATGAGATGTAATTTTGATGTTGTGTTTTAACCTTTTGCTTCCTACAGGTCTCCTTCCCAGCTGTTCCCGTCCTAGTCCCCTTTTCCCCACTTGGACTCTCTTAGACTCTGTGATAAATCTAATCAGAGTATTGGAGCTGTCTTGTGGTGGAAGTGTTGGGAACGTGCACAGACCCCGAGGATCTGGTGACTCTGACACTGTTGACCGGATGTCAGCAGTATTTTTGGAGAGTTGCAGTACAGTGTGTACTCAATTGCATTGTGACTTGCGATACAGGTGTCCCTGTGTCTTAACTGGGGGTGAGATGATAGTTGCATACACAGAATCAATTCGACAGTGGTGGTAACACAGTTGCATCTATGTACGCTGGACATCCCACACAATTTGACATATGCAATTGATTAATTTAAGCATCTGTGAGACCCTTTGATTTGGCAAGGTGACATTGTGCAAAACATGTCCATACGTTGTGGGCTCAGACGTGTTAACAATTGACTATACACTGGTTTCACATGTGTGACAAGTTCACTGCAGACCTATTTCTCTGCCCTTGCCAAGTCGACTCAGGTTGTTACGTGTTCCTATACTACTGAACATGTTCAGGTTCTGATGGCTAACTTGGTTGTGAGATTGTCATTCAGAGTTTCAGAAGGTCTGTATGGCAGTACATCTGTTGTGTGTGTGTTAATTTTTCGCAATGTCTATCTGTAGGAATGTGCACTTTCAATATTGTCCCATCAAGATGTGTTCTTCGCACAGTCCACTTGCTTCTTGGTAGTGGGCAATGTGAGAGCAGGAGTGATGTGAGATAATGGAACGGCCTCAATGATTGAACGTGACCTTCATTGTACTCTTCATCATGCTATGTGTGTCATGGTGTTTGACCTGCAGCTAAAAACATTACACACCCCTTACACAGTACGTATTGATTTGAAGGGTGTTGGATTGAGTGTTATTGATGTGATATTGAAATTTCTTCTTCCCAGATGTACTGCCAGTTGGGGCCATGTGTTTGTCATTGTGTTGTTTTTTAATTGCTCCCTTGTGTCTGTGGAGTGGCATCAGTTGTTATTTGGAACGGTCATTTGTCCCCAGGTGTGTCTCCCATTGGGTGAAGATTTGAAACATGCCTAGCGGTGTCACAACCTCAGTGTGTTCCTGTCCACATGTCAATGTCATGGTGTATGTGTTGTGTGTCCTAGAGGGTTGCTGTGGTGAGTGTATATAAGTAGGTTTCTGTACTTACCAACAAGTACTCCATTTCCATATCGTCCATCCTGGAAGTGTTGATTGATGGTGCAGTGACGGAAGATGAATGAATCATGTACACTCCCAGGATACTTTGCCACGATGCTGGTGATAAGTCCCTGGTGATCGACAATGGCCTGCACATTGATGGAGTGTGTGTGCTTCCTGTTGCGGTATAGATGTTCGGTTGCAGCAGGTGGCACAATGTGTACATGTGTGCAGTCAATGGCACCAAGGATGTGTGGGAAGCCATTAATTAGGTAAAACCCCTGTTTTGTCTCCTGCTGCTTCTGCTGGGTGTTGGGGAAGCAGATGTGGCGGAGTGTGAGTGAGATGATGGCATCCAGTACCTTGGGGAGGAAGGCGGAGAATGATGGCTGTGAGATCCCAGCAACCAGGGAGCCAGTGGTTTGAAAGGAGCCGCTTGCCAACATGTATAGTACAGCTAGCAGCTTGGTTTCTTGTGAAATGGTGCGGGGTGTCTGCAAGCCAACTGTGGCTCAATGTTGTGCAGCAGCTGCTGAATGGCTTGCCAGTTCAGCCTGTACCTCTGAATGATGTCTTGTTGGCAGAGTCCCAGAAGGGTTGTCCTGGTGCGGAATATCCTCTCCTGCCTTCTTCGTTGCCTTTGGGGTTCCTGCTGGTGTTGTGGAAGCTGCTGTTGTTGTTCCTGTGCTCTGTGTCTGCATGCATGCTGGATGAAAAGCATCTCCATGTCTTCCTTTTGGAGCTCTGCTGTTGCTTCTGTTTGTTTTCATTAATTACAGGTGTGTTTGCCCCATTTTAACGCCTGCCCTGACTCAGACATTATTTTTTTACGCAAATTTGGTTGTGCGTCATTATCCGCCTCCCGGCCGTGCGTCATTTTTGCGTGGTAGCAGAAATAAGGCGCACGGGTGTTTAAGTAATTTTTTGGATGGGAACGCTCACCTTGCATGTCATTAACGCAAGGCGGTTTCCTGCATCCAGAAAATGACGCACACGGTGGGATTTTGCCGTTCGAAGCCTCGGGTGTCAAAGTTTAAATATGGTGCATGGTTTGCGCTGATTGTGCATCAAAATTTTTGATGATCATTCGTCGCAAACAGAGTATAAATATGCCCCAAAGTATCATATTTATAGGTACATACATAGGAATATATTTTTCTCAACAATACCTCCTTTTTAATAGAAATATCATACATGATTGCAAAAATATATTCTAGATACATGGCAAGCATAGTAATAACAAGGTATCAATAAAATACATATCCTCAGATGGCATTACACATTTGTTTAGATGAAATACAGATATCATCTCGCTATACACGTACGAGATATTCAATATTCAAACATAGGCAAAATGATATGCTAGTATCTAATCTAATGCATTCATGTGTTATAAGCCATTAAATAAAACATTTCTTTGTGTGCTTCCTCTCCATCTTGTTTTATTGTAAGATATCTGTGGGCTAGCTCCTGTCCTGTAGGATGTAGAACTTTAACTGCAGAAAATGAATACATGTTCTTACTACAGAATTGCTGGAGCATGGAGCAACAACACTGGAGGCAACACAAAAGTACCACTATTGTTATAAAGATACCGAATAGTGCTAGAACTAAGCTCTTCAATCATCCTGTTGGTAACCATGACCAAAGTCAGGACCAATCATCAGAATGAGAAATTTTGTCTGCTCCATGAAATATTCTAACTGCTTTCTTAATTTGGGTGACATCCCTTGCTATGTTTCCACTTTCATTTAAAAAATAACACCAACAGGAATTCAATAAAACGCACAGTCCTCCTTGTTGTAGTGTCAGGAGATCAAGGGCAATTCTATATTGAATATTCATGGCAGCCACTGAATTAATTTCCACCTCCAACCCTTGAAGTGCATCTCTTGTTGCACTGAATGCTATGGCTAGCTCAGCAAACATGTTAACAAGGGCCAATTCCAAATCATATACGTCATATCCAGGGATTAATATATGCATTAGCTCAAAAAATAGACCTTGTCTAGCCTCCAGAATAGATGTATGTATATCTCTGTATACCTATGAGCAAAACTCCCCAAGTTTAAAGGCTCATGTGCTGCAATATGCAGCACAACTGAAATGTAAGATAAGAAATAGCACACATGCCTTCCCAGTGCCACGGAAGCACCTTGTAAGCCCTAGTTCCACAAATGAAATACAAACTGCCCTGTAACTGTCTGTCCAATGTGTGATATTTACTGAGAGGAAGGCCTACCCCATCAGGGAATGAGTTCTGAAATTGATCACACCATTTATAATCAATCCATGCAGAGTTTATAAAAGTAACATTTGCCCACTGTGCCATGTGAGAGCAGCGAGCTGACCATAAAGGATATTCTAATATTTTAGAAATCACATTTAGTGCCCTAGCATAATCATTTTCTTGTTCAATTAGTGGATCATATAGAAGGCCATCAAGTGTTATCAACAGTGTCTCTCCATGACTAATGATGTTCCAGTAATTTAAAGTGTAGGTAACTTTCTTTCCTTGTGTCTTAGTTGTCCAGATCCTACTTATTAACTCTCTGTCCCTTATATTTCAATTGCCCGTGGTATCATCAAATTCTAATATGTTAGGACACTTGCTACTTGCAAGATATCCTAAGTATCGGGAAGCTGGGTTACATCCAGAAATGTGATGCTTTATACATAAAGGAAAAGCACTGTCCTCTAAATTGTTTTCACTCACAGGTGACACTGGGTATTCAGCTTGAATATTGGGCAGAATTGTTCAACATGGGTACCATCCAATCTTTCCCTCTCAACAGTCCCAAGTTACATTTGGTATAAGGCATCCTTTTCCTTGTGCGTAATTCTGTATAGGCACAGGTGTCCAATGTAAGCCAATGGGGTCATTAGGGTGTCTGGATAATTCTCTACACATCCAGCAGTTTTCAAGACCTAAGACTTGGCCTACATTCTGATGTACTGCAATGAGGGGATGGTCCGCTGATTGTCTAAATACGGGTAGTAAATACAAAATTAAGGTACTAAAAAATATTATTTGTACTATGCAATGCATTTTTTTTTCAAAAGTTATAGATATGAAGTCTGTTCAGTAAGGCAATAGCACGTAGCGTGCTGTCCTCTGCTTCTCCTACTAGTCTGCAGTTGTCTTGTTCAAGGGCGGATTCACGGACCTGACCTGCGGTGTCCTCTTCAGTCTATTTTTCTGCAGGTGTGACTATCACCTTTCTTCGAGACTATGTTGTGTGCTTCACTGAACTGCATCAGTTGGTGTCACCTGACACTTGATGACAGGCCCTCAGCGTAGCTCTTAGGAACGGTCTGGTCTGCCTCCCCCTTTTCTGGTATGTTGTGCTGCTCCACGGGTTGCATGTGCTCATCCGTTGCAGGCACGTCGGTCTTGGTTGTTGTTGGTGCGGATCTGCACCTAGTGCCGTGAATCCACTCAGGACGTCCTTGTACCTTCACCGCTGTCCGCGTCTCCAGGAGCATGAGGTGTGGTCCAGTCCACCTAGAACTAAGACAACATCTTTTATTTTTCTCACCATGACTATGGCTCCAGCTTTAAAAGGATATGTGGACTCTGAGGACTGATGCCAACTTTATAGCATAATCAGAAATGTTTTCATCTGTCCACAGCAGTGCTGCTTGAGATGCTGGGAGAGGCAACCTCAACCCCACAGACATAGATTGCCCCATCAGTACCTCGGGGATCCAAAAGGGTTGTCCTAGATGGCGTAGCCCTTATGGCATGCAGCACTAAAGGCAGAGCATCAGACCATTTCAGGCCTGTTGCATCAGTTGTTTTGGCTAATCTATTTTTTATAGTGGAGTTCATCCTCTCCACCTGTCCTGAACTTTGGGGGTGGTAAGGGGCATGCAGTCTCCACTCTATTCCCAAACACACATTTTTTGCACCACTGCAGCTGCAAATTCACCCCTTCTGTCGCTATTAATGCGCTGGGGCCCCCCAAATCGGGGTATGATATCTTTCATCAAGCATCGCACCACAGTTGCCGCATCATTCTTCCTTAAGGGAAACGCCTCCTCCCATTTTTAAAATTGATCCACACACACCAGCAACTATTTGAATCCATTCACTGGGGGCATATAGGCATAGTCTATTCGGACATTGGTAAACGGCCCCTGTGGTACTGGTAAGTGATCATGGTTAGCAGGGGACCAGCCTTTAGTATGTTGGGCAGAGACAAGACATTGGGAGCAGAATTGTGCAGTGAAGGCTGTTATCCCTGGTGCAAACCATTCCTGTCTAATTAGCTCATTCATTCCCCCGTGTGCAATGTGAGTTGGTCCATGAGCAAGCCTTGTAAGGGGAAGGAACATACTACGTGGAGCCACAGGTCTCCCATCCTGGTAGACCCATAATCCCTCATCATTTTGCAAACACCCAGCATCAATCCACACTCTTTCCTCAGTTAGTGTTGCAGACCATTGTGCTTCCTTCACATCAGCTAGCAACATTGTCTCTGAATAAGCTGCATTTTTGGAATGCTTTTTGTCATTAGGGGCACCATTCGTACTGGCTGTAACATGCTTTCTCTTGCTGCTGTGTCAGCCATGGCGTTTCCTCTGGCTATCTTGGTGTTAGCCCTGTGTGGACCTCGCATTTTATGACTGCTATGCTGTTGGGTAGTAGTATTGCTTTCAACAAGTTCTTTACTAAAAGGTCATTTTGGATGGGGCGCCCTGCTGCTGTTATGAAACCACGATACTGCCACAGCTGGCCAAAATCGTGGACAACTCCAAAGGCATGACGTGAGTCAGTATAAATGTTAACAGTTTTCTGCTGAGCTAGGATGCATGCTCTTGTTACAGCATACAGCTCAGCTTGCTGGGCAGATGTGCCAGGGGGCGAAGCTGCACTTTCAATTATGGTGTCTTCTGTTGTTATCGCATACCCTGCTCTGTAATCGGTGTCTGTTAGTCTACTGGAGGAACCATCAGTGTACCACTCAATGTCTGCCTTTTCTAAAGGTGTCTGTTGTGAATCTGGTCTGGGTGTGGTGCATGTTTCTACAACCTCAACACAATCATAGTCAGGGGTCTCATCAGAATCACCTATTGCAGGTAATAATGTTGCCAAATTAACAGGTGGGCATTTTTTCATGGTAATATTAGAGTTAGACAACAACGTGACCTCATAACCTGTGCACCTGGCTGACAAAAAATGCTGTGTTGCTGCTGATGACAACAACAACTGTACCGAATGTGTCACATAAACAACACAAGGGTAGTCTATCACAATGGGAGACACCACTGCTCTCAAACAGGCTGGATGCCCAGTCACTGTCGAAGGCAAAGCCACAGAGTAATACGCCACAGGTTGTTTTCCAGAGCCATGCTGCAGTGCCAGTACACCATTTGCAATGCCATTGTGCTCTGACACATAGAGATGGAAGGGCAGTTTGTAATCAGGCAGCCCCAATGCTGGTGCAGTACACAATGGCCCTTTCAGTTTCTTGAAACATTTTTCAAGTTCATTAGTCCATACAATGTTGTTGGGTGAATTTTGTGGTGTGCATTTCCTTAAGAATGTACCATAGGATCTGTCCTCAGGGAACCACTGGCAGCAGTAGTTCATCATCCCCAGGAAGGACTTCTATCCTTTCTTGGTGGACGGTGGCTGCATGCTTTGAATCATTTTTTTATTCTGTCAGGAGATATGCAGCGCGTACCTTTGGATACCACATAACCAAGGTAAGTAACCTATTTTTGGCAGCACTGACATTTTGACAATGAGGATGACACTGCTGCCTTCCAGGTGTAGGCTGTCCGGGTCTCTCTTTACTGCCGGTGCATAGACCGTGGGACTCTCTGTGAAGCCTTGGGCCAGTCTTGTGAAAATGTACTGGGTATCATTTATTGTAAATGCAAAGAGTTACTCACTCTCTGGATGGACCGTAATTCTGAAAAACGCACTTGTGAGACTAAACTGAAACGTACTGTGCTTCTCCAAGTATAGAAGATAATACAGTATTGGTGTCAGGCACAACAGGTGCTGAGGGAACCACAATGTTGTTTATCTGACGTAAATCTTGTATGAATCTGTATTGCCCAGTGTTGCCCTTGAGCAATGGAATTGTTGGACTATTACAGGGGCTATTGGTCTTTTTAATGATACCCTCTTGTAAGATAGACTCAATCACAGGTTTCATTCCCTCCACTGCCTGAGGTGACAGTCTATACTGACGCACATAAGGTAGTTCTGCATTTTCCTTAAGCGTCACTTTATGGGGAGGGCATGTTTTTTAATTATCATGCCTCATTTTTGTGTTTGCCCAAACCTCTGAGTTCAGGTGGTGTTCTAGGACCTTGTTTTTAGTCAGCTGTAAAGTCATATTCCCTTCAAGCTTGTCAAAAACTACAGCCCTGTCATTTCTGAGCATACACAACATTCAACACCATCCTTCTCCATCTCCCAACACAGTCACAACTCCCAAAGAAAATGTAAAATTCTTAATTACCATGGGGCCCAAATATTTAGGGTAGAATCCTGGTGCCACATCTATAGACATGTATTGTTCTGAAGCTGGCCCTATAAGAATTTCTCTTCCTGTGGTCCTAGGTCAATACTCACTGCTGCAGTTTACGCTATGTTAATCAATTCTAACCTGCGCTCAGGTGCTTGTAAGTAAATTCCATTTCTTGAAAGCATATACTGTTGCAGAAATTGTGGCAGATGAGGTATCCCCCCAGAAAATTGACGGGGCACATCCATATTGAAATTAAGAAATCAACCATTTTATCTGCTACCTTAGTTGGAAACATTGTATTCTCTTCAGGTGTGTCAGATACCTTCATCGTGAAGTACCGGGTTCATCGGTTTTCCGCTGCATGGGTTATCTCTCTCTCTGCGTCATTTTATGTCCCTACTTGTTTTCGCTGGAAAGCGTTCCTCATGTAGTGCTGTTTCTTCTGTAAACCTCTTGGCATGGGCAAGAATAACACTGATCCCTACTCTTGTCTCCCTGCTGGTATCCTTGCCCTCCATCTTATCTACACTGTTCCCCTTGATAATGTTATTCAATAATGTAAGCCCTACCTTGCATACCTCCTACAAAGGTACTATTCCTCAAGAAAACAGCAAAAACTCTGTCCTGTCCCTAACAGAATCTGCAATTCTTCCTTTATCCAGTCTTGTTAATTGCATAGAGACGGTCCCTCAAGTAAGTTACAATCCAGTAAGACACCAGCTCCTTCTTTTACTTACGTTTTTGACACTGCGAAATGCATCATAAGGTGGTCAATCAGTTTCATTCTTGGACCTAGAATGGACCTGTGGTGTTCAATTTAGTTTCAAGAGGGCTGAATCAAAGCCAGAATTGTATTGCTACCACTCTGCAAAGTCTTCCATTTATTAAATGTACTTACATTTCAATTTGACCCTTCTTTTACTAACCACTTGAAAGGCCCAAGACATTATCAGAGAGCCAAGTTTTTTTTTTTAGGGGGGTGGGGTTCATATATTAGCACTTTTTACCTAGTATGTTCTGGTTTGTGTATTACTCTTAGTGGGTTCTCCTATCATGGAATATTTAGGAAATTTAGGAAATTAAGTTATTCTTAACCTACTCTTCAAAATTACAAGCATACATTATATATTTTTTTCTTTGGTCCGTAGTACCTATTTAGAACAAGTTGAACTCCAGTGTGCGTGTTTTTTGTACTTTTAGGAAATTGTGCTCATTCAGTTTGGTGAGGGATAACATGACACTACACTGTTCGCATGTGTGTGGAAGAGAAAGCTGTCTTAAATGAGGACACAGATGCAAGCCTGCCTACACAAAGCATCTGTTGCAAATCATAAGAAATAGAAGTAAAACTGCTGAAAAGAAATAGCCTTTCCTGCAAAATAGCTCACCCTTTTTATTTTCTTTAATAATATTACAAGTGATATATACTAAATGTACAAAATGCATTAATACAATTAAAAATGTACATGTATATATACACATATGTATCTCATATTAAAATATGGTGATGACCTGCAGTCATGCTTTCACAGTCTACTGCAGACCCTTCAGCAGTTTGTCAAGCTAAGCGTGTGCATGTGTCCCTTTCAAATCATTTAGATAAAACCAGTTTAATCAGTGTACTGCTAAATATCTCTTGTAAAATAGGACTGCCACTGTTGTCATTACTTATTTGCATAACTTTGAATGAGGAAATGTTCAAAGCTACCCTTGAGTATTTTTTTTTGTAACAGCAGTGCAAGTCGGGGCTAAATACAGAAGCTTAGCATCTGACACTTAAACCTGTCACATCCCCTGCCCGAGCACAGTTAACAACTGCTGTTTAGTGTTTCACCTATGTGAGAGTGCCCATCAGACCTCTGCAGGGCCAGAAGCATGATTGCTTTGCATGGACATTTTTAGTCTTTGGAAAGGTAGGATTTAAACTATGCTGTTTTTGTATTTCTGTGCTGTGCTTCTACCACCAATTAACACCAGTAGGGAAGGGTAACCTTCCAAAGAACTGACTCAAGAAAATTTAGAATGCCAGTACGCGCATAGAAATCCTGTGCAAAAAGGCAGGCCAGGAGCTGGGGTACTTGAGAAACACTGCAGCCATGAGGCCACATTGAAACTAAAGCTCACATTTTAATTTTGTCTCTAAGATACAGGAATATTGGTATTGTTAGAGCTCAAAATTATCTTATTTAGTACTTAAGATATTCACCTATTTAGACACAGAAATCTGAGTGTGTAATTTTTGAAAAATGACAGAAACGTAGCAGCACCTTAAAAGTGTGCTTGACGCCGTAGAAATGCAAAATATTAACTGCTTCTTAATAAGATGTTATGACAGAATAATTATGAAAAGGACGATTTAAAATCATTATGTTGACAGAATAATGCAATTCTAATGATGTGCCTTAGCCTTACTGTTGCCTTACATTGTAGTACACCTTGAGAAGAAAGGGGTGCAAAAATTTGTGGGAATTAGTTACATTGCTGATATTTACAGTAGTGATATTAGACACAATTAATTTGCAATGTTTGTACCTGCTTCAAAGAATACATATTTGATATACATGACATACTCCAAATGGATTTCTTTCAATGGGTGTTTATTGAAGTGCTATCATATAGGGGGAAAGTGCAATGGGATGGGGTGATGATGGAGAAAAGTCCAGGGTATTGTTCCAGTCTGTTTGTAGCACAGGTGCATTGTCCAAGGGAACAAAGGAAGGGGAGCAATGGCAGTTCAAGGTGGACTTGGTGCCTGAGTGGGACACAAGGGTGACAATCAGGAGAGTCTCATTTCCTGGAGGGGATCTTGGCAAGTGTCTCTGGCTTCTGTTTAGATCTCAGGGACTGTTTGCGGGGTGGTTCACCTTCTGTGGGGGGGGGGTGCTGGTGGTCTGTGAGTCCTGTGGTGCAGGCTCCTGGCCACTAGCAGCAGCAGAGGTGGAAGGCTAGTGGTGGGGCCCGCTGGTGTGAGACTGCATCCCTCATAATGTTAGCCAGGTCGGCCAGCACCCCTGCTATGGAGATCAGGGTGTTGTTGATGGCCTGCAAGTCCTCCCTGGTACTGTCCACCCTGCAGCTGCCTGTTCTCCTGCACATTGTCCAGGATCTGGCCCATCGAGTCCTGGGAATGTTGATAGGCTCCTAGGATCTCGGAGAGTGCCTCCTGGGAAGTCGGTTCCCTGGGCCTGTCCTCCACCTGGTGCACAGCAGTCCTCCCAGTTTCCCTGTTGGCCTGTGCCTCTGTCCCTTGAACCGTGTGCCTATTCCCACTGACCCCAGGTCCCTGATTGTCTTGGGTTCGAAGTGTGGCCTGGGGTCCCTGTAGAGATGGGCACACTGCTGATTGATGTGTCCTGGGGACAGAGTTGTGGGTACACTGGATGGGTACCGTGGTGGTGTTTCCAGATGGGGCAGGCTCTGTGGGGGTGTATGACTGGGCTTGGGTAACTGGCTGTCCAGTGGTCCCTGATGACTCTTGAAGATAGTCCAGACCCGAAGACCAGAGTTACTGTCATCACTGTGGGCCTCTACTGTTGGGGGACTGGATAGTGCTGGCACCTCCTCTCCGTTAATACTGGCTGGGGTACCTGTGGGGATGTAATGATGTGTTATGGTTTATGTGTCTGACATATTGTACATCCATGGCTTCCCCTTTATGGTTGGATTTGCCCTGCCAGCTTTCCCTTGTGTATGTTAGTGTGTGGTGGGATTGTTAGTTCTCTATGGTGTGCATCCTTTAGTAATGAGTGTCCATGCAGGGCTGTGAGGGGTGTCCATGAATTGGAACAGCATGCAGGGCTGGGCATTGGGATAAGTGAGATGTGATAGTGGAGTGTGTGGGATCTGGTGGAGTGATGGGAGTGAGGGTGTGTGATGGCATGCAGGTATGGGGGTGGTAATAATCTTTGAAATCTGACATACCAGTGTCCAGTCCTCCTCCTCCGGCCAGGCCCTCAGGATGCAGTATTGCCAAGACTTCCTCCCATGCTGTGAACTGTGGGGTATGAGGTGGGGGTCCACCACCAATCCTCTAGATAGTGAGCTGGTGTTTTGCTGCTATGGAACGTACCTTCTTCCGTACATTGTTCCACCTCTTCCTGATGTCATCCCTAGTTCTGGGGTGCTGTCCCATGGCATTGACCCTGTTCACGATTCTCTGCCAAAGCTCCATTTTCCTGGCTATTAATATCTGCTGCACCTGTGCTCCAAATAGCTGTGGCTCTACCCTGACAATTTCCTCCACCATGACCCTTAGCTCCTCCTCTGTGAAACAGGGGTGTCTTTGTGGTGCCATGGGTGTTATGTGTGGTATGTTGGTGAGGGTGTGTTGGGTAAGGTGTTGGGGTGTGTGGTGTGGAGTGCATGAGTGATGTGTAGGTGTGAGTAGAGTGTGGCTTTAGTTGTGTCAGTGGTCTTGGTGTCTGGTTGCAATGCTTTGTAGTCGTAAAGGGTTGTGGGTACTATGGGTAGGTGTTTCATAGTGGTGTGGGTATGGTGTGTGTATGGGTGTCAGGTGTGTGTTGTTTGTATTAGCCAATGTAGTGTTGTTTTGTATGTGGGTGTCCATTGTAAGCGCAGCAGTATGTACTGCCAATGGTTTACTGCCGTTGAATGTCCACTGTGGTGATTCGTGGGTCATAATGTGGTGGGCGTTGTTCTGTTGGCGTAACGGTGTTGGTTTTGGGACCACCAGTTTATCACTGACCTTTGGACTGGCGGATTTGTGTCTGTGGCTGAATTCTGTTGGATGGGTGTGTGTGTGTGTCATAATATGGTGAAGGGATATCGCCGCCGCGGTCGTAAGTTGGCAGCCGTCAGCGTGGCGGTAGGTGGGATTTACTGCCAATTTCATAATGAGGGCCAATATCTTTTGCATGTCATCTCTTGTCTGCATAGACTTTCATTTTCTTTATATGATCCATGTCCTTTATAAGGGTTTCTCCCTCAGTTCTTCATATTGTTCTGACCCATTAAGGTGACTTGGTTGTCATCGCTGTCCAAAACATCAGCATTGCAGGGCTTTTACCCGTTGTTCAGTGAGGAGTCAAATGGTAAGCCTGCAGGCTAGAACTGAAGACAGTCTTGAGTTTGAGCTTTTCCAATGTAGCACGTTGACCAGCTTTCTTGAATGTACTCACAAAACATTCAAAAAGACCATTAGCCTGTGGCCAAAGAGGTGAGCTGTTCTAATGCTTCACATTAAGCAGATTGAGAAAGTCTCTGAATTCTTGACTATTGAAAGGTGGGCCATTGTCAGATTTTAAAATCACAGAAATGCCCCATGTCACAAAGATGCTGTCTAATCACTCAATCGCTCTTTCCTAAGTGATAGATGAGAGATCTTCTATTAATGGAAAACAAGTGTATTCATTCACAATCGCCATCAGGTAATGTCCATTCTCAAGTGGACCAAAAATGTCAGCACCAATTCTTTTCCAGGCATGCTTTGACAACTATGACATGTTTAAAGGGTGTTGGGTGGTTTGCGATGACATGCAGGTGCATAGGCCTTTAATTCTCTTTCAACTCTTTCATCGAGATGAAGAAACCAAACTCGATCTCAAAGACCTTGTTATGTGCCAACAATTCCAAGAAGTCCTTCACAGGCCACTTCTAATTATTAGTTGCCGCAGACTCTCTGGAATGACAATTCAAAAACCCCTCTTGATAATGGCTTCTTGTGTCATGGACAGTTCATCTTTGACATTTTTAAACTCCTACTGTTAACTGTCACTGGTAAGAGGTTGGGTACGCGGGCTCCATGACTTATGTGGAGTTATGTCTTTCAGTATTAACATGTGACTCTTTTGCCTCATGGCAGTGACAATTTGTTCTAACAAAGTGGCAGCAGGCATGTTTGTTTTCACAATTAAATTTATGTAGGCTTCAGCTGTCTTAGAAAGGGCATCTTGACACTGTATACGCACTCTGGAGAAATAGTCGGCATGGTTTTGATCTTTCCCTGAACGAGGCATGTTTGTGAAATTGTTTTCTTATAATTGTAGACCCCAATGTTCAATGCAAGGAGGCATCTAGTCCTTTGTATTGCCAAAGATGGTCAGCAATGTTTGATGACCTGTGATAAGCATAAAAGGATGTCAGCATAAGAACACATGGAAATGTTCACAAGCCCAGATCACTGTTAAACTCTCTTTTTCAGGTTGTGAATAAGCACGTTCAGTCTGGGACAAACTTTTACTTGCATATGCCACATTATGGGGGTCATTACGACCTTGGTGGGCGGCATCAGCCGCCCGCTAAGATCTAACCGCCATGCGGCCACCAATGCGGCCGCACCCCCGCCGCGGCCATTTGGATATCCCCGCCGGCCCAGCGGGAATCACGGCCGCAACATAGGAGCTGGCTCCAAATGGAGCTGGCGGTGTTGCGGCCATGCGACGGATGCAGTTGCACCCGTCGCGCTTTTCACTGTCTGCATAGCAGACACTGAAAAGCTGCATGGGGCCCTGTCAGGGGGCCACAAGACTCCCCATTCCGCCAGCCTTTTCCTGGCGGTGCAAACCAGGGATTTTGTGGCAGGGCTATTGCCACAGAATCTCTGGAGGTAAGTATACTCATACCAAGGGTGGTGTCAGGTGGACCGCCGGATCGAAGGTGGTCAACCTTCAGCCAGGCTGTACCACACCCCCACCCCCGCGGAACAGGCGGTGAACTTTTTAGGGAGTCTACTCCTTAGTCTTGGAAGGGAGGCAAAGTCATATTTTCTGAAGCTCCTAGTGCGCAGCAGGTGCAGTCCTTTTGAAGGTAATCCTCTCTGGATGCTAACCAATGGACCACCAAGGCAGTCCTTCATCTTCAAATTTCTTCAAGCAAGGATCGGATATGCAGCTCTTCATATTTATTCCTTAATCTGGGCTGGCAAGGATGGGGCACCCCAACCAATGGGGTTCCAGTTGCCACCCTCTGTGATCACCACTTCCTGGGTGTTGTGACATATTTCTCTCTCAGAATGCACATGTAAAAAAAAAAGATTTGAGAAAATCTCTCTTGGAGGTTCAGGTTTGGCTAACCCAACCCACGGGTGTTGCTAACATTTTCTTACACGCCCCTTCCAGTCCCTTTTCTAATCTAATTAGAGAGAGACCATCTGGCTGGGTGTGCAGGAAGTGGGAGTGGGCCTGGGTCCTCCCAACAGATAGTCTCTTAGTTTCAGCTCATGCCAATCCACACCTCATGAGAGCAGGTTGGCTCAGCCTGCCTAAGGCTGACCAATCAGAAGAGGCTGCTACAGGGCTGTTTTAGGTAACTTCAGGAAGGCACGTTCAAAAATTACTTTTCCTGTGATAGTTATAATAAACCTAACCCTGGCAAGTTGTTGGATTTATTGTAACTATTATTTTGATACTTTTAATCACCATTCGAGGTCATTCCTATCAAAATGTTGAATTCATTAAAGTTAAAAAAGCCTTCTCATATTAGCCTTTGGAGCTACCGGTGCTACAATGGGGAACATGAAATTGGCACTTTTTCTCTCATCAGGGCATATAAAACAGATTTTATAATGTCTCTACTTTTGATTACAAGGCACCCTACCCTTGGGGCACCTAAGGCATACCTTAGGGGTGACATATGTAATGAAAGGTAGTTTTAGACTTTGGAAGTACTTTTAATTCTGAAGTCGAATTTGGACATTGTTTTATTTTGAAAGGACCCTGTAAGGCAAGACTGACTTTAAAATGACAGTAGACACCACAGTAGTGCACCCTGAAGCGTTTTAAATCCACTGGGGTCTCTAAACCCACATGCCCTACCATATACTAGGACTTACAGGTAGGTTGTAAAAGACAATTGTAACTATGGCTAATTAGCATATATCTTTTAAACAGACCACTGGCCCTGTGCCTGGTTATCAGAGTTTTATGGTACAATCAGAAGCAGTAACCACCAGTATCAGTCCAAAAATGGGGGTGATCAGGGCAAAAAGGATGACTTTCTCACACCACATTTCGCTGAGCAAAGAAGTGTTTTCAGGCTGCAGCCGGTGATGGAAGATCTTATGACAAGACAATGGAAGTGGGAGGTACAGTGAATTTTCAGCATGTGGTAGTAGCTCTCCACATGAGCAGAAGGGTAAGGTTCAGGACTCTAGTAGTGAAGTCGGCCTTCTCGGGCTGGAGATATGTGCCCACAGTGATGATTCCTGGGGAGTTCAGGTCTGGCCTTTCAATATTGAGTTGTAAGTTAAAGTGCTTTCATTATGCAGCTGAGTTTTCCCAACTCTGGACCCTCGTCTCTAAAGGACCTTGTCAAGCATCATAGGCTACCAAAAGCTGTAAAAGGAAGCTTTATAATAAGCTAGGCTACTGGTAAGCAATCAATGTCCAAAGGAGAGAAGCAAATAGACTTACTTGGCTATTTCTATGGAGGCAGCAGGAGGAATCCCCAGTTATATACGTAAGTGAACATCATGATTAATTTATCACAGAGCTTAGGAAACCAATTACTGGGCAGGGATGTTAGAAGTAGTGCCCAGTTTTGGGTCTAGATCGGCGACAGAGCTAGTGACATCAGTTTGGGCAGCCAGTCTTACTGACACAAATGCCAATCAACCTCAGTAGGTTTGAGAAAGGTAGAACTGTTGAAGGTCCTCTCTCTTTGCCGTTACAGTCTTTTCTCTCCCTAGGATATCTTGGCCCTGAGCCTATTTGTGCCCAGTGGCGTTTGGGTTGTGGTTATCTTGTCCCTTTTTTTTAAATGAATGGAGCATATGTTGAGAAATGAGCCCTGAGTGTAATTTATTTGGTCATGTATGGGATTGCATGTTTTTCCCTGCAAGCACATGAGGGTGAGTACATTCCATAGCATGCACCTAATGTCGATCAGCCGGGCATTTGTTGAATTCCATTTGCCTAAGAGAGATTTTCCTGTAATTCAGATGCAGGACTCTAATTACTGTGTTTCACAAAGACTCCTCTTTTGCAATGAGCTATGAGTGGGCAATTCCATGGTGATCCCATTGGAAGCAAGCTTTCCTTGATCTTAGAGTCCCCAACCCATTGTATCTTCCAAACAGTATTGCTAGTGCATCCAACACAGAGGTGAAAGTTTTATTTCACAAACATAGAAATGATGTCACACTTTCTGGAGTTCTGAAGCTAAGTATTGTTCTTCGATACATAGCAACAGAAGGGGCTCATCTTGGTTGCATTTCTACAGCAGGGTGCTTGGCTCCCCGCATTTCCTTCCTGCCCTTGCGACAACATTTCACAACAATCTACTGTGTATTTTATGTTTTTTTGTAAACTGTATTTTACACCGAGACTTCAATTGGCGTGCCTTATTTTGCGTGCTACGCGTTTTACGTGGTATAAAATAGGTATGCAATTGCTACAGTGTTTAGACTCACAATCTATCTGTTATGCAGTTATTACCTTAATTCGCTGTGCACTGAGGATTAGAAAAAATTACGCGAGTTCGTTTTTTTTTTTTATTCCGAAATTCTAGCTATAGTGATAATATGAGTGCTTAATTTGTGCTTGTTGTTTCCGGTGCTGAGCACCGGCACTTATTTTTGCGGGCCGGGGCTTATTCTTCTGCCTCAAGCATTTGCTGCGAGCAAAAAACGCATATGAGAAAGACGACGGAAGGGAAAAACGAAAAAGCGTGACCATGGGAGAAAGCAGGAAGCTGCTAGAGTGAGCTGAAGGGACAGGGAGTAGCTTTATATGGACTGAAGAGGCCCGAGATGGCTTTAAGATTACTCTGGCGTAGTATTCCGTGTTCCCACATTTATTTGCAGCAGCCGCGTGTTTAAGAGGAAGGCTTTGAGCACCGGCACGTTTTTATAAGCACTGGATAATATTATTATATAATATTTTATTTTCGAACTTCACTCTTTTCCTTAGCATTTCCAGCATCAACTGGGCATATTCTTCTTAGTGAATCTGTTAAACCCCCCAGGTTGATATATAATGGCGTATGCTTTGTATTCTGATGTGTTCTATTACTGATGTGATGGTCTGTTTTTGACTAGTACAGAATAAATTAGTTTTTTTTGAGTGAGTAATTTATTGGGTCCGGGGTAATTTGTTTCTTTTTATTCAAAGTGGAAACAGTGGTATCACTGTTTGAAATCGGTTAGGGAACCCAGATATGTGAGTGTAAAAATCTAGGGGTCTTCACTTAAACCTAGACATCACTGCAGTACATTGTTTACACAATTAGATCGCGCAAATACCTGCACATATCTGCCTTCACCAGATGGAGGACGAAAACTATGTCCAGCCTGGGTGGTCTCGTTGGTCACACGAAAGAAGGTGAAAGAGAAACAATGGCTACAGTCAAAATGGATGTTTCTTATACATAGGGGGTGTATTCCGAAAATCTTCTGGGCCTGTGGTACACGAGGAGTCTGTGTGGCTGTTCATAATGAAGGGCTTTGTGCTGCTGGCCAAACTGTGTTAGTTGCTTTAAATTGGTAATAAACGAAGAACAGTCAAAATGTGTTCTATTTACTTTTCAAAGAATAATACAGATACATCTTACGAGGAATTAATTTCTGGAATATAATATGAAATAACTTCATGAAAGTGAGCGAAAAGGGACTGTGAGAATAACTATTATTTTAAATTGTGATTGCACATTACAAGCAACTCTCTGAGGTTTTCCTCACTACACCATTTGACCAGTCCCACAGATATACAAGGACGGGCTGTATTTCAGACGAGTACGGCCATTCAGAGCAAAGAGCAGTATTCACATGCGAAGGCGGAGTGAAGCAACTGCTTTATTAGCCTTAGTGGGGTACTACAGGGGTAGAATAAATTGTTTTATGGCCCTTCCTAATGTTGATCCGTGGCTCACAGTTTTGCAACAATAATGACAATGGTGAAGCTGTGGAATGGGGACCAAAAGGTGCCAACGTAGCCGAAAATGGTGACAGACAATAACAGAAATTATGCAAATGGTAATTAAAAGTATGGGCCTGATTTATCCTTTTTATCGCCGCATTTGCGTCATTTTATGACGCAAAAGCAGCGCAAACTTTCAAAATTCCATTATGGCCTATATTTATACTTTTTTTGACTGAAAAAATTTACTGCCGGCTAACGCCATTCCAATGCACCAGGCGAGCGCCTTATTTATGGATTGACGTTAGCCGGCGATGCGGGCTGGTTAGAGTAAAAAAAAAATGACTCTAACCGGGCAGCGCAGGCGTAGGGAAGAAAAGGGGTTGTGCGTCAAAATAATGATGCAAGTCAGTCTAGAGTAAAAAATCATGGCTCTAACCGAACTTGCGCCATTTTTTTATGCACAACCCCATTGGAATGACTCCTGTTTTAGGAAAGACAGGAGTCATGCCCCCCAGCCCAATGGCCATGCCCAGGGGACTTCTGTCCCCTGGGCATGGTCCTTGGGCACAGTGGCATGTAGGGGGGCCCAAGTTACGCTCCCCATGCCACTTAAAAAAATATATACTTACCTCTACTTACCTGTACTTACCTGGGATGGGTCCCCCCATCCATGCGTGTCCTCCAGGGGTGGGTGAGGGTGGCAGGGGGTGTCCCTGGGGGCAGCTGTGGACTGCTTCCATGGTCAGAGACCATGGAAATGAGCCCACAGGTCCCTTAATGCCTGCCCTCACCCAGGCGTTAAAAAACTGCAGAAATCAGGCTGTGCGCCATTTTTAAGGCCTTCCCCCTTCTGTGCGTCAAAATGACTCAGGAGTATAAATAAGGCGCACATGCCTTAAAGTCATTTTTGGGATGGGAACGCCTACCTTGCATGTCATTAACGCACAGCGGTCTCACGCATCCAGAAAATGATGCACACTGCTGAATTTTGACGTTCGCTGGGTTGAGCGTCAAAGTATAAATATATTGTGTTAGGCTTGCGCCGAATTTGCGTCAAAAAATGATGACGCAAATTCGGCGCAAACAGAATATAAATATGTCCGTATATTTGCTAAGTTTGCACCGCTTTTGATCAATAAGGGATGCAAATGAGGCACTAAAAAAGCCTAAATCAGGCCCTAAGTGAGAGGCAGATGGAGTGTGACGGAAGGAGAATAGATGCAAATAAGGAGAAAAGGATCTAAATCAAAAAGAAAGGCCAATATAAAAAAAGCACAAACGAAGAATTGAAATAGGAAAATAAATGAAAAAAGAAATTAAAATTAAAATAAACAAAATGAAGACTGTGAAGAAAAGGCATCAGGAAGACAATATGGAAGGAACAAATAAAATGAGAAATTGGAACGAGAGAAAGAAATAAGGGCAGCAGGAAAATAGAATAAAATAATGGAAGAGAGAATGGGAGACATATGGAAGGAAATGAAAGGAAAGAAGAGAGGAATTAAATGAAAATAATACAAAAAAGAAGGAGGAATGGAGAGAAGGAGGGAGAGGAAGATAAGTTAAAAGGAAGACACATGAAAATAATAAAAGAATTTGTGCAAGGATGCATATTTTTGCTTTTTCTTTCAAAATTTTTTAACTGGCTTTCATAGGAAAATTTGGGAACACTCACTTTTCTTTGTTATTTAATGTCATATGGTTCAAACTGGGAGTATTTTGGTCCATTTTTATACTTTTTTAGCGCTGCATTTGCGTCTTTTCTTATGCAAAATTCTTGCAACCTTACAAAATACAATTGTATTTTGAAAGTTTGCGCTGCTTTTCCGTCAAAAAATGACACAAATGCAGCGCTAAAAAAGTATAAATACGGGCCTTTATTTTCCTGGCTACTCCCTTGTTCGCATGGGACATTATCCCCAGAGCATGTCCTTATTTCATGTGCTTATCTCTCACCTGTTTTACCTGCCGTCTGACAAGCGCTCAGCCATTTGATGCGCACTGTCTGGTTCATTTGACCTCAGGACTTACCACCCGTCAACGCTTGAAACATGAAAAGCACGTGGGTGGCTTTTCCCTCCTGTCCACAGATACACAGCAGCCCCTCTGGCAATTTCGACTGTCGATTTGGCAGCAAAGAACGATTTACAGATTAACAGCGAGCCTTTTGCAGAGATCTAATTTAGCTTCGAATAAGTTCCATATCAGGCCTGAAAAAATGGCTTCCTTGTGAAACACATGGAATTTTAGTAATGTAGAGATGTCACAGGGCCTCCGAATTTATGATAGGTGGGAGATGCTGTAGTGTTGAGCGCGCTGTTTTCTAAAGTTTCCCATAGACAAAGAATGTTTTCCAAGCTTTTCAAAACAGAGTGCCTGTAGTTTATTTGCGCATGACTTCCATATGGTGATAAACGCGTTCTACAGATATGCCAAGTCTGCTTTATGTTGCTGGAATTTCTAACAATAGTGGGTCATAAACTTGTCTCCATGACAATCTAGAGAACCTCAAAGAAATCATTGCTTTTCAGCCCAGCTAGATCTTTAGACCTTAATTTGTTGAGGGAATTTAGAGCAGACTGCCCGAACGCCGCTGACTTTAGCACTACCCTTGGCTACGAACTTTGAGACAGCAGGAACACATCGTGTACCTACGTTAAGGCTGCTAGACCTCAAGAAATCACGTGCAGATTTGTATTCCCTCTAGTTCCTTCTTCGAAGTCGGAAAAAGATGCCTTAGCGTGTATTTCCAGTGCATATTATTAAAAGGACTAGATTTAGGGCCATATTTATACTTTTTGACGCAAAATTGCGTCAAAAAAATTAGCGCCGGCTAACGCCATTCTGAAGCGCCATGCGGGCGCCGTATTCATTCAATGACGTTAGCCGGCGTTAGCCGCCGGCGCTGCCTGGTGTGCGTGAAAAAAAATGACGTACACCAGGCAGCGCCGGCGTAGGGGAATATGGAGCTTGGGTGCCAAAAAATGGGGCAAGTCAGGCTGAGGCGAATTTTTCGCCTCAACCCGATTTGCGCCATTTTTTTCGACTCCCAGCCCCCATTGAAATGACTCCTGTCTTAGCAAAGACAGGAGTCATGCCCCCTTGCCCAATGGCCATGACCAGGGGACTTCTGTCCCCTGGGCATGGTCATTGGGCATAGTGGCATGTAGGGGAGCACAAATCAGGCCCCCCATGCCACAAAAAATAAATAAAAATTATTACTTACCTGAACTTACCTTATGTTCCCTGGGATGGGTCCCTCCATCCTTAGGCGTCCTCCTGGGGTGGGCAAGGGTGACGGGGGGGTCCCTGGGGGCATGTGAGGGCACCTCTGGGCTCCTTCCGAGCCCACAGGTCCCTTAACGCCTGCCCTGGCCAGGCGCTTAAAAATGACGCAAAAGCGGCTGGACGTCATTTTTTTTGACCCGCCCACTCCCGGGCGTGAGTTTTGCCCGGGAGTGTTAATACGGCGCTCATGCCTCGGAGTCAATTTTTTAGACGGGAACGCCTACCTTGCATATCATTAACGCAAAGTAGGTGTCCACGCTAAAAAATTACGCAAACTCCATGGACTTTGGCGCTAGACGCGTCTAACGCCAAAGTATAAATATGGAGTTAGTTTTGCGTCGGAATTGCGTCAAAAAAAACGTCGCAATTCCGGCGCAAACAGAGTATAAATATGCCCCTTAGTATTAAGTGAGTTTTCGCACTCCATCGTTTTTAGAGTTTCTTAAAATGAAGTAAAGTTTGGCAACAATGCTATCATTTATTTCATTCAAAAATTTACAAACCGCAATGTATTACCGGTGAAAAATTCATTGAACAGGCAGGGCGGTTGCTAATTTGCTCGAATTTAATCTTTCTGTCAGTCTTGTGCGCACAGTTACTGATTCCACTCTAAAAGATTGACCAAACCGAGAACACATTAGGATTTCCCAATAAGTTGTATACATATACTCAGTAACTATTAATACAGTTTTCAACGATTTCTAGAAGTTTTAAACCCTATTTTGAATTTATAGCATTTCTGCCTCTTACACTCATACACCTGGGTCCAGATTTATGGAAAGTGGCGCTGCATCAAGTGCAGTGCCACTTTCGCTGTGCCCCTTATCACCCCCCTACCGCCACCATGTGTGCTTCGTACTTAAAATACGGTGCACCATGGCACAGGATAGGGGGCAATAGCGTCATTTTTCATGACGCTATTGATGTACTCTGCAGGAGTAGTGCCAAAATATTGGCGCTACTCCTGCAGATTACACAGGGAGTCATACTAAAGAATGGAAGCCCCATTTAATGCCTGCTCTTAAGGAGGCATTAAAAGTCCTATAAAAATGGTGCAAGGAAATCTCATAGATTTCCTTGTGCCATTTTTCCAGTTCCCCTAAAGGGGGATCGCCCCTTTGCATACATTATGCCTGTGCAGGCATAATGTAGCGCAAATGGTTACAGAGTGGTGCAATGGTTGCATTGCGCCACTCTGTAAATACAGCATGGTGGATTTCGGCCTCGTTGGGCCACATTAATGTAAAAAAGTATGACGTCAATGTGGCACAAGGTGGTGCTAGGGGACTATAAATATGCCCCCGGCATCCTTGGGGTGGTTTCCGCTAACTTTTTGCCTTCTGACCTCTTGTTTTGATGACTTAATTTTTGCTAGCTTTAGGACTCTGGACACTTTGGGCCTCATTATGTGTTAGGCGGTGTGAGGGTGAGACTGGCGCGGTTACGGCCTCCAAAAGACTGCCATGTTGGCGGTCATCCGACTGCCGTATTAAGAGGTACACAGCTCAGAAAGTACCCAATTTCCAAAAAAACGCCAGGACACAGGCAGGCGGAAAGAAGGTGGTCAGACCACTATCACTGCCAGCCTGACAAAAATCAACTAATCTAAATACAGTTCTCAAATCATGAAAGCATTTTTTCTATGGCGCAAAACTATTGGTGGTGTGAACTGCAACAGTCTGGACTCACATCAGTCAGAACACCACTCCACATTGGACAGTTTGAATACCCCACACCTTACACACATTTACACACCCGACACACTGCACTATAAAACTCACAGCCAGAGAGTAGGATAAACCAAACGAACTAGCAAAACAATAGGCATCCCTATACATTACACTCAGCACACATCCCACATTTGCACAACAGACACAACACACAATTTTCAAACCCACACAATACGCAACAATCGTCGCCCACTCATGTCACAGCATCCACACCTCATCCCGAACATCACTCATCCTTCTATTCACTACCTCACCATCTTTAGCACCACTACCATGTCCCCACAAAAACACTCACGTTTCACTGATGATGAGTTGAGGGTCATGGGGGACGAAATTGTCAGGGTAAAGCCATATCTATTCGGAGCACAGGTTTAGCAAACATCAATAGCCAAGAAAATTGAGTTGTGGCAAAGGACAGTCGACAGGGTGAATGCAGTAGGCAGTTACCCATGCGCAAGGGAGGATATCAGGAGGAGGTGGAACGACCTCAGGAGGAAGGTATGTTCCACTGCTTTCGGGCATCAGCTGGTGGTCCTCAAGACTGGCAGTGGGCTCCCACCTCCTCCCCCACAGTTCACATCATGGGAGGAGAAGGTCTTGGACATTCTGCATACTGAGTGTCACGGATTCGGGCAGGTCTGATCAGGACTCTGATTGGGGCACCCCTTGAGGTCACCCAATATCCCAAAGAGGTAGTGTACTGGCGCAGAGGAGCAGCTAAAGGCATACACAGGAAAGGACAGCTATGGACAGGCACAGGAAACAGGAAAGTAAAAGTAGAGCAACCATAGTGTGAACAAACAGGAAATTGATTACTAATAGACAAATATGCTGGGGTTGTACACAGAGTAGGGCGCAGAACCTCCCACAGTGACAGGGAATGTCAATGCCTCTGTGCAGTTTGCTCCTACAGCCCCATAGAAAGGAGGTAGCAGAAGTGATTCTGTCTCTGAACCCAAGAGCACAAACAAGGATAGTGCTTACATACACAAGACAAGCTCTTGTGGGTCCAGCTGGAAACAGTGGCAATTCCTGGAAAAAAAGCAATGGCACACTGTCAATGTTAGGCACGAAAGACAATGTATAATACAAGACAAGGATGGGGGCTGGAATTGCCTCCTGGAAACCAGGAGCCAACCCCAGTACAAAGGAGGACACTTATACACTGGTGAAGACTGATAGAACACTTACCTGACACAAATACAGAGAGGAAACGGAAACAGAAGAAACAAACTAAGAGGCAGAGGCAGGATCTGGGAACAGGCTGAGGCTGAAGTAAAGGCAGGACTAGGATTGTAAAACAAGGTGCAGAAGTCTGGCTGGAACAAACAGAGACAGGAATGGGAAACAGAGAGCAGGCTCTGGCTGGAATACAGGGAGTAGGAATAAGCAGTAAACAGGACTGGATAACATAGAGCAGGTTCAGGCTGTAATAAGGCAGGAACAGGACAGAGAAACACGTAGCAGGCTCTGGAAGAAACAAACAGGTACAAGGCTAACAATTCGGAGCAGGGCAGAGAAACAGGAAAAAGGTTAGAGCTGGAACAGAACAGAAACAAGACTGGAACACCATCCAATAAGGGGTCTGTAACACAAAGGAATCAAACTCAAAAGGATTATTAACTGAAAATGTAGAGGTCCCACAAGCTAACTCTTTAGGATGATCTTCAGACAAGACTTAGATTTCTGCATTGCAAGTGCTCTGAGGTTTATTCGTGGTATCAGAAATGGTTTCTTTGCAAAGCGTTTCTACTGCAGGTAGTTGATCTTCAACTCTGTTAACACTGAAAGGTTGTTCTTTGGAAAGAAATAGAACTGGAGTGTTTTCAGAAATCGCCTTTACATGTTCAGCTCTTGTCTTTGAATTGATGATGGTTTCTTGCAATAAAACACTAAGGCCCACATTTATACATTTTTAGCGCTGCATTTGCGTCATTTTTTTACGCAAATGCGGCGCAGACTTACAAAATACAATTGTATTTTGTAAGTTTGCGCCGTTTTTGCGTCAAAATGCGACACAAATGTGGCGCTAAAAAAGTATATATATGGGCCTAAGTACAGTACTTATCATCAGATCTTCGAATATAAGATTCAAGTTCATGTCTTTAATTTTGGTGGGAGACATTACTTTCTTCAATATTTCTGTTTCAGAGTGCTGGTTTTCAGGAGTCTTTAACTTTAGAGAGACAGCAGGTGGCATTGGTGTGGCTGGTTTTACATCAAGATCAGATACCGGTAGATCAAAGATCT
Organism: Pleurodeles waltl; assembly: GCF_031143425.1. NCBI lineage: Eukaryota > Metazoa > Chordata > Amphibia > Caudata > Salamandridae > Pleurodeles > Pleurodeles waltl. The sequence goes on along the minus strand of NC_090445.1, from coordinate 1,413,855,315 downwards.
GTTCTTCACTATCCGTTGAGCTGGAACCAGGAAACACAGTGGCAGGGAACAGCAAGTCAGGATCAGTGGTTGAGGCTGCAATTGTGTCCAGTTCTAGGAGAAAGCTATCATTTCTTATGACATGCTGTTCGGTTTCAGATTGATGGCTTTCTTCCTTGTCAGAAATCTCCACAGTTTGCTTTGACACAGAAGAGATTTTTTGACTTTCTGAGAAGTCCATTACATTCTTAATAACTGCAGGGTTTTTTTCACGGTCAGAAAAATCCATTAATTCACTTGAAACAGGAACTGTCTCTTCATTATCTGAAAATGTTATGATAGCGTTTGAAAGGGCAGGAGTATCCCCACAATCTGAAAATTCTGGTGTGTGCATCATTTCAACAGCACTATCTTCAGGTTTGTTCACCGCAGGGCAGGAACCACTGTCATCATTAGATTCAGATTCTTCAACACTGTTGCACAACTTGCCCTTAATCTCCAATAAAGTCATATCTTGGTTTCGTAAGGTGCAGCTATTGGAGTCTGTATCAGAACTCTCTTCTTCCTTTGGTTTTATTTGTTCTGATAGAGGGGCTGAGACACTTCCTTCTGAACTCTCTGATCCATCCTTTGAATCAAAAGGTGTCAAATCTTTCAGAGATGTCAGAGATTCAGTCAACTGTACTGGGATATTCCCTGGAGCACTACAAGCTGCAATAGTCTGAAGAAGAGGCTGATATATTTATAACTGGTGCAGTCTTTTGACATTCATTAATACCAGGGAAAATCCGCTCTATAGTAGTCTTTGGAGAGGCACATGAAGGAGCATACTGTTCTTTAAGCCAAAGCTGGTGATCATTTTCTTTTTTCAGGTTTTCAGATTGCGTTGCAGTAGTTTCCATCAACTGTTCTGTTACTTCTTCTACCTTACAGATAAACAGAATGTCTGCTTCTGGCAACAGTGAAATATGCATCCATGAAAAGAGCCCACATGCATGATTTCTTGTGTTTGTTACAACATATTCATCATAGAAGTCCAATATCTGCCTTTTAATCTGCCAAACCTTTTGGTGTGTGTATGTCCACATTGTTATGAAACCAACTCACAATAGAAAAGGGTTTGGCAGAGCTTTTAGGGTTTGAGACTGGTGCATTATCATCCAGTTTGGGAAGAGCACAAGCCATTTGAGTTGAACTAAGGAATCCCACAGTCTTTACTGATCCCTGAGATACAGGGTCTAACTTGCTGATTTGAAAGCTCTGAATGACTGGTAGGTCTTTATAAGAGTCAGCACTGTACTTTGAATTCTGAGAAACAGACCTAGATGGGCTAAAGCATTCAACAGAAAACAAGGGAATCCCTAGCTGGGCTTCTTGGACAGTGTCAGGGTTCTTTGTTACAGCAGAGTCCTGGAAGTGAACTTGAGATGTACTAGCATGAGGCAAGGAATTAACCGTCTTTTCTTGAGAGTGAGTGTCTTCTGCAGAGGTGTCAAGAGCACTACCACTGTTATGAACATTCTTACTGGCTTTAGCTAATAGGTACTGCAGAAACTCATTACGTCCTTGTACTTCTTCTACAGACAGGGACTGGGGGTCATAGCCACATATAACATAATAGTCTATCATTGAAGGATTAGCAAGCCACTCAGTGGGGTACTGAACTTGCAAGTTCTGGTTTTCTTTAACAAGTCTATCCTTTTAACTAAGGCCTTTTTTAGAGGTCCTCGGAGAATGTATAGGTTTAGAAAGGGTTGTCTTAACATGACAGGAAAACATTTTAGGTCTGTGTGTGTCTTTACTGCCTGGGGAGCTTGAAATTTATATACAACACAAGCTCTCGTGGGTCCCGCTGGAGACACAGTGGCAATTCTGGGAAAAACAGCAATAGCACACTGTCACTGCTAGGCACAAAAGACAACGTGTAACACTAGACAAGGATAGGGGATGGAATTGCCTCCTGGAAACCAGGAGCCAACCCCAGTACAGAGGAGGACACTTATACACTGGTGAAGACTGATAGAGCACTTACCAGTCACAAATACCGATAGGAAACGGAAACAGAAGGAACAAACTAAGAGGCAGAGGCAGGAACTGGGAACAGGCTCAGGCTGAAGCAAAGGCAGGACTAAGACTGGAAAACAGGGTGCAAACGTCTGGCTGGAACAAACAGAGAGAGGAATGGGAAACAGGCTCTGGCTGGAATACAGGGAGTAGGAATAAGCAGTAAACAGGACTGGGGAACACGGAGCAGGTTCAGGCTGTAACAAGGCAGGAACAGGACAGAGAAACAGTGAGCAGGCTCTGGAAGAAACAGACAGGTACAAGGCTAAGAGATAGGGAGCAGACTCTGGCTGGAACAATTAGGAGCAGGGCAGAGAAACAGGAAACATGTTCAAGCTGGAACAGAACAGGAACAAGAGTGAAACACCATCCGATAAGGGGTCTGTAACACAAAGGAATTGAACTCCAATGAAAGACGAGTATCTTGAGGAAATGGCTGCTTATAAGCAGTTCCAAACTGCAGAAAACCCCAGGTGGAATCACATGACTGGGCTGCACAGGAGAGGTCGCTGGTGTGTGTAGTTTCAGACACTCGCAAGTCCTGGAGGAGAGGATCCAGTGAAAAGGAGCAACTGGACTTCTCCCATAGAAAACAATGTAAAACATAATCCAGGCTTTCCTGACTACCAGGCTGTGCATTATGGGATTTGCAGTCCCAGGAAGCAAATGTAATACTACAAAAGCATACCATGGCAAAAAGAGAAACAAACGGGGGTCAGCAAGGTACTCTATATAAGTGTTCAAGGTGATTCCCAGGCTTCCGACAGTCCCCTTACAGCGCCCCCTAGAAATGGGACGACAGAGTTGTAACACTGAGGGCCTGACAGGAATACCTGGGGGTGTGGAGTCAGGTAAGCAACAACAACATCCATGTCACCAAACAGTTATGTCTTGCATGCTCACTCATCACCTTTCCCCACCTCAATGATCAAAACGCCCAACACCCCACCCCTGTCCAGATTTCCAAATACTCCTCACTGCCATGCCACATGTCAAGTAAACTCACCTTGGGCCACAGTGTTTGGGAATGGCATGTGAACTTCTGGGAACTGACAGCACTACAACTCCCAGGCGGCACTGTTACAACATTAACAAAATCAGAACCGTACACTAAAGTGAAACGTCTTGCATGTGAAATTAACAATCAAAGCAAAGCAAACAGAATGGTCCACTTTGTAACAGTTCATGGCAATAACAGCTATGCAATGGCCCACTACCATGTCCATTACAAGCAAATCACAACTACAGCTGTGATCTACACCAAACTTGACTCAGAGAAAACATCCCTAATAATGTCATGTACTCATCGGGGGGAACAACTAAATGGCAAACTAGACGCACTTGCAGTACATCCAGACAGAGGGCCAGGCCAAATTGTAACACCAATTTTGTGTGCTCAATTCAACACCACTGTGCATTGTTCTGCTACTAGTTGGCTCAATTATGTCATTCACCTTACTAGGAGAGAAATGTACATGGTCATGTCTGCATTCAGACAAGATATGAGGGTATTTGCAGCCATTTAAACACCAGCATACCCCAAGAGCATGGAGCATGCTGTATGCAAATGCAAATCTCTGTGTCCCATATTGCACTAACCCAGAATAAGTAGCAGGTTTCATTGTCATGTCAAGGGATCATGTAAAGGCAGTGTGTGTATATCATATACTGTGTTTAATTGTCTAATTGATAGTATACTTGTTGCATCACATACAACAACTATGTGATCCACTTCTCCTACAGGTAACCTTGCCATCCCCAACATGGAGAGGATACCAGAGACAGACACTACCCATCTGGATGAACACCCCAGTGAGGAAAACAGTCCTGGATGTTGGGACACCGAGAATGAAGCTGGCCCATCAGGGACACCTGGTCAGTCAACAACTGTCAGCCTCACTCTGCCCACAAGGACTCCTCCCAGCCCTGTTGCAACTACACCACAAGCAACCATTTGCCCCCAAGCCTGTGCCCCAAAGACAGTCTCTTCCATTGTTTGCCCCCCAGTACAAGTACCTGAGTCTCCTCATGTCACCCGTGACAATGATGGTCCTCCCACCAGTGGGAGTGGGCACACTGGCCCAGGAGCACAGATACATGAGGGTAGGATGCATGGGAGGGATGGCGTGGGCCAGAGGATGGGGGCTCAAGGGGACACAACTGACCAGGAGACTATCTCCCAAGTCTTGGGAGCCTACAGAAACTCCCTAGGCATGATGGGCCAGGTACTGACCATAATGGGGGAGATCAAACAGCTGCAGAGGGACAACCACCAGGAAGCCATGCAGTAGTGGCAGGTGCAAAATGCCATTCTGCCCTCCATTGCTGGGGTGCTGAGGAATAGCAACACTACCCTGAGTAGCTATGGCACCCAACATCAGACCTCTTCCACTAGCTATGACATATCAGGCCCCTCGACATCTGTGGCTGCTAGTGGAATTGAGGTCACCCTGCCCTCTGTAGAGGAAGAGCCCCCCACAAACATGGACCTCCACATAGACATCCAGGAGTAGAGGATGCCCCGACAAAGCCCACTGCCAGGCAGTGAACCTTTCCTGATTGGTTCCCCTTGTGTGTGACTGATACACACTGTTGACTGTTCTGACACCTAACTCCATTTTCCTATGGTGCAAAGACACTGGACTTGTGTTACCAAATCATGTAGCAGCTACCCTGATGATTTCATCCACCATGACTGAACACTTCACTGTTATTTTCATTTAATTTGTTTTTTCAATTCATTCATTTTGTTGTGCACTTCCCAATAAATACCACTTAATCCCAGATCCTGTGTAAGTGTGGTGTATCAACCAGAAACGACTGGCATGTATAAAAATTATTGTACCAAAATGTTCCTCTCCAATGTTATACATCTGTAATGGTCATTACACATGTAATGGACAAACAGGACACACATTACATTGGTATTGTAACATACTCATGACACGTCACCTGTATTGTACATCTCAACATATTTATTAGGAGAATGGCAGTCAGCACATTGTGAAGTAATGCTGTGGACTTCAGTGTTTCAGCATAAATGCCATATACTGCCAACCCACAGAATATAAATGTTAGGGACATCAGTCTATCGCCAACCCAGGAGGCAGACAGATAGGTTCAATGTATCATCAGCTAAAGCCTTATCACACTCTTATACCTCATCCTCCCAAATCACTGTACCCTATTAAACAGACAGAGGTCAGTACGAAGCTCCCCAGCCATAGAACCTTCTACCTACCATAGTCAGGTATCTGTAGGCTTGCCACTCACCTATGTCAGGCATATTGGTCTGCAATGAGGAAACACACTTACAGCTGTCCACAATTCAGGTCACATACAACACAAACCATAATGATGGTGGAGGGTCTGGATACCACATTGTGACATGTGTCTGACACAAATGGACACACACATGCCACCATTTGAGCCACCTCCAATACACAAGTGTCCTGACAGTCAGGGCATATAATTCACACACCACAAATCTGATACAAAACAGTACCTGGTCTTATCCATGTCCACTGCTCCTGTCAGTCTGCAAATCTCATCTGCCCGTGACACTGCCTGACAATGCCAAATAAGGATGAGCCAAACAGCCAATCTTCAAATCTGTGATTGACAAAGATAAGGTAAAGGCCAGAGTGGAACACAAATATCACATTGTCTGCATAACTACAAAAGTTACCTTGTGCATTTGCTGAACAATAGATCATGTACATTACAGTTCTGTACACAACTCGAAGGAACATCCAGCTTGCATATCTGAGTCATGAGCTTTGGAGCCACTTAAGACCACACTGATGGTGCCAAGAAGCACATTATATGGCATGCATTACCTCAAGATGCTCCATGGAACCTCTTTAGTAACATCACAGCAAATACCTTGAGTCAGTTGAAGTACTGATTGATGACATCTGCTCTGATGTCTCCAGCTTCATCCTCATTTGGCATATTTGTACTCCCACCCACAGGATCTGCAGACTCCCCCTCATCCGGTATGAATGGATGAATGGTATTTGATGTCTCAGGGCAAGGTTGTGGAGCATGCAGCAGACAACAATTATTTGACATTCCTCGTAGGGGGAGTAGGGGAGGGATCCTCCAGATTTGCCTATGCAGCAACATCTTGCCTTCAGGAGCACAAAGGTTCTCTCCACGACACACCTTGTCCTTCCATGGGCCCCATTGAAGCAGACTTCCCCTGGCGTAGTTGGGTACCTCACCGGTGTCAATAACCAAGGACGGTTTGGGTAGTCAGAGTCCCCTGTAAGGTATAGTTACAACAATCCAACCTTTAATCTTGGACATCCACCGATATATTAGCAGGAAAAAAAGAACAGACACACATGACATACATGACTTACCAACCATCCAGGCACTTTCTGTGTCTAGTCGTGTAATCAGCAGTAGGATATTGCTGTTCCACATGATGAAGGAATCATGGACTGATCCTGGGTACCTTGCACAATCCTGTGAAATGTAGAGGTCAGCCAAGCAGACCACTTGGACATTGATGGGGTGGACATTTTTCCTGTTCCTCTATACCTGTTCATTTGCACTTGGAGGAACCAAGGCTACATGGGTGCCTTCTATAGCTCCAACCACATGTGTCCCAAAGCATAGAAATCAGCCTTCATATTGGCCAGATCCTCAGGTTGGGGAAATCTGATGTAGCTGTCCAGGTACTTTAACAATGCAGACAGTATAGCCTTCAAAGTCAGACTGAACGTGGGCTGAATCATCCCTGCAGAAAGGGCCACTATATTCTGAAAGGACCCAGTGGCCAGGAAGTGCAGTACTGACATGACGCGAATTATGGGGGGTATGCTATTGGGATTGCGAATGGCAGGCATAAGATCTGGCTCCAGCTGATGACATGGATCCATAATTGTATGCCTATCCAGGCGGTAAATTTGGATTACATATCACGCCTCCATGGTCTGCAGGTCTGCTAGTGGGTGGGACACTGGAGGTTATCTTGTTCTCCTCAGGCCTGGGTAACTATGTGGGAAAACACCAGAATGAATGTGAAAGACTCAACCCATCCATCATAAGTATGATTACAACAATGTTACACACGTATCAAAATGTGACAGTGAATATGTGGTATTCAGGACATATGAATGGGTACCACATTCACATCCCCCAAACCCTTGCACGTACTCAAAATTGAGATGCATGTCACTGACAGTGAAAGTTACAACAATCCTGTAGACATGTCACGCATATAGTTTTGCATCTGTGTTATCTTCTGATTGTCATTAGTATGGTGACAACACTGTTTCATGTTTCGTGTACCTAACCTAAAATACCTAATTTCACTTTCTCTACTAATTACTTGCACATTAATACTTGGAAACAGTAAGCTTGCACTTCACACATTGTCATAGATATGAGGTTTCTGTGACTGACATAACTTTCATTACTTCATAATCCTTATTTGAACCCTAAAATTGCAGCTGCCTGACCTACTGTACTAGATATCAGGAAGTGATCTGACTCCGCTGGCGGGCGTCGTCATGGCGGTAGGTGCCATTGTAACACATTGCTGCCTTTTGGGGACTTGGGCCAATGGTGATGTCTGCTGGCAGTGACGCTCCTATACATGGTGAAAATGACCGCCATCTTATGCATAATCCCTCATTTGACTCCTGACACTCCTGCCAGCAAGACCTCCATGACCTGAGCTGCTGTGTACCGCCTCTGGGAGTACTCATGCCACATCCTGCAGGTGATAGGGCCCCTACCTTCTTTCACAATGGGCTGGCCAAGTTTGTGGAAGAGATCCTACCACTGTATGGACAGCTATATGGTGCACCAGAGGAGCAGATGAGTCCAATGCAACACCAATGGGTGAAAGGTAGAGTGTATGATGAGGTAGATTAAAGGTGCATGAAGGAAGGATTGAACTAACGTGTGGGGAAATGTTTATGAGAACATGTGCAGAGGAAGACTGTTAGCCCTGATACATAGTAGGTAGTGTGTGATGTATGTACCCTGATCCACATATGCATACAACATTTACATCAATCTTGCTGTGTCAAATACTTGTTGAGATGTACCATTCAAAGGACAACCTAGCCAAAATCTGGTACTGAATATGCATGTTGTATGCCTAACTCCACCTCTCACATGCCCCAACTGCAGAAGAGTTTGGAGTGTAAGGAATGGTATGTATGGCAACTTGCACTAACTTGATTATTCAATCTACTTGTTTGGGAATGGAACATGTGTACATGACTTTCTCCTCTTGCCTGTGTCATCTATGCAGCTCAAAGCCCATCAGAAAAAGGGTATCTGGTGTGCCTTCTCCAGGAAAGTGCAGACCCCAGGGGTCCACAGCTGGCAGAGCACTCACTGCCGAAAGCAATGGGAGGACCTGAGATGCTGGGCCTGTAAGACTGCTGAGGCCCAGCTGGACATGTCCTCCGAAGGACGAAGGGGTACCCATCGGACCTTAACCCCACTAATGGCCCGTATATTGGAGGTGGCCTACCCTGAGTTGGATGGGCACTTGAGGGCAGCACAGCAATCAATCAATCAATTATTTCTAGAGTGCACTACTCACCCATAGGGTCTCAAGGTGCTGTGGGGTATGTCCTCAGGGTTGAGTCGAAGAGCCAGGTCTTGAGGTCCTTCCGGAATTGAGTTAGATATGGCGACTGTCTGATGTGGAGAGGTAAGGTGTTCCAACCTTTAGCTGCCAAGTAGGTGAAAGATCTTTCTCCAGCCAAGGACTTCTTTATGGGGAGTACATTGGCGGGCGACTCATGGGAGGAGCTGAGAGGTCTGGAAGGGGAGTACTAGGTGTGGCGGGGGTTGAGGTAGTCGGGTCCCATGTTGTTGACGGCTATGTAGGCGTGTGCAGGGAGTTTGAAGTTGATCCATTTCTTGACGGTGAGCCAGTGGAGGTTCCTCAGGTGTCTTTGTGATGTCTTCTTAGAGGGAGATGTTAAGGGTGAGTCTGGCAGTGGCATTATAGATATGTTGCAGCTTGTTAGGTTGTGTCTCCATTGGCAAGTGAGGACTAAACATTAGCACATGTGGTGTTTCCCTGGAATTGACATCCTGCATGTACTAAACCATGGTGGTTTTACTAGACTCCTATTGCAAGCCATATCATTGAAATGAGTGTTCAGAATATTAGTACCAGGTACATGTTCTTTGGATGGTAAGTGGCTACATAGCAATTTCCTATTGCAATGTGTTGTGGGCATGCTAAACAGGCCACTACATTTTGGTAACTGGTACAATCTGAACTGGTTTTTGCGAGCATCATGTATACATTGTTAGGTCCAGACATATATCAACATTGTGATGCAACTTCAACATACTTACCTTTGCCATTGTGGATATGTTTTGATGGCTTTTGGTATGGAATCCCAGAGTTAGTACTGACTGAATTGTGTTGCAGATGTGCCATTTTACCTTCACATGTTGTTGGAATGGTATGTGTAGTCAGTCATTTGGCTTGCCTCAAGGTGTATGTCTCTATCATGTTAAGCTCAGAAGTGTGTGTGGCATTGTAATGGTCAGGCACAGATGTAAGATTGCTCATGTCTGAAGTGTGGATAGTGATGTGGCCACTTGAATAATGGGCCATTGAGGTTGCCAATCATCATGATTAGCTGTACTGTATGTGGCCTTCATGCACATGACAGGTGTGCATTGTATATAAGGTGATGGCATGGCACCTGGCCTTGTCTGTGGCTAAATCCTGTAGGCTAAGTTGGCCCCTATAAGTGTACGTGACCTTGTTTACAGGTGGGGGATGATTTAGATGAGTAGCTCCACAAAGCTATCATCCTTCCCTCCATGACTATTGCGTCCTGTGTTGCTGACATGTGTTTAGACTCTATCATACTCCAATTATTGAAATGGAAGGGATGGTTGTTGCATATTTGGTTATGTCAATAGGAAGGTTGTGGACTGAAATGGTTTTGGCACGTATGCAATATGTTGGCTTGTGTTTGGCACATGATGTGGTTCCTTTCCTGGTACATGACATCTGTTACAAATGTAGGTATGCTTGAATTTTGTGTATTGTGATATGTAGAAATACATATTACCACTGTTTCCCATTGCTTGGTTGCTGGGTGACTATGTTGGTGCAGACAGGGACTCAGATTCATGTTAGCAAGTCAGGTTGTCATGGAATGGTTATTGTGATTGCACTGCTGATATGATGGAATAGACGGTGTGCAATAGGTGGCTTAGCTGGTGTGTGGCATTTTTGTAATGTAGAGGTGTAGGTAGTATCTAGCTATGACATGATGTTGGTACTGACCTGGCTAGATCTGGTGATGTAGTACGAGTGCTTGTAATATAATTAAATTGTACAGTGTGATGTTAGTGTTTGAAAAGAATGTGATGGCCCTACCATACTTTCTGTTTCCCAGCATCAGCATCAACAGAAGAAGGAGACGGGGCACAGCTGAGTGGGGAAGCTGCTGGCCACCGGACCTCAAGTCATGAGACCAGGGACACCAAGGGACCCAGTGGCTCTATAGGGCAAGGGAATGGCAGGGGCGAGAAAGGATCCGGTTCATCATCTTCAAAGTCCTTCTTCAGTGGATATTCCCTGGAAGTGTTGGACCCGCCTGGGACCATCCCAGCACCATCTCTGTCCGCCACCCCCATTTTCTACCACTGCCCTCCATGTGGCTTCCCTCCCAGTTGGCCATGCCCGTTCACCCAGGAGGGTGGGTGTCTCCTTTGCTGCAGGCATCTCTGCCTCAGCCCCTGTTAGCCCTGCTGCCCTCACTGAGGAGGCTATTGACCTCCAGAGGTCGATCTCTGTTGGTCAAAGACCCACTGTGAATGCCATCCAGGACTGGTAACTCAAGTCCAACAGACTAATGCGTTCCTGGAGTGCATTCGTTGTACACTGGCTGGCCTATAGCGATCCTTTCAGGTTCGGGCCTCCACACTGACTGCAGCCAGTCATCCATTATCTACTGTCACCCCTCCAACTTCCTCTTCCCAAGCCCTCCTTCCCTGACCCAGCCAAAGCACACAGACAGACAGGCATGCATTCACACCAACATCCAAGGGTATCTCAGACAAACATAGGCAGCACAAGACACACCACCGGCATGCACACAAGCAAAGCACATATGCAGACACAGCATAAGTCACAACCTGCCCTGACACCTCCCCCACCCCCAGCATCACTGACACTACACCTGACACACCTGAAGACACTACGACAACATTCACAGATCCATTCGCTACACCTATCCTACCCATAGTCAGCACAACAGCAGAACCTAAGACATCACCTCAGTCACCAGACCCGCAGACACTACAACTGCTGACACTCCTACATGCAGCACATCCACCATACCTGCAGTCACTACCCAGACAGCCACCCACCCACCATGGCATCCCCCAGCACCTCCACCCCCTCACTCCCAAACACATAAATGCACTCACTCACTCACCCAATAGGCACCTACCACCCACAAGCACCCACAGCACCCACACATACACGTCAGACAACCACTACCTCACCCTCCACAACCGAACCCCCTTCTGATGACCCTCCCCGAATGTCAAAAGAAGCTTTACTTTCATGTTTTGACCTTTTCCCTACTCCTCTTCCCCCGTGAGACCCCTAAATGCTATGTTACCCTCCCCAGTCCCATCCCTTCTGCCTTTAAGGCCTCCCCTACACCCCCTGCAAGTACCCATGTCCTCCCTGCCAAGAAGTCTCCCTCTCCCAAGAGAACCCGACCCTACCCTAAACCTAGACCTAAACACCCCCTCCAAGCCCAATCACAAAGGACCACCTCCCAAGCCTAGGCACAACCCCTCCCCACCCCACCGATAATCCCTGAGGTGCCTGTATGCCCCCTTGATGCCCTACATGTGGAGGTTACATGGTAGTCAGGAGTCATGTTCGGGGCACACAGATGTGCATTGTGTGCATGTTGCATATTTTCCAATTGTACTGGCATATGGTTTTGAACATTTCACTAATATTTCTAATTTTGACCAACCAGTTGTTGGTTTCAACTATACATATTTATTCTGCATTTCTGTTTTTTTAGGGCAGATTTGTTCATGACTGACATTGTTTGTGTATGCATATTTCTGTGTAAGTGGTGCTTGTGCTACCTGTTTTGTCCGGGTAGCATGTGAGGTTGTGTGCAGTACTTTTGTCCCTGAATGACGTGGTGTGTGTTGTGTGATGGGCATGGTATGTTGGGGACATGTTGTTGTCATGGTATACAGTGTGTATGTGTTGACATGTGTTTGTTGCAGTGTTGTGTGGCTTTGTGTGCTGTGATTGTGTGTGTGCTTGGTGCATGGTAGGTCAGATACAATGTACTGTGTGTTTGCTATGTATGTCGATTGCTGAATTGTGTGGTTGTGTGATTGTGTGTTCGTTCCCTGTTGGTGGTACGTTGTGCTGTATGTGTGATTTGTCAGTGGGTAGTGTCTATTGTGAGCGCTTGCCAATGCATTGATGGTGTTTCGGTTGTGGTGTTGTTGTGACGTGTTCTGGTGTTATTGTGTGTGACTGAGCTTGTGCTGTGTTTCCGGGAGTTGGTGTGTGTTTTTGAAGTGTGTGTGTGCATGATGGCAGTAGTGTGTGTACTGTGTATGTGTGGGTATGTATTTGGCTGCCCGTGAGTGTCAGTGTCAGGTTATGTGTGTTTGTGTCACCCTCGCCCCCCATTCCTGATGGTATGTTGTATGAGCGTACAAACTTATGCAATATACAACAGTGCCAGGCAAGTGTGTGTACTAATTTTGCTGTCCTCGTCTTTAGCATTGGTTCCGGGGTCTGTGGGTGAGTAGGAGCAGTGGGATGACGTCTAGTTCAGGTTCCATGGTGGCTTTGGACGAGTATGGCTTCCTGAAGGTGAGTGTCTCCTTTTATGCAGTTTATTTCCACCTGGGTTTGCGTGGTGGTGTGACCACAACGAATACCTTGGTGGTGTGCAACCTCATAATTTGTCCGGCAGATACATGGTTTACACTGCCCTGCAGGTGCCTTCCGATGTCCATGGTGATCTGAGCGCAGTGGCGGTGCTGGTGGTGCATTGGCTGTATTCTGTTGGGAATACCGTCATGGTCATAATTTGGCTGTCTTCTCTGCCAGCCTGTTGGCGGTAGGACCACCATCACCAACATGGCGGTCTCCGGACTGCCAAACTCGTAATGACTGCTGACCAGTGATAAAGTGCATGTGCTCTTTCCCTAAAACATGATAACATTGGTTTATCCACAATTGGCATATGTAACTTACTTATAAGGCCATAGTAAAATTCACAGCGTGGGCCCAGGGGCTGAAAGTAAAATACTACTAGTGGGCTTGCAGCACTGATTGTGCCCCTCCACATCAGTAAACATGCAGAGCTTTGTATGTGCAGTTTTAAACTGATATGTTGACCTGGAAAGTTAACCCTCTTGCCAGGCCCAACCCTTCCTTTTTAATACACATGTCACCCCTAAGGCAGGCCCTGGACAGCCCCAAGTGCAGGGTGCAGTGTATTTAAGAAGTTGGACATGTCCTTTGACGTTTTACATGTCCAAGTATTGAAAAACTCTTAAATTAGTTTTTCACTACTGTAAGGCCAACTCTCCCATAGAATAACATTGGGATTGCCTTATTATATTTTATAAGTGTATTTTCCATTTGGGAAGAGACGAGACCCCCAAGTATGGTGGTTGTGAAATCACAATTTATGGTGAAGTCGGATTTTAAATTGTAATTTTCAAAATGCCACTTTTAGAAAGTTGGCATTTTCTTACTTTAAATCATTTAATGCCTTCTGCCTGTCTCTAAATACACACCTGGGTGGGTGACTACTGGGCATCTGCATGTTGATGGCTCATCATCGGCAGATGAGAGGGAGTTGCTGTCAGTTACACCTGAATGGACTGAGTCCAGAGCCCTCCCAGAGGGCTGCATAACCTCCTGTAGATGTCTGAAGCCAGGGTAGGAAGGGCAGGGACTTTGTGCAGTTCAAAAGCCTCTCTATGAAGTCTCCCCCACTTGAAATCCACCACTGGGTATAAGAATTGACTTCTGACCTTATCACATCAGTAGGTCATTAGGCCTGGAAGAAGGACTGCTGCGCTGATGGAAGACTCACTCTGCTGGACTCTACCACATTGCTGGATTCCTGCTTTGCTGCGCCTGCCCTGCTGCCTGCTGCCCTCCTTTTCTGGGAGTGAGAAGGACTCGACCTGCCTCTACACATCCCCAGATCCAAAGTGACTCCAAAGGTTTGCTGGCTTGCCTCGTGTTCTGAAGTCAAAGGGACATCAAATAAGTCATTCAACTCTGCTACAGACTCTGAACTCTGACAACTATGAGTCCTACCATGTCAAGTGCTGCCAATCCAGTTCTGAGCCCTTGGAAGTGGGCTCTGCAGCTGTTACTTCAAACACCTAATCAGAACTGCCGCATCTCTCCTCTACGTGATGCATCACCACTGCCGCTGTGGATGAGGGTATTGAAACAACAACTGCTTGGCTCAGAATTAACGCATCACCCACAGCACTGACGCATCGCCTTCACATCGCCCGCTGCGTGACTCGACCACCTCACATCACCTACAAGTAAGGGGCTCAACTTTGACGCATCTCTGATTGCGCAGCTCAGAACTAACGATCGTCTACACCAAGATTGACATTGATGCATTGACACCGCGGCTCCTTGCATCACTCCTCGCCATCAACACATCAACAGTCGCTTCACTTTTCACATTTGACCTGCTGTAGCGTGACCAAATAGCCCCATTTGGCACTTTAAAGGACATATTTATACTCTGTTTGCGCCGGGTTTGCATCATTTTTTTAACGCAAATCTGCCACAAACTTAACTCCATATTTATACTTTGACGCTAGACATGTCTAGTGCCTACATATTGTAGTTAAAGTCATTTTTAGCCTGCTGAAAACTACCTTGTGTCAATGAGATGTCAGGTAGGCGTTCCCAGGCAAAAAATGACTCAAAGGCCCTAGCGCCTTATTTATCCTCCCATGCAAAAATCACACACGGGAGGAGGAGGGGCATCAATAATGGTGCTAAGCCTGCTTAGCACCATTATTTAACGCCTGGGTCAGGGCAGGCGTTAGGGTACCTGTAGACCTTTTCCCATGGTCAGAGACCATTAAAAGAGCCCACAGGTGCCCTTCCCCCAGGGACACCCCCACCCACCCACACCCACACCTGGAGGACACCTAAGGATGGGGGGACCCATCCCAGGTAAGTCCAGGTAAGTAGTTTTTTTTTTCAAAGTACCATGGGGGAGTGGCTAACTTGGGCCCCCCTACATGGCACTGTGCTCAATGGCCATGCCCAGGGGACTTAAGTCCCCTGAGCATGGCCATTGAGCTGGGGGGCATGACTCCTGTCTTTACTTAGACAGGAGTCATGTCCATGGGGGTTGTGCGTGGAAAAAAATGACGCTAATCAGGTTAGAGTAATTTTTGTTACTCTAACCTGACTAGTGCCATTCTTTTACGCACAACCTCCAGTTTCCCCCACACCTCCCCCACCCGGTTAGCGTCAATAATTTTGACACTAACTGGGCCTTACCACGGGCTAGCATCATAGCTTAAATATGACGCCAGGCTGGCTTCCAGGAATGGCACTAGCCGGCGGTATACTTTTTGACGCTAACCTGCGCTAACGCATACAAGTTTCTAAGCACTATATTTCAGATATTGTTTCAAAATTTATAGCTTAACTATTACTTATTTGAATATTGTTGTTTTGGCCTTATTTTGTTCAACTAATTAAGTTTTATTTTTCTGTGTTACCCTGACTAGAATTGTGTTTCCTGCTTGGATAGGGTGCATAACTGTGCCAACCAGAAACCCAATTTATAACACCATTTATGGATATAGCATCAGGTTAATATTTAAATTTTTCCAAATATGTCTCACAGCTGTAGGAAATAATCCTTTTATTCACGCCCACTTTGGCCTGAAAGGCTTACTGTGTGCATACATACTTAATCAGGACAATGGAAGCCTTGTCATGAATTTTAATTTTTGCTGTCTTTTGTCATCAATTGCCCTTCCAATTTAAGCAGTGAAAATGAAATGTGCACTGCTACTTAAATATTTTCCCTAACTGTCTCTATTTGTATTGTACAACATCAGTTTGTATTTGGTTAATAAATCTACCTATTGCCATCTATCTTCCTAGTACCTCCAGAAGTGATGGTCTGCTGTGATCATGTGAAACAGAAGCACCTTATTCTTATGCTGTAAATTTTAGGCAAGGTTTGCAGGGTGGGCTCAGTGCTATCAATCAAACTTTAATGCCTCATTGTCCATTGAGAAAATTTGACCAGGAGTCACTTATTATATCTATTATATTTTATGTTTTTTTTGTTTTAAGTGAGACTATGATTGGAAGAAGGAGAGACCAGGGGAAACAACAAAGGGCATTGGCAGCATATGGTTAGCTGTGGCTAGGCCCTGCCTTGAAACCCCTGCAGACTGCCAACCATCTCTTCCCACAGCCTTTAGCTGTGCACAGCATGGAGTTAGGCACAGGGCTTGGCCTGCAGACAAGCCCTGCTCCTAAGCCCTCACATGCGGGCAACCCCACTATAAATGGCATACACATGAAGGAGAATAGAAAAACGAGGGAACAGAGGGAGCAATGAAAAGCAGAGGCAGCATGGGGATAGCCTGAGAACTGACTCTGTCTCCAACCTCTGTGTGTGGTTAAACGCCACTGCACAAAGCCTTTTTCCATATGTGGTGGGGTTTGGGAGCATGGCCAAGTCTGTGGGCAGGTCCTTTGCCCAATCCTTACAGGTGGCCAAGCCCCACGGTTCATGGTATATGGCTGTGCACTGCATGGGGTTGATCACAAGGTCTGGCCTATGGCCAGCCCCGGTGCCTAAAACACACAAACAGCCAACCACTCACTGTGCATGGTTTTTAGCCATGTGTGATGGGGGCGGCTGCATGATCTGCCCTATGATCAGGGCCTGAGCCCAACCCACCCAGACTGACCATCCCTTCAGCATAGGTTAGGGCACAGGGCCTGGCCTGAATTGAAGCCCTGCTCCCTACGCTCTGCAAGTAGTTAATTCCTTGCTGCGCATGACACACACATGAACAAGAGTGCATGAAGGAGAGAGTAGAGACAGCAATGAAGGGCAGTGGCAGCATGGGGCCAGCCTGCTGCCAAGCCTCTGTACCTAAACCTTGTATGCAACCAATCAACTGATGCACATTGACCTCGGTCATGCATGGTGTGGATGCAGCGCCATGACATGGTCTGCAGCCAAACCCTGCTCCCAAACCTCCATGTGCAGCCAATCCCCTGCTGTGCATGACCATAGGCCATGCACAGTGTGGAGGTGAGCCCAGGTCTAGCACCCTGCTGCTCACTTTCTTTGGTAGTACATGATGGGGGATTGTTCCAGGAGGACAACCCTCCCTGCCCGGGAGGACAACCACCACTACGCAAGACTTGTGGCCATGCACAGCATTTGTTTGGGTGCCGGGCATGGCATTCAGTCAGGCCTTACTCCCAATCACCCCATGAGCAGCCACCCTCCCACTGCACACTGCATCAACTGTCCAGAATTTCCTATTTTTTTAACTCTTTGAAGCTTACCCTGAGCACCTCTTTAAACATGATTTTTTTTAAAATACCTGAGCGGTTTTACACAAAACATTAAGAAGCATGATTTCTCTGTTAAGTTCTAACTTCTTGCCAAATTTAGTTTAATTCTGTGTGGGTTTTTCTGTGTTGCTTCCTAAAATGTCCTATAAGAATTAACATCCTCCAACAGCTCACCAGTGACCCCCTGGGCCCTTCAGACAAAACATCTTCGGCTAGAGGACTGCTTACATTGGTGTAGTCTGTAGTGCCTGTGCACTTACAAATATAAAGAGCTCATGAGTTGGCCCCTATGGACTGTTATAAATTATGTTTGCCCCATGATGTGGGTGGTGAAATGAAAGGTACGATAGCCTGCGCCAATGAACTTATGCAAGGGCCATGACATGAATGCCTGTGTCCATGTTTCCATGCTGTATCCACAGCACACAATGCTTCAGAGTTGTAGTCATTTGTCATGTAGGGGCCCATTAAGAATCACAGTACTGCTCTATGGCCAACTACCACCACAAACAGGCTCCACCATACAAGACTTAAGGCCACGCTGCTTCTGTATATATGTCTTAATCGGTGGTCTCAGTGTAGTGCATAGGGCCTTATGTACCTTTTTAATAATGCATGCCTGGGGGCTTATCATCAAGAGCTGAGCTAGCTCAGCCCAGACATGCATGCTTTTTTTTGTGTTTGGGGTGTCTAATTGCATCCATATGATTCAGTGATTCTCTGAGTTAATATGTGAACTTTAGACAGCACAAGTCTACAGAGACACATACTTACTTACTGTTTCCAACTTCTGAAATCTGCATTCATGCATTAATTTAGAGAAATTACAAGTATTAACTTGCACAGACATGCACAGTGGTGTAAATTCTTTCAAGGGTATTTACATTCCAGTGCACAAGGTAGCTTGCACTGAAAAGAATGCCCTCTCTTAGGGGAAACATCACTTACAATGCAGTGAATACAACGCAATGCATTTACCACAATGACTTTACCACGCATATGCATTTACCATGCATGGCTTTACCACGCATGCCTTTACCACGAATATATCTTTACCACCCATGCCTTTACAAGAACTTTCATTGTAAAGGCATGAATGGTAAAGGTAAACTTTAAAGATAAGTACAGGTAAGTATTAAGTGGTTTGAGTGTACATATCGGTAAGGACATTTTTAGGTTTTAAGGTGGGTATGGGTTTTTGAGTGGTAATGTGTGTTTAGGGTGGGTATTGGGTTTCAGGTGGATATGGGTTTTGGGCTGGTAAGGAGTGTTTAGGGGGGCATGGGTTTTTGGGTGGTAAGGGGATTTTTAGGGCTTAGGGTGGGTAGGTTTTTTGGGTGTAAAGGTGTGTGTATATATTTAAATATATATATATAATTATTATATATATATAATTATATATATGTATATTTTATATATATGTATATATATATGTATGTATATATATATATATATATATATATATATATGGGTTATACTTACCTCTTTAGTTTTTACCACCCATATGCGTTTACCAAACATGCCTTTACAACAAACTTTTCACAGTAAAGTCATGCGCGGTAAGTGCATGCATTTTTCCGTCATACAACCTTCTCTGAGCACTAATAGTGCTTTGCACAGCTTTGCACAACTTTATGTAAAAGGGGAAATTTTCTTGATTATAAGTTGGCCAGATCAGATCAAACAGGCATAGCTTCTAGCACAAAACCCAATCGACTAAAATAACTCTACCGAGCTTTATATAAAAACGAAAAAGAAAAAAACACATGCATCCTTGAAGCAGGCGCTAGCAAGGAGATACGTTTTCAATTATGCAAACATTCTACACATTGCACATGTAGCACACTGTACAGCACATATAAAATGTTTCAGAATTTGTCTAGGCATAGGACTTTGTACTGGAAGGATATGCTTCCAGTACAAGTCCTATACTAGACAGCACTCACACACCTCCGTGCAATGGTGCAATGGTTGTATATGGTGGTAGGCAGCCTTGTCTTTAGGTCATTCTGCCCCACTAATGGTTTTGATTAC